>NC_056525.1:15470999-15492005 GCF_019175285.1 Sceloporus undulatus | reverse complement strand
GCTTTATTTATAAAGTGCTGTAAATTTACACAGCACTGTACATATGAGCAGGTAAAAAAAAGAATAAAATAAACCTGCCTATGGCATACAGTCTACAAAAATAATTAAACACAATATGTATTAATGCATATTAACATTAAGATAATAAAATATAGCAAACAACAAACAAAGATAGGATAACAATAATCTAGCAGCTGATCTGAGGTATCCTAACAGAACACTATAGGAATGTCCTGTTTTTTCTTCTCCTGACACAAAGAGCATTGTGATTAATAAAGCCATGGTGCAGATTTTTCCCAGCAGTCTTCTAATTGAAGACAGAATCTAATAATAATAAATAATAATAAAAGTTTTATTTTTATACCGCCCTTCTTACAATCAGGGCGGTGCACAACATTATACAGTACATCAATTACAAATACAATAAAAAATTACATTAAAAAATTACATTAAAAAATTACATTAAAACCAATTCTGGCCAGCTTGCCACTGCTGTCAGAGGGGGGGGAGACTAACTGGAGCCTGTATCCGGGAATGCTAATTTGAACAAGAAGGTCTTTAGTCCCTTCTTGAACTGGGCCAGGGAGGTGGCCGAGCGGAGCTCTATGGGCAGTGAATTCCAGAGGGTCGGGGCCGAGATGGTGAAGGTCCTCCTAGATGTGGAGGCTAATCTTGCCCCTGAGACCCTCAATAGCTGCTGCCCAGATGTTCTGCGTGTGCGGGGCGGATTGTATGGGGTGTGCTTTTTCTGGTGATTCATAACTGGCCACCCTAGAAAAATCATTAGTCTCATAAAGGACAAGGCAGCCTTAGGTGGGGCATATTCAATTGGCATGGTACAATTCTTATACTCCCCTGGTATAAAACTTCAACAGACTCCCCACATCCACCATCCCAGTCCTCAAGTAATTTATCCAACATGATCTCGACATGCAGAATCTTCTGATGATTTTCTTCTTGTAACTCAGTAGGACCTTTTGCGAATTGAGAGTTTTCCCCTTTCAGTCACTCAAACTGCTGCCTTTGATATGACTGAAAATATTTCATGTGAGAGAACTTCCACTCCCTCTACCCATCCTGGGAACTATAGTTGTCTTTGAAGTGAGGTCATAATCACAACGGATCCCCCTCATGGATAGTGACAAATACCTAGTCTGCTTGTGTTAGGCTTCTTTCACTCCCATCTGTCCTTTTTTGCAGACACAAATACTTTTGCTTGCAGCCTTCAAAGAAAAAAAGGAAAGGAAGGGGGGGGAGAGCCCTATACTAGGGCTTTCTCAGAGCTGTCATTAAACTTTTTAGCTGACTTGTCACCCTGATAGAAATCATTTCAGACTGAGAAGAGGAAGTCAAATGTGCTACAGAAGATCAAATCTGTACCCATCTGTAGAGGCTGAGAGGATATACAGACCAGCGTTATATGCCAGTCTCAGGGCAGAGTGGGGGCATGGTGTCCACATAACGCACACGGCATGCCCCAATGCTGCCCTGATGTCACCTTCATGTCGTGTGGCTGACCACAAGGCAGGTGGCATCATAGTGCTCCTTTGGCACTGCGTCCAGATGATGCAGTGCCAAATGGAGTGCCAGAAGGTGCTGCCATGGTAACAAAGTCACCCTTTCAGCGGCTGCTTTTTGCAGCTCCTTTTTGTGCCATGGAAATGCCAGATCAAGGCCAGGCATGTAGTTACCATGGCCCCGATCCAGCCCTTAAAGGGACGGTTGCAGCCCACCCCTTAGGGACACTCAGTTCAGCCCCTAAGAATCCATTTCCACTACACTACACTATTACAGAAATTTGATACCACTTGAGGTGCCATGGCTGCATCCCTGAATATCCTGGGTTTTTTCAGATTGGTGAGCTACTTAGAATTCTCCATCATAGTTCAGAACTCTAAAGCTCACCACTAGTTCTATGTACCTCATGAAACTACAAATCCCAGGATTCCATAGCATCCAGCCATGATGGTTAAAGTGGTATAAAACTGTGGTAAGTGTGTATAGATGCATTCTTGGTGAGCAAGTGGAAAAAATAGGTCCTTGCAAGACAGCCTCTTTGTATGTACCTGGCTTTTACTAACTCTTGCCATTCATGATTTTCAATATTAATTTTCCCCCTCTTATGAAGCTTCAATTTAACCAAGCTATCATTATAGAGGGACTCCTTCAGGGTCTGATAATCTAGATAATTAATATGCAAGGATTCCCCTTAGATTATAGCCATCTCAACAATGTAAAGAATAAAGCTAACCTTTCTTGCAGATGAAAAATCTCCTTTTCATCTGCCTTGGACTTGCCCCCAGCCCTGTACATTTTCCATTTCAATGATCAGATTGGAAATCATGTCTAGAAGAGCAGGAGGACAGAAACATTTCTCAAGAAACCTTTTTGGAAAGTTCTGGACAAAGCTCCCTTTCTATTTTATTGGGATCTTTCTATATTGGGGGAAATCGGGATGCTGCCCCTTTGATCACCAGATCGGGACAGCAGCAACCACATGCCTTGCCCCAATCCAGCATTTTTCTGACCCACAAAGAAGTGGCAAAATGCAGCTCCTTTTTGTGCTGGAAAAAAGGTGTGGCTTTTTGGCGCTCCTGTGGCATGCAGCGTCTAAACACCATGCTGCCAGAGGACTGAAAAGCTTCCCCCATATGGGCAGCAAGGCCGCATGACATTGGCTTTGGGGTGGCTTTAGGGCATGCATCATCCATACGCCATACCCCCATGCCACTGGGAAGCCACCATATTGTGCCAGTCTGTACCAGCCCTTAGTCACTCACCTGGCTGTCCTTCTGCAGTGAGGTAGTGGGACAGAAGGGTCATTCTCAATCATCATTCTATGCTGTCTTGAGTTCTTTTGCATGGAAGCACTGGAGATCATATGAGGAGCATACTCACTTCTCCTCCTCTGCTGCCTCAGCTTCTTCCTCATGGAGAGAGTCAGACCAGCAAAGAAGACATGAGGGACATGCTCACCCCTCCTCTTCTGCTTCCTTCCTTATCTGCCCCATTTCCCAGCCACCTATTACCTGACCAGAGCCAGACAGGGCTGTTGGGTGACATCAGTGGCCTATCCTGTCCTCCCTCCTTCCTTCCCTCCCTCCACTCCCACTGCCTCACTCACCTGCTCACCCAGCTGCCATTTGTCCAGGGCTGGTGGGGAGAGTCAGGTGTTTGGGCAAGTGTGGCAGCAGGAGAGGACAGAAGGGTGTGCATTTCCCCCCCTCCTCCACTGCTTTGGCTTTCCTTATGGAGAGAGCCAAGGCGTTGGAGAAAAAGGGTGTGTACTGGTACAGAATCGCTACACATAAACTCCATAGTGGAGGAGAGCATAGAGGAGTCACCCTTCCTCTGAGGTGTCACTCAGTGCAGTCTGTACCACCCGCCTCCTTCTAATTATGTCACTGAATGAGTATGTAGTTATCTAGTTAGAGGAGGCCAAGTAGTCTGCTATCTGTGTGTGTGTGTGTGTGTTGTTTATTATTGCGTGACTTCAGTCATTTCTGATTTATAGTGATCCTAAGGCAAACCTATCATGGGATTTTCTTGGCAAGATTTGTTCAGAGGTTTGTCATTGCCTTCCCCTGAGGCTGAGTGCATGTGACTTGCCCCAGTGGATTTCACGGCCAAGTTGGTATTTGAAGCTTGGCCTCCAAAGTCATAATCCAACACTTAAACCACTATGGCACGCTGGCTCTCTTCTAATATATATACATTACAAGACCATTTTATCCCCCATTTCAAAAGAATAGACTTTAGTTTTCTGTTTAAAATCAGAGGAAGCTTCCTTCACTCTGGTTGAAGAGTCAACTTTCTGTCCTTCTGACAAAATGGCTGAAAGTAGCTGAATATTTAATATCCCTTCTAAGGCTACTACTGAACACAAATGGCCTATTAATGAAATAAATGAGCCAGAGAATTTTCTTTCTCCATGCACTGTTGATTTAGAAATTATACTAATAGCAAGAGTAGTAGGTACCCAGGTTGCAGTGAAGGGCATGCAAGAGAACTTCAAAATTGGTGATACTCATAACCTAGAATTCATAAGGTTTTGTTCCATGACCCACAAGAGCTAAATTGCATTCATTAAAACAAAGGAGGCTGCAAGGAGCCATACAAGATCTGCACATACAAACTATAGAAATCCTCATACTTACACAATTGCAGGCATTCTGCAGATAACAGTCAACCACAGTTTCATGGGAATGGAGTCTGGAATCGTGACAGTTCAGTCTAATCCATCATTATCTGCCATTCCCATGCTCACTTCCCTTATTCCATGTTAGCAGCTGGCAAATTTTTCTTATTGGAGTAATTCTTGCGTTTTTCAAAATAGAGAGAAATATAGATCTGCATGTACAAATATTTTTAGCAGTCTTCATACAAATTGCCTTTTTTAAAAAAATTGAATGAGGAAAAGTAAATCTCTTCCAGTCTCTGGAAGTTACATTTAAAAAGTAATCAATTCCCCTCATTTCCCCTCATTTGTTAAAGGTGTTTGAGAGCAAGCAACCCTTTGCTGTCACTTGTTGCAATGCTGGGGAAAATAAATTGTTGCATTACTTTTAGGACTGATAAGAGAATGCGAAAAATGAGCAATTCTTGTTAAAATACCTCTAAAATGGCCTTTTAAAAGTAATTTGCAGCCAGAATTCTCTATCAGCTATGTAGCTACATAACCACTGTAGTTACAGGGGGTGTAGTAGTACTGTAAAATTAAAGGAATTTGACATCACATTAACTGTCATGACTCTGTCCTACAGAATTTGGGGATTTGTAGTTTGGTGAGGTATTTAGCTTGGTCTGACAGAGAGATCTGATGCCTCATTAAACTACAAATCTCAAGATTTGTCAGGTGTACTGTGATTGTGTTTTCCTGCATGGCAGGGTATTGGGCTTAGTGGCCCTTGAGGTCTCGTCTAACTCTTTGATTCTGTAGGATAGAGTTAAGGCAGTTAAAGTGATGCCAAACCACTTTAATTTTGCAGTGTGGATACACCCATAGTTATGTATTGTTTCTCTGCCCAATCCCAATTTACTGCTCAGCAGCAGCTGGGATCAATAAACCTTAGTTTCCCTGTTAATCAGGAACAGCTAACTGACATTTCTAACTCTTCCTGTGATCAGCCTCCATTGCAATAGGCAGAAGAGGGTCCCTGTTCCAGTTATCCCTTACACCAGAAATTGCTTGTGCAAAGGGTGTGGGAATGTCAGCCAAGTGCTTCCCAATCAACAGACCATCTGGTGTGTGGAGTGAGGGACTTTCATGGTCCCTTTGGCGTGTTACAGAGCACCGAAAAATGGCGCTCTGCCTGCGCCATCATTAGCTGCGCCGAGAAGCCCCAGCAGCCAACTGCGAGGCTTCCCGGCGCAGCTAAAAAGAAGTGCCAAAATGGGGCTTCTTCTTGCATCGCGGAAATGATGCGACGAGGTGCCAATGGCGCATTCGATGCGTCATTCTCGTGATGCTACGTGCGGACGCTAAGCACCCAGCACATAAAAAACGGCTGCGCTCGTATGTATAGGGTGTGGCCATTTTTACGCCCCCGTCACGTGCTGGGGTGAGGCCAGTATGGACACTAGGTCCTCGGCCAACCCCTAGCATGTGACGGGGGCTCCACAAAGGCCCATGCGGAACGGGCCTTTGTATTCTCTAAAGCAGCAAATACTTAGGGGTCATTAATATGAACCAGTCACAAATTCATAACTCTGGGATACCCTTTCATACTGCTTTAGTAATTCCCAGCCTTTACAAATAATTAAAAGTGTTAATTCAACAATAAAATAACTTGCTCTTTCTTGCAAAGGGATTTTGTAGCACCTTTGAGACTAATTGCATAGAAGACATTAGTCTCAAAGGTGCTACAATTTCCCTTTGGGTACAGATATTCCAGAGTAACATGGTGATATCTCTGAATTCTTGCTCATTTTTGTTACAAATGCAATTTTGCTGCACACTAACTGATGAAAATGTATCTAGTTACAAGTAACTTCCTTGGCTATAGTTCCTTACTTCAGTGTTCTGATCATTCTGTCTCAACACACATTCCCCTTCTGCACACACACACACACACACTCCATCTATCCCTAGAAGATTGTAGGTTTCTTAATATAGGGTCACTTCTTTAATATATGCTTTTTATAACAGCTGCGCACAAAAGTACATTCTATAAAGACTACTTTCCCAGAAAGCGTTTCCTGTTCATCTGAAACTTGTCAGCCTTGATCAGAAGAGCTAACACTGCAAATAATATCATTGAAAACTGCCATGAAATAAGTAAAATCTTATTCGTGTACTATTGCTTTACTTATACTGTGTTGAATTTCCCCTATTCTGTCTTCAGCTCCATTATCCTGAGGTTAAGCACCCTTTGCCTTTTCTGAGAAGATTAAAGCAAAGAAGGTGTTGACTAATTCTGCCTTTTCTCTCTCCCCTGTTAGCATTTTGCCATCTTCTCCATGCAGTGACCCTACCATTTCCTTCCCCCCCCTTTTCTTGCAGACATAACCAAAAAAGCCCTTTGTATTGTTCTTAACCTCTCTAGCAAGCCTGAGTTCATTGTGCGCTTTTTCTTTTGTGACTTTGCCCCTACATGTGCCAGCTATTTGTTTGAATTCCTCTTTGGTGATTTCCCCCCTTTTCCTTTTCTTATACATGTTCTGTTTAAAACTCAACTCAGTTGAAAGTTTCTTAGTCATCCATCCTGGTTTCTTGAGACATCTCCCATTTTTCTTCCTCACTAGAACTGTTTCAAATTGTGTCTTCAGTATGGGCCTTTTGAGAAACTCCCATCTGTCTTGAATTCCCTTCTCTTTCAACATTCCTGACCATGGGATTATCCTCAGTACTTCTCTACATTTACTAAAATCAGCTCTTCTAAAGTCTAGAATGCATGTCTGACTATGCCTAGCTTCTCCGTTCCAAACTCCAAGAGAACATGAGATTTTTCACTCCCACCTAAGGATCCCACCATGTGCTCATCCCTGTTGGTTAGGATCAGATCTAAAATAGCTGATCCCTTAGAAAGAGGTTTTTTTTTTTTTTTTTTTTTTAGAAAGGGGGAAAGATCTCAGTGGCTTTCGATACCATTGATCATGGTATCCTTCTAGAACGCCTAAGGGAGTTAGGCATTGGGGACACTGAGCTCCAGTGGTTTCGATCCTATCTCTTGGGCAGATTCCAGATGGTGAAGATGGGGGACAGCTGCTCTTCTAAGAGAGAGCTGACATCTGGTGTCCCACAGGGCGCCATCCTGTCCCCCATGCTGTTTAACATTTACATGAAACGGCTGGGAGAGATCATCCGGAGACATTGGGCGCGGTGCTATGAATACACTGATGACACCCAAATTTATTTCTTTTTGTGTCCGACACTACATAAGGATGCAGTGACTTAGGATGGCATCTCCCCTCTGAATGCCTGTCTTAAGTCGGTAATGGGCTGGATGAGGGAAAACAAACTCAAGCTGAATCCAGAGAAAATGGAGATACTTATGATCGGTTCCTCAAGTCCAAGGATGAAGATTTGTCAACCAGTCCTGGACAGGGTCACACTTCCCCTAAAGGGCAAAGTTCAAAGTGTGGGGGTACTTCTGGATCCATCCTTACAATTATCATCTCAAGTAGTGAAGTGCCTGGTATCAACTTCGGTCGATACACCAACTACGACCCTACCTGGACCAAACAACCTTGAAGCAGTGGTACTTGCACTGGTAATCTTTCGTCTTGATTTCTGTAAAGCGCTTTACATGGGGCTACCTCTGTACCAGGTTTGGAAGCTTCAGTTGGTGCAAAATGCATCATCCAGACTGGTCACTGGAACACCTAGATCAGACAACATAACACCAGTACTAAAATTTCTTCACTGGCTGCCAATTAGCTTACGGGCGCAATACAAAGGGTTGGTTATCACCTTTAAAGCCCTATATGGCTTGGGTCTGAGTTACTTGAGGGAACGGTTCTCCCTACACAATCCACCCCACACAGTCAGAAAATCTGGGAAGAATTTATTGGATTATCCAAAAACTAGATTAATATCAACTTCCCATAGAGCATTTACTGCCATGGCCCCCAAAGTGTGGAAAAACTTACCAGAATCATAGAATCGCAGAGTTGGAAGAGACCACAAAGGCTATCCAGTCCAATCCCCTGCCATGCAGGAAATCTCAATCAAAGCATCCCTGACAGATGGCCATCCAGCCTCTGCTTAAAGACCTCCAAAGAACGAGACTCCACTACACTCCGAGGGAGTGTGTTCCACTGTCAAACAGCCCTTACTGTCAGGAAATTCCTCCTAATGTTGAGGTGGAATCTCTTTTCCTGTAGCTTGCACCCATTGCTCTGGGTTCTGTTCTCTGAAGCAGCAGAAAACAAGCTTGTTCCCTCCTCAATATGACATGCCTTTAAATATTTAAATAGGGCTATCATATCACCTCTTAACCTTCTCTTCTCCAGGCTAAACATCCCCAGCTCCCTAACTCGTTACTCATAGGACATCGTTTCCAGACCCTTCACCATTTTAGTCGCCCTCCTTTGGACACGTTCCAGCTTCGGTCAGTAAACGAATTACAAATTCATGTAACAGTTACCTTGTCTAACCCACATTTTACAAGCTTGTTTGCAAGAATGTCATGGGAAACCTTGTCAAAGGCCTTAGTGAAATCAAGTTATACTATATCCACAGCATTCCCTTCATCTAACAAGCTGGTAATTTTTATCAAAGAAAGCTATCCGATTTGTCTGGCATGACTACTTTCTCTGAAACCCATGTTGACTTTTTGTGATTATGGCATTTCTTTCTAGATGTTCACAGACTTTCTGTTTAATGATTTGCTCTAGAATCTTTCCTGGTATTGATGTCAGACTGACTGGACGATAATTGTTGGGAACCTCTTTTTTCCCCCTTTTTGAAGATGGGGACAACGTTTGCCCTCCTCCAGTCTGCTGGGACTTCTCCTGTTCTCCAGGAGCTCTCAAAGATTATTGCCAATGGCTCCAATATTACATTTGCCAGTTCTTTTGATACCCTTGGATGTAGTTCATCTGGTCCTGGAGACTTAAATTCATTTAGATTAACAACATATTCCTTTACTATCTCTTTACTTATTTTAAGCTGTAATTCCCCTATTCAGTCCTCTGCTCCATTATCCTCAGGTTGAGCACCCTTTTCCTTTTCTGAGAAGACCGAGGCAAAGAAGGTGTTGAGTAATTCTGCCTTTTCTCTGTCTCCTTTTAGCATTTTGCCATCTTCTCCACACAGTGGCCCTACCATTTCCTTCTTCTTCTTTTTGCTGCGGACATATCCAAAAAAGCCCTTTTTATTGTTCTTAACCTCTCTAGCAAGCCTGAGTTCATTCTGCACTTTAGCTTTTCTGACTTTACCTCTACACATGCCTGCTATTTCTTTGAATTCCTTTTTAAGAAGAGATCCATCTTATTACCACTTTAGACACCTTTAAGAAGGTACTTAAAACGGATCTCTTCCAGCAAGCCTACCCCTCCCCCAATCTTCTACAAACAACTATAAGAAGACACTTATTCTGAGCATGTTTATTTGAAATGAGATGCTGATATAGATATTTTATAGAATTGACATAGTGTTGTGATTTTATGGATTGTATTTTATAAGAAGTGTAATTTTAACTGAATTGTAATTTTAATTATATTGCTGTAATCCCGCCTCGATCTGTAGGGAGATGCAGGAAATATAAAGAAAAACTATTAGTATTAGTAGTAGCAGCAGCAGCAGCAGCAGCAGTAGTTTAGGACAAGCTCCATGAGCTCAGCAGCTAGTCTTCTAGCCCCCAAATACTGAAAAATCTAACTGTGTGCTTAGAAATTTTCCACTGATTTTATTGTTACATTTTAATAGGTCATCTCTAGTTGGGACTAACTAGATTTGGGTCTTCGCTTTTCATGCTTTCTGTTTTGTAAAGGCATTATTATTATTAGTTGTAGTAGTAGTAGTATATTTATTCATATCCCTCTCTTTTCTCAGAACTGGGACTCAGGGGGGCTTCACAATATTACAAGAACAATACAATTAAAAAGATAGAAAAGAGGTGCATTAAAAGGGAATTAAATTATTACAATGTTAAAATAGCTATTAAAAGAATAAAATACATCTTAAAAAGATAAAACTGTATAAAACACTTTAAAATGATACAACATCCCAAGGCAGTCCTTTACAAACATTCTGTTTTAAAAGCCTGTCTAAACAGGTAAGTCTTAGCCTGCCAGTGGAAGGCAAACAAGAAGGGAGCCATTCTGGTCTTCCTGGGCATCCTTCCTCGCCATCTGAACTATGCCATTTCAGGCCTCTGTCACCATTTGTTTCTTCAGATGTTGAAGGTGTGGCAATGCTCTATAACACTGATTTCCAAACTTTGTTTCTTCAGATGTTTTGGACTTCAGCTTCCAGAATTCCTGACTGTCAGCCAAGCTGGTTGAGGCTTTAGTGAGTTGAACTCCAAAACAAATGGAGGAACAAAGTTTGGGAATCACTTCTTAACAAGGAAGTCAGTTTGTCCATCTCAGCCATTTCACGTTATGTCAATATCCATTTATCCTTAGATAGAAGGAAATTCTTTTTCTTTTTCTGACTTTACTTTTTTAACATATACAGGAATTGTGTATATCCACACATCATTGATTGCAAGCCACAAGGAGTATGAACTTGCATACCTGACTTGTAAATGCATACAGTAACATTTAATTTTCTTTGCAGGCTGACTTTGTGCCAGAAAGTTTTCTGTTTCTCTTCTTAAGGTGCCCTGGGACTGAGAGGCATCACTGTCTCTACTGTGCTGCACAGCTTAACCTGGCAACATAATGGTTTGATAAATATATAGCTTTCCATTTCCTTTGCCACTGACATAATGCTCTTTGTAGATTTCCTTTACCTAACTTTTAGTATGCCTGTCAGCAGTGAACTGCCCTGTAGCTGCTCCCATAACAAGGGAATTTGTGCCTCCTAATTCGAGTCACATGGCCTCTTGGGCATCAATTCATCACTTAAATTTGTCATAAGTGCATTAAACTCAGCATAGAAATTGTTCTTGTCAAATCATCAGCAAGACGTATAGAGCTAGACTCCACCACATCCCCAGCATTCAACTCAGACATCTTTGCTCTGTCAAAATATAGCAGGCATTTTTATCTTTTTAAAAAGTCTTCAAGCCATTAAATTACATTATCATTTCTACATTTCAGTGTGAGCGCTTATTTGCATTAGCTGTAGTTATGGATCAGTTAGGGTTCTTTTAATTATTTCTTTCCCTGTTTCCCATTTATTAAATTCCTTCCCCTCTCCCATTTCAAGCATCTTTAAACTTCAGTTTTTAGACTTTTTTTAGAAAAAAACTCAACCTTACTAACTTGCTTCAGGCTAAAACCTGAAACACAGAGTCTTAGAGGTATGAAGTGATGCAAAAGTTGAAAACTAAAACAAAACCTAAAGCATATCACTCTCCAAACCTTAAAGAGGCACGTTCCTAAAATTCTTCTCATCCAGATTACTCTACAAATTTAGCAACTCAAAATTGCCTGGTCTCTCTTGAGAAGCATTCCTGAAAATCGCCCCCTGGGAAGCACATCCAGAACACGATGGGAATGTCCAGCGGCGACGGCAGCATTCTCCCTCTATGCCACCTCCTCATCACATCCCCTTTTAGAATGTGACAGACCCATTCCAGGGCTGTGCAATAAAGTTCATAGAATTGGAAGAGACCACAAGGATCATCCAGTCCAAACCCCTGCCATGCAGGAACTCACAATCAAAGCAGCCCAGGACAGATGGCCATCCACCCTCTGCTTAAAAACCTCCAATGAAGGAGACTCCACCACTCTCCGAGGGAGTGTGCTCCACTGTTGAACAGCTCTTGCTGTCAGGTTATTCTTTCTAATGGTTAGGTGGAATCTCTTTTCCTGTAGCTTACATACATTGTCTTGTAACCTATTCTCTGGAGCAGCAGAAAACAAGCTTGCTCCAAACGCAATGTGACACCCCTTCAAATACTTATACAGGGCTAGCATATCACCTCTTAACTATCTCTTCTCCAGGCTACTGTATCTTTAATACAAAAGTGAACAACTGCCAGGAGTTGGGGGGGGGGTTCGCATTTCCCCCCCCTCCCCAATGGGGTCTCAGAGGGTTTTACTCCCTGTCATACAACATTTTATTTTTTGTTCATTTTGTACTTGTACCACCTTCAGAACATAGGGTATAATTTTGCCCTGTCCTTCTCTGTTTGCTTTAGCCCCTTAAGAGGTCCTTTTAAAAAAATCCAGAAAGCAAACTAGAAGAAGGTTAGAATTATAGTTTTGGTTAATTGTGGTTAAATCAGTTTAGCAGTTAAATCCGTTTAGCAACAAGCGTGCACTCCATAGGTATTTGTTATTTGATAAAAACAACTAGATCTGAGCTTCTGGTAAATAAACAGGATACATTGGTAGGTAAAAAGAAACTTACTTTATTGCTACATCTAGGTTCTGTAAAATAACTAATCAGTAGAGAAAACTATACTTGGTAGAAGAGTCCCTAGAGCTGACTCTCCTGTGTGTAAGTAAGAAGAAAAAACATCTTTAGTAGCACAGCCTGATTCCGTGCTTGGTGAGAGCAGAGAGAAGAAGAAGACAGAGAACAAAGGGCAATAAACTTTATTGACCCCAAGAAAAGGGAGGGGTATGGGAAGTGACCTCTTCACAAGCAATACTGACCAAACAACCATAGAAGTGTCTGCATACAAGACACCCCCCTTCTTAAGGGAAAAAAAACATAGATCTACAAAACAAGCATTTATGCTAATACTCCGGCAAAGACTATAGCCTTTAGGGGCTTCAAAAATAACCTTGACTGTTGCACAAAACCTGTGTGCTTCATTCTTCTCAGCTCCTGTTTTAAAAATTTTGAGGAACCGGGAATGTCATCAGACGATACAGGGGATATCCTTCCACGTCACCTTGACTCAGAACAGCACCAGCAACATCAACACAGTACCAGCCTGTGAATAACTTTCTCAATTTTTTCCCTCCTCTATGGCTTTTAACACTTTCTCCTAATAAAGAAGCTAGTGGCACATTGAAAGCTTGCAACATGTATTTTGTGCACCTTAGTTGGCTTGGTTGTTTTGTGAATTTGGGATGTTGTTAAACCAGATTCCAAACCAAGTCTATGATTTGATTTGGCCCCGAACGTGGTTCCCACTATCTTTGCACTGAAACTAGGCTGGTGCTGGAGAGGCAATGGGAAGGTGCAGGCAGATGCCAGGCCACGCGGCGGAGAGGCCTAGGGGATGAAGGAAGTAGGTCAGGCCAGGAGGACAGAGGAGGTGGTCTGGGAAGAAAGCCAAGGATGGAGGGAGGCATGGCTGTGGCAAAGAGGCCAGGAAAAAGCCACTGCCAGTAGGAAATAGGGTGGATTCAAATCCGATTCAAATCCACCTGGTTCCCACTTGGGCTGAATCGATTTATTTCTAAATAAATCGATTCAGCCCAAAAAACACCCCATTTTATCATTTTTTTGATGTGGGTCAAATGGATAAAAATCATGCCCCCCTCCCCTTTCTGAATTGCTTCAGCGATTCGAATTAAGTGGGAACCATGGTGGTTTAAACTGAATCATGATGCAGTTTAAACCATAGTGGGAATTAGGCCTTACTTTGCTATATGGGCAACACAGCTACTTCTGGACATATCGAATTCAATGAGACTTAACTTCTGAACAGACACATATATCATCATTTTGTCAGATGTTAGCTCCTTGGGCTGTTGCCCAGTACAGTGCCAAGTGCACTAGCTGCGATAGACAACAACAATGACACAACAATTGGATGTGTATCTGTGTATGAGAGAGAAAAAGAAACTGAGTGAGCAAAAACACAGTAGAGCAAATAGTGACTCCTGTAAAAAGGTAATTTGTAGCTTTTCTTCCCCTAATGAGTTTGCTGAAGCAGAAAAAGAATAGGTATCTCTTTTACTAGGTTCATATTCATTATTTTAAAAGATCTAGCATGACACATGAGAAACTTTCTGGAAACAAAATGGTTACTGCTGCTATAAAATGATATGTGTTTTATTTTTTTAAAAATGGAGAGAGATAAGAAATGGAAAGATCTGTGGAGGGAATGAAAACACAGCAATGAGGTTAGAATTGACCTTGCTACTATGAGGACTTTTGTCAGCTCTTGGGTAAGGAAAGAAACCAAATATATTAACCTTGTTCTCTAGCATCTATGGTGCCTGGAGAAGGCCTTTTGGCACACACATCACTTGTAATCATATTTCTGTTCCCTTTTTGTACATATTACATTAAGCTCAGCTTGCATTTGCTTTCTCTCTTTTTTTTTAACTTTTAAAAAAGCATCACACAACACCCCCTTTTGCCCAGTCAAAAGTAATTTAAATGATTAACATCATAGAAGATTAATTTTGTCATAGGGTAGGGCTAGGGGATTCCAGGTTAAACTTGAAATGGGGGGGGGGGGGGGGGAGGACAGGAGGAAATATACACTATCAAGTATCAACTTCCCAGGTGAAGTAGAAGCCAGTGGAAGGTGCTACCTTCATGTGGAAACAAAACTGCATGTATGGATCAATGCAGTGGCTCTCAAACATAGGCTGGGAACCCTTGGGGTGCATAAGAGTCGATCAAGGAGGGTATGGTGCTTGGAGGCCCTGATCCCTTGCCCCTCATCCTCTTCCCCAAAGTTTTCTGTCCTGGAGGGGAAGAGAAATGCAAGGAGGGCACGTGAAGCCTCTGACTGAGGGTGTGCCCTCTTTGCCTTTCTGGTGGTGGAGGAGAACTATTTCCTTATCTGATGTTAAAATATGAATACACATGAATGAGTGAATGAAAATACACACATTAACAAACAAAATATTTTTATTCATATACTAATTCAAGTGTGTGGGTGTGTGGTGTCTGCATGTAGATATAAAGGGGGCCAAGGGTAAAAAGTTTGAGAAACACTAGATTAATGCATGCAATGCCCTCAAATCTACAGACACATGTTTTAGCCTACAAGGACTTTTCATTGCAAAAGAAGAAACATTGGGCTTTCTTACTTATTCCATTTATTTATTTATTACACTTGACCAGGGTTGGGTACAGGGATCATGTGACATCCCCTTCCCATTGAAACTGGTGATGACATGGGAGAGAACCTTCTTGCTACTCCTAAACTGTTGAACTAGCTTCTGTGGGAGGTCCAGTTGCCTCCTTCTTCCTCTCTTTCTTTCTGCCAGGTGAAGGTGTTTCTATTTAAGGAGTCATTTGGTGACAATAGATAGAGCTTTTAAAGGGGAGGGGATGTAGTGTTCTTTATTTTCTCATGTTTTAAATGCCTTTTAATGCTGTTTTAACTTGTGTTTTAAATTAGTTCATTTAATTGAGTTTTAACTTTTATATTAAGTTTTTAAAATTGTATTACATTTTAAATTGTTGCACACCACCTTGGAGCACCACTTTGTTATGCACCTGCACTAGGAGCAAGGGGGGATATAAATTAAATAACTGAATAAATAGATAATACTTTGCCCTTTCTTCCAAAAGGTCAGATCTTTTTACACAGGTATCCCTGTGGTCTCTCATCTAGGCAGCTAGCAGGCTTATGCTTGGTTAGTGAAATAGGCAGGACATGATAGTAGGGTTTTAGTCAATTGTGTCAACAAATATAATATGTTATAATATATTGCTAAAGATGAAAATGATGCGCATCCAAGGTGATAGTTCAGAATATGGTGGTGCATGCACATGCTCACATTGATGTGGGCATCCATATACCATTGCCCATTGAATAATATGGGGTGCAACCATCCACATTTTTCTCATCTGTGGGGGGGACCCCAAAACCAAACCCACATGGAGGGGAAGAGTCCACTGTATCATGTATCATGAATAGTAATGGTTCCTGATTCTAATTCCTTTTTCACTTTCTTATTGGTACTGTACTATTCTGGAACAACAACAAACGAGCAGCAGGCTTACACTTAGACAGACTGAACAAAAGGGGAACAACAAGAGATCTGTGTAATAACTAGACTATTTCTATTCACAAAATATATATATCAAGGTACATAATTACAAGAGACATCAATGATAGCCAATATATATCTGAAGAGTGGAGTGGTAACAGTCCATATGAACAATGTTGCTGATTTTAGCAGTGAAAGTGGTTCTACTGCTGCAACATAATATTAAAGTCCAAAATCTAAAAAGCAATAATAATGGATGATGCTTGGAGCAAATGAACTTGAAGTTGGAACTGATAATATTGGCTGGTAGCAGGGTCCTTATAGGTTGAATTCAGATGGGACGGCTACCTCCGGAGTCCTGTGTGGCCGTTTCGACTCACCAAGGTCTCCATCAGCATACAGTATTAATTTCATAACCGGATTAATATAGTACATTGTGTGTTCCATACTTCTAAATGCACAAGGTTGACAATCAAAGATACATTAATTACCATCAGTAACATAATACACAATAAAATATAATATAATTGACAACCAAAATAGAATCATTATATCTTACCCACACCATTAAACAGCTTGGCTTAACTGATAAGAAGAATGCTGGTACAAGTTCACAGGAATAGTAAGTCATAATATACTCTACCTCAGCAATAGGCTGCAGGTGATAGAATGATGCATTGAATTCTCTTAAAGATATATCCTCTAGAGACATACTATCCTACATGTCCCATAAAGTAAGCATCATCCATTATTATTGCCACTCCAACTGTTACCACTCCACTCTTCAGATATATATTGGCTATCATTGATGTCTCTTGTAATTATGTACCTTGATATATATATTTTGTGAATAGAAATAGTCTAGTTATTACACAGATCTCTTGTTGTTCCCCTTTTGTTCAGACTGTACTATTCTGACAATGAATCAAGTTTTTTTGCCTTGTTGATTTTTTAAAAAATTAATTCTTTATTTTCTCCCCTTTGTTTTCACATATAAAATAATAATAATAATAATAATAATAATAATTTTATATTGTTTTATAATTGACTGGTAATCAATATATGTATGAAATTGTGAATGTTATGCATTGTGATGCTGATTTTAGCTGTTGTGCTCCTGCCTCGATCCATGGGGAGAGGCAGGAGATATAAATAAAGATTTTATTTTTATTTTATTTTTACATTGTAATTAGATATCACACACACACACACACACACACACACACACACACACACACACATATATATATATATATACACCCCCTTCTCATCACAATGGTAGCAAGTGGTTCTTCTGTTAGTGGAACAATGAATTCATTCTTGGTTCTGGTATGAACTTTAAATGAACTATCCAAGGTTCTGAACCTTGTTTAGGATTTGAAAACTATTTTTATTGTTCTGAGTAATATCTATAATGGATTCATTACCCAATTGACATGGAAGTCATCGGCTACCACTTCTTAATCAGATCTTCTAAAGACCGGGTGTACACAATTTCTTCAGCCCCAACTGTTGCATATTTATGTGACCCACATGATTACTGCACAATGGAATACGCAATACAATGTATACAATACAGTGGAAAGGAATGAAGCTCAATAGCAAACTCTACCGTTATGAATAAAACAGAGGAGGGAAGAAAGATGTGTGGATGTAAACTCAAAGAAATGAAAGACTCAGAAATGGACCTGCTTGTGTAAACTGATCATTTCCAAAACATTCTCCTCCAACAATGCAACAACTTAATTCTGGATCCTATTAAATACCATTTCATCTGAAAATAAGTGAAGTTGCCACTATAATGTGCAAATGGCTGGGGAGCAAACCTGGCTTTTTGTTTTAAACAGCCTTGCTGTGTGTCTTTCTATCCCAAGAGGTCTCTGGTAATTTAATGAGGTGATTGTTCTCTGAGCTTGTTGTTCAAAATTAAAGCTAATAGAGTTATGGACTTCATTGTTTGATGCTCCAGGGAAATGAATGCAATCAAAGAATTACTTAACTGTGGGCAACCACACACCATTGTTATTATTAAAAAATAAAAATAAATGTTCTGAAACTATTTCCTTGAGGCTACTTTCTCTCATAAAATTCACTCATAGGCTGGTAATCTTCTGTATAAAAGAAACTGTGTCTGTCTGTCTGTCTGTGTGCACTCACAGGTGCGCGCGCGCGCACACACACACACACACAGAGATACACACACGTATCTGTGTGCCAGTGAGAGAGAGATTGAGAGAGAGAGAGAGAGAGATTCTTCCTCAATCCTTAGTTCAGTTATAATACCTTGTAACCGACCTCCATTAATGTAGAGAAAGGTTTGTTTATCTGTTATGAGAATTGCCTAGACATATGAAAATTCTTTGATAAATAAGTTGGACTCTGTGCCATAGCCCTTGTGTCCATGAAAATATTCACAAGACTTATTCAGACAATGATAATTCATAGTTTGTTGTGGGTTTTTCGGGCTATGTGGCCATGTTCTAGAAGAGTTTATTCCTGACGTTTCACCAGCATCTGTGGCTGGCATCTTCACTTTAAAATCTGATATATTTTAAAGGTACCTGCATTACCCATCCTCAACAGTAAAGTTACACAGCAATCCTAATGCTTGGAACAGAGAGAGCCAACATCAAAGTTTCCAAAGAACTGCATGTCTTTGGAGGATCATGCTGGCAGGGCAGAAGAAAAGGTGGAGCACTTTTCAGGTCTTTTTTTCTTCCTTAAACTCTTTCCCTTCCATTGATGTCTATGGGAAGGAAGTGAACTGTGTCAGCTCCATTGCTGTGTAGTGCTTCCATATTCTAGAGGCCTCTTTGAGATGAAGGATAGGTGAAAAATTAATTCAGTTCACATTTGGACATGAACTTGCCAATGTGCCCTTCCTTACTGTAACATGAACAAGAATACATTTAGACCTTGAAGTACTTTTCAGATGCAACTGATGAATAGTAAAATATGTACAACTATGCATACATCTGAAAGAGTGCATGGCAAAAATGCACACATTTAAATGAGTGCATGCAAGAAAGACATATAACTTGTAAGATGCGCACAAGAATGCTTATTAATGGGGAAATAACTCTTAGCAAAACATGCACCTTTAAAAAAAACTGTAGAAATGTTCAGGTGAATTGGAAATAAAATAATATGAAAATCAATATGAAACAAACTTTGTTGCTGTTGTGGGCCTTCAGGTCATTTATGACCTATAGCAACCCTAAGGTGAAATTATTACAGGGTTTTCTTGGTAAGATTTGTTTGTTTTCCTCTGATACTGAAAGAGTGTAACTTGTTCTGTGTCTCCGAGTGGGTTTCCATAGCTGAGCAAGTACTTGAACCGTAGTCTCTCAGAGTCCTTGTCCAAAATTTAAACCCCTATACCACACTGGCTTGCAGGAAAAAAACTATCAATGCAAGAGAGAGAGAGAAGGAGAGAACCTGAGCATGGCAAAGTGGTTGCCTTTTATTTTCTGAAGCTAGAATGACTAGTTTGACTTAAGGGCACGCCCTTTAAAAAAAGAAGAAGAAGGGGGAAAGAAGTATAGGGCACTGACCTGGAAATGTGAGACAATTTCACCTAACTTTTCCCTCAGATGTATACATTTTAAAGAGAAAGAGAGATGAAGAGATACCACACATTGTTTCTCTTTTGTAAGAGGAAAGGCTGAAGAATGATCCTAAACTGTACTTTTGTATTGGGAAAGATGAGAAGAGAAATCAATAGGTTTTTTAAAAAAGGTATTGCTTTGTCTTGTTTTCCTTTCCTTTTCTTTCCAAGAAAATACTAATCAGAGAAAATATGATAAAATATCTTGAAGGCAGGTCAGCCAGGGCAAGTTTAAATGAGCAGAAGCACAGCAGGAACAAAGGGTGTGACTAATCCAAAGATTCCTTTATTGTTTGGTCCTCAGATCCTTTACAAATTCAAGCAAAACTGATAATTGAGATTACATTTTGTTTACTCTGCCTTGGCCACAGCAGGTGTTTATCACCATTGAGTTAGCAAAGGATTCTTTGGTTTGCAAAGAACCCCAGCATGGTGGGAATATTTATTTTCAGTGTAAACATGATCAAAATCCCACCCATGCTACAGTAGCTCCAAAGCTCTACTACAGAAGAATGATGATGGTTCAAGCCATCCACCAGGGCCACAGACCTGGGATAAACATAGGCTGGCATCCTGTTACTTGCATAAGGTGTAAATAGGGTTGCCATAACTGTCAACCTCCAAACCGGGACAAATGTAAAAAAATGTAGGACAGATGTAGGACAAAATTTAGCCCCAAATGCAGGACATATTTTTAAAATGAACAATTAAAAAAAATAATTTAAAAAAATAATAGAAACGCTTGTTTCTTAGGCGTGCTCAAAATGGAGGACATTTTGGCATTATTCCTAGACAGATGGCAAAAAATGTACTCCCCCTCCCCATTCCAAAAGACACACAACAGCACATTTGGGCATTTGACATGGCTTTATTGAACATGGCTTCTTGCATATTTCAGAGGCTTATTGGATAACCAAACCCTTTGGATTTCACACTTAACATGGGTTACCATGGCTATGCATATTTAACATGTCATGGTGGTTTAACAAGAAGTGGATTGGCCCTCGGTTTCAACTGTACTTCTTAGAAGTGTGTACTTGGTCAAGGCACTTTGGCTTTTCTTCACTGTGCATGAGTTTGTAAAAATCAGAGCAACTTACATTGGTCATGTCTCAGAGAGTATCAATCTCATCATCATCACTATCATTGTCACAACAAGGCAGACTTGTTAGCATTCAAAGCACCAAAAATACACAGAAAATGCACTTTGGAAAGTCACACTGTCTTGGCTACAGAAACAATGAGCACATGTCCCAGAGGCTGACTGATATT
This sequence comes from Sceloporus undulatus, assembly GCF_019175285.1. Taxonomy (NCBI): domain Eukaryota; kingdom Metazoa; phylum Chordata; class Lepidosauria; order Squamata; family Phrynosomatidae; genus Sceloporus; species Sceloporus undulatus. Next base: position 15,471,154 of record NC_056525.1, on the reverse strand, counting down.
AATATCATCATCATCATCATCATCATCATCATCATCATCATCATCATCATCATCACTATCATTGTCACAACAAGGCAGACTTGTTAGCATTCAAAACACCAAAAATACACAGAAAATGCACTTTGGAAAGTCACACTGTCTTGGCTACAGAAACA
>NC_056525.1:15412427-15470989 GCF_019175285.1 Sceloporus undulatus | reverse complement strand
CTGAGCACATGCCCCAGAGGCTGACTGATATTAATATCTCCATCATCATCATCACTATCATTGTTAAAACAAGGCAGATGTGTTTGCATTCAAAGCACCAAAAACATACAGAAAATGCACTTTGTGGACCCAAAAAAATGCAAGATTGATATTTTCTGTCAGTGTGCATGCCCCCTAAAACTAATCCCATGATAGCAAAACATCCAGCAAAATGCCCTAGCTATCTCACGTTATTTCCTGTGTGATCAATATTTGGTAAGAGTGATTGGCATTGTCACTCACTATGTATACCTGTGTAACATTTTCCCTTTGCCTAATTTGATATTAAGACATATAGTATCCCTTTAGGGAATGGAGAGCAGAATTTCTCCAGACTTTGACCCACCCTGTTTTTGTTCAGTGGTATTTCTATCAAAGAAGAAGAGCTTGTATATACGAAAAAGAAAATCCCAGAGAGAAAATCCCATCCACACTCATCACCCTGCTCTTTTTCTTGCATCTGCTTTCTAAAGGGATTTGAACTCAGAGAAAAGTGCCAAGGGATTTGCTTGTTCCTGTAAAACTATGCTATGTTTCCTTTCTCCCCTAAGTATTTATAGTTCATACAATATTCAAATTGAAATGCAAAAGGAAGGCACTCCCCTAGGAGTAAGACAGTAAATGTAAAATAAATTTTCTTCCATTGCTTGGAACTTGAGATGCTTGAAGAAGAATTGCTAGAAAGTGAAACAGAGCTTTGGAAAGTTAGATTTTGGGATGATAGTTCATAGCATGCTGTGGCTACTGTGCATACAGCCTGGAGGATTCTGGGAACTATCATCCAAAACATTTCCTTTCTCAGTCTATGAACCTATGAAAACTGGTGGCTTTCACATCAATAGAGAGGAATTTAGACTGATCATTAATGAGTTATCAGATGTACTGAACTATGTCCTCCAAATAGATTCAGCCCCTAGGACATCTTCTTTAAAGTTAATCTGAATAAAATCAATCAGGTCAGGAGTGGGGCCTGGTGCTTTCGGGGAGGAGGGAAACATAAGGCTTCATAATTCCTACTTTGATGTGAGGCTGTGAAAAATTACCTTTTGGCCTACAACTCCCCAAATCCACAATAACCACCAGATTTTTGGGGGGAGGGGGGAGGTCTAGATGTTGCAGTCCAGTAAAAAGTATCCTCCACCCACCAAGATCTACATTTGCTCCCCAAATATGTGTGTGTGTTTATTTTGTTTTTGGAGACCTTTTTTAAATTGCAGTGTTTTGCATACATTGGACAGTGACTGCACTCCATTTAGGAGAAGAATTTACTCTTTCCGTTTCCCATTAGGATTGCTGAGATAAGAATTCCTGACATCCTCAGTCCAGCCTCAGCATGTATTCAAGCACAGCAAGAAGAGTAGAAACTTCACCAACATGTAGCAATTAGCAAGAAGGGTGATCAAGGAATTATCCTTACGGTAGCAATACAGAGTAACAAGCATGTTCCAGCTTTTATCTCTGAGATGTTAGAGGCTATGTAACTACACAAGACATCACATTTGTCAAAGATGTGATCATTTGAGGATCTGTATGCTGGATGTTCCCTTGATTTCTTCAGTATCCGAAGCCCAAATCAGTATGTGTTTCTCATAGCAAAATGTACAGACAGAATTTTTAAAAAATTCAAAAACCCATCTTGCAAGTTTGTCCTTGTGGAGAACTAAACTGCAGACTGAAGAGATGTCAAGATTAATGGGAATTTAAAGTAACTAAAAGAAACTGCAAAGAATTTTACCCTGATTAAGAACTTTAGGAAGGGAGAGCAAACTTTCTGAAAAGCATCAGCTATAGAACCACTAGTTTAAAGCCAAATTGAACTGATAGGTGTGATTGAAGATAAAAACCATAAAGATTTACGATAAGGTATACCTCAGCCTCGAACTGCGCTCATGTGCAAAGACTACTAATCTTTGTTGTTTTCTCATTAATGTAGGAGAAAACAAGGAGTTATATGCAGTTCTCGTATTTTTACTTTGTAAAGTCTTTCAGAGAATTATTTTCTTAGAAATAAATGGGCCAGTCACTGTTGGGGACATATGTCTTCATAGACTCCTTAGATGGTATGTGGGAAATAGAATCGGTTAAGGTGCTGCCGTTACACTTCTACAGAGGGGAGCTGGCAAAGTGACCAACATGCATTGGAATCAATGCACAACAGAACCAATGAACAATGGGACTGATGTGCATCTGTTCCATTGTGCACTGGGACACCAGCTAGGGAGTGCTGCTGATGCATATTGTTAGGGCCACATGTTCATAAGGACACTCTTGCCAATGCCCTGTCTTTGCAATTCACTAGTGGGGATTTTAAGTGGCTAAACCATGGCTTCCCACTGCCCCTTTGCTCACTGGGTTGGGGCTGTGGCAAATGCATGCCAAGCACCCATCCTGGCTGTTTCCTGGTACAAAAAGGAGCAGCAGAGAGCCGCTCCTTTTAACACTGGAAAAAGAGTGCTCTTTCCGCCACCATAGTGTTTTTTGTTTGTTTGTTTGTTTTTTGGTGGCATTCCTTCAGTTCAGCGTGTGCAAATGCTGCACGACAGAAACGCTGCAGTACTGCCCACCATGTGGTCAGGCAGGCGGTGTGATGCCACTTTGGGGGTGGAGTTGGGGTGTGCGGCATGCGGTCGCCATGCCCCCATCCACCCCAACGCTGGCTCATACAGCTGGTCTGTACAGCATCTTAGTGCTTCTGCTATGTAACCGAGTATGCATAAATTTATATAACAGACACCATGAACTTTATCTCACAGAGATCCAGGCAGAGAAGAGAATGGGACAAAAGGAGCCTGGCAGGGAATGGAATGAGTGGGGGATGCATTTTACTGCACACACAAGAACCTCACTAATTCTGTTTCTCTCTTTTCCGCTCCCAATCTGTCCCCAGAGGGGGCGATTTTTGAGAACTGTTTTGAACAGTTCTCAAAAATCATCCCCTCTGGAACCGATAGGGAATGGAACAGAACGAGTGAGGGACTCATCCCTCACTCATTCCGTTGCGCTTTGAGAGCGGTCCCTGGGAGCCCTGTTCTTTTTTCGGAATGAAAACAACAACAAAATGGTGTTTGAGTACAATAAACTCTTCACAGTGCAAAAAACAGATTCTGTGTAAGAAAGTGGATTGTTGGTAAAAAAAAAAAAACATGTTGTTCATGGCTGCTCTGAATTGTACAGGACCTCTCCTAATATGGAGCCCCATTGCTTCAGAGGTTTGACACTCATAGAAATCTTACTCAAGTAGGAGCAACTGCAGGAGGAGGGACAAGGAACTCAAGCGTATATTTGCCTCCCTCAGGACAGCAGATTTGCCAAACATGTGGGTTGTAAATAAGTTTTCCCCCATCTCTCTCTCTTTCTTAATCCTAGAGCCTGCTGTCATCCAATGACTTCAAATGGTGGGAAATTCAGGAGATTAAAGAGAAAGTACTTATTTATGTGGTGGAAATAGAATAAGCAAATTAATAGAAAAGCTGGTTACCCCAATGACTAGTGTTCATAATGACTGTGTATTACCTCTAGTGGCTTCCAAATCAGTGGGAAGGTAAACATACTCCAGCTCTGTACTTTAAAGACCCCCCTCCTAGAATCATAGCATAATACAGTTGGAAGAGACCAACCCCTTGCCATGCAGGAAATCTCAATCAAAGCACACCCGACAGATGGTCATTCAGCCTCTGTTTAAAGACCTCCATGGAAGTAGATTCCACCACACTCCAAGGGAGTGTGTTCCACTGTCAAACAGCCCTTACTGTCAGGAAGTTCCTCCTAACATTGAGGTAGAATCTCTTTACCTGTAGCTTGCATCCATTGTTCTGGGTCCTAGTCTCTGAAGCAGCAGAAAAGAAGCTTGTTCCCTCCTCAATATGGCATCCCTTCAAATATTTAAACAGGGCTATCATATCACCTCTTAACCTTCTTTTCTCCAGGCTAAACATACCCAGCTCCCTAAGGCGTTCCTCATAGCGCTTGGTTTCCAGACCCTTCACCATTTTAGTCGCCCTCCTTTGGACACGCTCCAGTTTCTCAATGTCCTTTTTGAATTGTGGTGCCCAGAACTGGACACAATATTCCAGGTGGGGCCTGACCAGAGCAGAATATAGTGGCACTATTATTCCCCTTGATCTACACACTATACTTCTATTGATGCAGCCTAAAATCGCATTGGCCTTGTTAGCTGCCGCATCACACTATTGACTCATGTTCAACTTATGGTCTACTTGGACTCCTAGATCCCTTTCACATGTTGTCTCCTTAAGCCAGGTGTCCCCCGTCCTATATCCGTGCATTTCATTTTTTTTTTGTTTTTTTTTTTGTTTGTTTTTTGCCCTAAGTGCAGTACCTTACATTTCTCCCTGTTGAAGTTCATTTTGTTAGCTGTGGCCCAGCTTTCTAGTCTATTCAGATCATTTTGAATTTTGATCCTGTCCTCTGGAGTATTAGCTATTTCTCCTAATTTGATGTCATCTGAAAATTTGATAAGTATTCCCCCAATTTTTTTCCTCCAAGTCATTGATAAAGATGTTGAATAGCACTGGCCCCAGGACAGAGCCCTGTGGGACCCCACTGGTCACTTCTCTTGTTGAGCGCTCTTTGGGTTCGTCCGGTCAACCAATTACAAATCCATGTAACAGTTGCCTTGTCTAGCCCACATTTTACAAGCTTGTTGGCAAGAATGTCATGGGGAACTTTGTCAAAGGTCTTACTGAAATCAAGATATACTATATCCACAGCATTCCCTTCATCTAACAAGCTGGTAATTTTATCAAAAAAAGAGATCAGGTTTGTCTGGCATGATTTGTTTCTCTGAAACCCATGTTGACTTTTTGTGATTATGGCATTGCTTTCTAGGTCGAGATACAAACCGCCGCTTTGCGGCGGTCTGCCGCCGCCACCGCCGCCGGTTAGTCCGCGGGGGAGCCGGAGCCTCCACACGGCGCGGCTCCCCTGCGGATTGAAAAAGAAGCTCCAAAATGGAGCTTCTTTTAGAGTCGCGTTTGCGACGTAGCGAGGCGCCAGGGGTGCACTCGCTACGTCACAAAGGACGCAACGCGTACGGACGCTCAGCATCCGATACGCAAAGATGGCACCGGCCATGTAGAAAGGCCGGCGCCATCTTGTACGGATGGAGTCTGTATTAGGCCCAGGGGCGTCTAGAAGAGACGCCCCTTTTTTAAAATGGGACGTCCTCTGGACGTCCCAAATGCCGGTTTGTAACCGGCCTAGATGTTCACCGACTCTCTGTTTAATGATCTGCTCCATGTCATGGGGAACCTTGTCAAAAGTCTTACTGAAATCAAGATATACTATATCTACAGCATTCCCTTCATCTACCAAGATGGTAATTTTATCCTAATAAAGTCCAGCAACTTAGATAGTTTTTTAAAATTTCAAACTAAAACCAAGAGGGGATTCACCATCCCTAGGACATGGAAGCTACCAGTCACTGCAGATTTTGCAGTAATGTCCCTGTGGGATATGTATATTTCTAAATAACGTCCACATACAATTTCAGTATGTACAGTCATACATCTATTAGTTTGCATGGAACATTCTATTTTAAAATGCAACCGATATAGAAAATATAGGAGGGACAGGAGAACAACCTAAATGCTGTCAGATCTCATCTGATCTTGGAAGCTAAGTCAGCCCTGGTTAGTACTTGACTGAGAGACCACCAATGAATCCCAGGTGTTGTAGGCTATATTTCAGAGGAAGGAACTGTCCAGATTACCTCTGAGTATTCCTTGCCTAAGAAAACCCTGTAAAATTCATGGGGTTGCCATATGTCAACAGGCAACTTCAAGGGACATATACATAAAGAGAAAACAGCTTACCTTTCTTAGCATATCTGTATTTGCCCATAACTGCCAGTGATTATGTGAAGATTATTCTACCAGTTACACAGCACTGCACAAATTAACTTTCCTCAAAATCCTCCGGAGTCAGTGTCCCATTTGGGGGTTATCTTCATGGGCCAAATAAAACATTCTTCTCCCATCCTCTCAGTGGGGAGTCTGGATGAGGCAGGGCCCAAACCTTGGTTCTGGTGTGAATTGTCAAGACAACGTTGTCAAGACACCGTCAAGACACCAGTGAACACACCATATACTCCCTTAAGCTGTTTTTAAAAAATGTTTCCTTTTCTTCTGGGTCTTCCTGGAATATCTGGAGCCCTGCAGTTGGTTGTTCAGAATGAGTCCTGCTGGGGCACAACCACTAGTGCAAGACACTTGCTCTAAGGTCAGATCTCTAAATGTGTAACTTGCTGACACAGCAGAGAATGGAACAGAGGGTTCTGCATGCAAACAGCTGCTCTGTGGTGCAATGGAAACCCCAGGACAGCTCTGAGGCCTGAATAGTCTGGGCTACTCCTGGGTATTCTGGTCTATGTGGACCTGGTGTTGTTCTATCCAATGGGGGGGGGGGGGAATACTATACATGTCTAATCAGAAATAGGCCCCACTGAGTACAATAATATTTACTCTCAAGTAAGAGAATACAAGATTGAAGGAGCCTGATTCAACAATGTAGACTAATCTTCCCATCTTTTTCTTCCGTACCCAACCTTAAATCCATTTCCTAGTTTCTAATAGTATTGCAAATAAATTTTCCCTTCCTCCTTTATAAAATGTTTTTTAATATGTTTGTAGACATCAAACCCCCCCCCTCCTTCCTGCCATCATCTTCTGTTTTCTGTCAGATAGCTGGTCAATTGAATCAACTTCTTTTTCCTTTCCTGTTCACTGACCTCTTCATGGGTCTAGTTTGGGAAACTTATCAAGACTCAAACTGTCTTTGAAAGCAAACAGCAGCTGGCTTAGACTGAGAAATACAAAGCAAACTGCATTACTAAAATTAGGGTCTGCTTTAAAGAAAAGCTCTTTTGCTACAGGGTCACGCTAGATGCTCAAGCAATCCAAGGTCTCAGTTCTGAAATCATCAAAAGCTTCAAACAAGTGAATAAGAAATGAACAAACAAAAAGGCAATGTGTAAATTGAGGCTCCCCAGGAGGTTAAAAAAAATCAATATTTTTCCATTTGAAATTACATGGGTTTCCTTCCACTCTCCTTTTTTTTTTTTTCAGGCTTCTCTCTTGAGAATATTGAAAGAAAAACAAATGTGAAAAAGATATACTGCTCCTGTTTCACAAGAAGTGGAATTCAGTGGAAACTGAATGTCTCTCTGATTTGTCATTTGTTAACAGTCTTTATATTCTTTTAGTTGGGAGCAATATTCAGGGATGCTTGGTTTAGGATTTTGACTGCATAAGGCAGTAGTAGCAGCAGCACATAAGGCAAATAATAGATTAACAGATCCATAGTTCTATTACTGAAGGTAATAGTCCCACCCTACTTTGTGCTGGCCATGGTTCATCTGGAGTATGGCTTTTCAGTTCTGGGCCCTTAATTTGAAGAAGGATATAGATAAGTTGGAATAAGTCCAGAGAAGAGGAATAAGGATGGTAAAGGGTATGGAGGACAAAAAATATAAGGAAAGGTGGGGGAAGCTGGGCATGTTTATTCTGGTGAAGACCGAGGAGTGAAATGATCTCACTCTTTAAATATTTAAAGGACTGGCACAGAAAGGAAGGTGCAAACTTGCTCCCTGCTGCCAGAGGCAAAAGAAGAAACAAGTCTTCACATGCTCATTAACAACTGTATTTTAGTCTTTAAAAAGGTTTTATGAATACAGTGGGCCCTTGGTGAGTCCAATGGGGTTTGATTCCAGAATCTCTTGTGGATACCAAAATCTGTGGATGCTCAAGTCCCACTAAATACAATGGTATAGTAAAATGGTATCCCTTATATGAAATGGTAGATCAAGGATTGTTTTTGGTTTTTTTTTTTTTTTTTTTTTTTTTTAATTTATACTTATATATATTGAAAATTTTCAAGCCATGGGTGCTTGAATCTGTGGATTAAAAAAAATCCATGGATATAAAGGGCTGACTGTACAACCATTAATGAGCATGTTGAGACTGTGGGTCCTAATATGTGTTTTCCAGTTCCAATTCGTGGTTAGTTCTTTAAGGGTTTAAAGGTTTTAAGTTACAGCAGAGTAGATTTTGACTGACCATCAAAAGGAGCTTTGTGACAGGAATAACAGTTTGGCAATGAAAATAATCACCTAAAGAAATGATGGGGTCTTCTTCTCTGGAAGTCTTCAGAAGAGGCTGGACATTTACCTGCTGGTCATGCGTAGCTGGAGATCCTGAGGAGAGAGTTGAACTCGGAGCCCCTTCTAGATTTATGATTCTATGTTTCTGTAAGAACTGAAGGAAAATTACCTACCTCCCACACAAGAAAGGTATGCACAGCCAGCTGTCCATATCCATGGATTTTTTATCGATGAATTCAAGCATCCACAGCTTGAAAATATTTATATATATATATATATATATATATTTTAAAAAAACCTTGATTTTGTCATTTTATATAAGGAATACCATTTTACTATGCAATGTATTTAGTGGGACTTGAGCATCCACATATATGGTATCTATGGGGTGTTCTGGAATCAAAGCCCAGAAGATACCAAGACCCCACTGTATATGCCAAGGACACATGGCTTTGACTACCCAGATTCCATAATGCTGCTTTATCTGGAATATGGCTTATTTTTTTAATGAATTATTATTTTTCTCTCTTTTTCTTTCAGATTGATATCTCATTAAGAAACAAGCATTTCATTTTTGATCTCAAATGTCAGCCTTGCCAATATTTCCAATTAGAAAACTCAAATGACATTTTTTTTCCCTTTTCTTTTGGCATACTCTTTACTTTTCCAACTGGAATATGAAATAATGTGGAAATTGCTTCCAACAAAGATGGAATAAACCATCAAAAAGAAAAGCACTTTGCTTCACACAGACGGGAAAACATCAGAGCTGCATGAGAAGACAGGAAACTTGCTAAAATGGGATGGAAAGAATATTCAAAAGTATTCAATAGTTGCTGAAAAACATATCTTTCGAGTGTCAAGAAACCTTGATGAGAGGAATCCTGGACTGGTGGGAATCTTTGCATTTCAGAACTAATTCCATTCTTGTGCCTCTCAGTTCATGGACTTGGAGTCTGGGGTTTTGGCCTTTCCCAGATGGCAAGCAAGGAGGGACAAAATGAAGCATGTGCTTGTCCCGTGTGTGTAGCAGCGTGCACAGGAGCACACCACCATTATAACCAATGGGGCTTGAATGTCCACAATATTTCCAATTCGTGGGGGTGGGGGGAATCTGTTCTTTTGTGGGGAAAACAGAAGTCTGAGGGGGCAGAAAACAGCTTTTAAGTACAGTTTTTTTCTTTGTAGAAATAGCTGCTGGAATTCTGTATTATCTTTTACTTAATGTAACTTTATGTATGCTTATCAAAATAACACAGGTACTAAGAAACCCTGTTAGTGAATTGTGAAGATGTATATTGGGACACAAACACAAATGCCTGCTGTATCCTGGGACTGAGGTCCATCAGTGCACAATCTGCATTGGTGTGCTATGTGTAATTGCACTGTCTATCATTGTAAGTGCAATGTGTATCAGGCACTTTGCTAGATCTGCCATGTAGTAACACAACAGTAAATCTCTACAACATATGGATATTACAAAATTGCCCCTTTCTGATTCCCACAAATATAAGTTCACTTGCAGATACACAACAACTTACAGGATTCTGGTCATCCTCTCCTGTGCAGCAAGTGATGTTTCTGCATGAAACAACCACATGCAATTTTTGCACAGAATTTGTTTCGAATTGTGAACAGGCTTCAAAAATTGGATAATTTTCAAACACTTTCTCACATCAGGAAGAAAATTGCTAAATTTACTTCTTCCTTCCTTCCAGAAGAAATTTAGTGAAGAATTACATTCCTAGTTTTTGGTACTATCAGTGATCTTGGGGCTTTTGTGCTTAATACTACCAATAGCACATGACCTGGTTATCATTTCCATAGCTTATTCAGATCTTTCATTGCCTACAACATTAAAGGATAACAGAAGAGTAAGAGTTACAGCTAAAATTAGAACATATATATATATATATATATATATATATATATGTCATTATTTTTTTATATTTACATGTCAGTATTTTTTAAAGAAATAAACACAGCTCCAGGGTTGAGGGAAAATGCCTTCCAGTAATAAAAGTATGCCTCTATTTTACCTCTGCAGAATACTGAAAATTTAGTGTTCTGTTTTCAGTTGAGAAAGCAGGAATACAGGGAAGAAAATAGAAGATAACAAAAATTAGGGGAGGGGAGAGAAAGGAGGGATGCAGACTCAGCACCATAGCGGACATTTATGAATTCTCCTAAAAGGGAAAGATCACCAAATAAAAGGGCAAAATACATTTTAAAAAATGCAAAAAAAATTTTGCACATGCTAATTTACATGTATGGAGGCATTTGTAAAATATTATTATAATTTCATAGAAATAAATAAATCTTATCACAGTGGGGGAAAGTTTAACAAAGGAAGATTGTAATATCTCAACTGACGAGTCAGTTGTTGATGAGCAGCTCAGATCCCCTGCTGTTTTTTTTTCTTTTGGCCACCTTTTTAAACAGAGGTCATGTCCTAAAAGGCAGGAGGATATCTTAAACATAGGTGACAGAGCCCACTTCAGTGACAGATCCCATTTTGCCTGCAGGGGATTCCTTGCTCAATAGCAAGGAATCCCCTGCAGGCAAAATGGGATCTGTCACTTGGTGTCCCTTGTGACAACGAGGAGGCAGCAGGTGATGGCAAAATCATCTATTTGAGACTTTGGAGAGTTGCTGTCAATCAAAGTAGACATCACTGCATTAGGTGGACAGGAGATTCTGACCTTATATAAGACAACTTCCTATTAAGGTTTACTGTGTGAATTGGATAAGTAGTCAGATAACTTTGTTATAGTACAGAAGATTTTTGCTCTGTTGTACACTCATGAAGTGGTGGCAGGAAATTAGTAAACACAGCTGCTTGCAAAATCCAAACTCATGAGTATGAGACATGCTTTCCACACAAGCTTCCCTAGAAGTGGAAAAATTAACCAGCAATAACAATGGTTTTAGTCCAATGTCCACTTAGTTAAAAGTAAGTCCATAGAGCATAGCTGGACTTCTATTTGTGGTCCATGCTTAGGAATAAATCAAAGTGCACCACAGCAAGAAAAATTCTTCTGTTTGCTTAACTTCTCAGGTCTAAAAATGGAACCTCAAAAAGACCCTCCTATTCCACATGAGAGCAATCCATCCCCCAAAATACCAGTCTTCCATCATGCTGACAATGAAATCACCAGGTTCTCCCATCACTTTCTCTATGTTATGTCTTTGTGCTACATATGAAAGGCTGTCATTAACTACCATATAGAGAAATGATGAAGAGATAGATTTAGTCAAAAGCCCTCAGGTTGGAGGAAAGGAGAAGTGATGGGACTGTGCCTCTTTGCCCAACTTCCAGATGTACCTAATTCAGCCCTGTGGTCTCTGCACATTCAAGTCAAATCCAGGCCTTTTCTTTGCCTCAGGGCTTTAATTCAGAGGAGGAAAAAGTGGGGATTTACTCCAGATTTGAGTAAAAAAAATCTGAATATTTGTGTGTGATATCAGTGTGGAGCCAAGGATGGAAGAGTTTTTGATGAGTAGGACTGATTGGGTCTGTTGTGTGTGTTGCCATGTGTGTGTTGCCATGTTATCCTGCTGCAGTGTATGTCCAGCCATGAGATCAGAAGTGGGGGCTTAGATGGGCTACCCCCTCCTCCTTATCTAAGTGTTGTGTTTGTATTGTTTTTACCTTCCTCCCTGATCCTTCCCCCATCAGCCTTGCGTCAACATTGTTTTTATTCCTTCTCTGATGCCCCAATCATTCCCTTAATCACTTGCTTACATGCTTGTGCAAAGATCTCACAGACTCCCTCCTCTCATCCCACCACAGAAGATACACTGCAGATCTCTGAATGAATGAGTGAGTAATCGGGGCGAGGTGTGGAGTAGGGAAGAGTTAGAACAAAGATGACACAAAGATTTGGAGGAGGGTTGGAGAAGGGAAGGGCAAAAATACAAATGAATGTGACACTGGGGCAGACAGAGGGGGATAGCCTGATTAAACCCCTCACCACTAATCTCATGGATAGAAATTTTCATATATAAAAGATAATACAGTAACATTTATTTATTTTTTCTTTCTCCATCGTGTGTGTGTGTGTGTCACTGTGTTTAAATTTTTTTTCACTTACTCACTGGGGTAGCAAAGGGAAAAGGAGATTTGATTAGGGTGAGTCCAATAGATTGACAGACACACAATAAATGACATTGGCTGGTAGGTTGATAAATGTTGGAAATGGGGAAAGATGCAACTTCACCAGGGGACAATATGTGTCTGGTTGTGCCAATGTCACGTCACTGTGTCTGTGAATGTGTGGCATTAACAGAGTTGTTGTGGATCACTGCAGACCAGAAAAATGCAAGGTGAGGGCATTTTTTTCATTAGTGTAGACACACCATAAGATAAGAAAATAAATGTGTCTAAAGCCTCAGTTGACCTCCACTGATATCACCTGGACTCCATCATGCATGTGCTGATACCATTCCTCTGGTGGGTAGCTCACTTGGATCAACAGCTGCCATTAAAATTTGCTTTTGAAAACATACAAACATACAAACAAACAAAAACAGACAGCCCTACAAATATTTGTAAATCAAATTCATCATTTCACCAGAATTAATATTGTTATCAAAAGGTAGGTAATAAGTCTTACTCTTCATCTCCCACCAGGTGTATAATCTGTCATTTCCCAACCTGTTCAAATTCCTATACAATTCATTTCAAAATTTTTGTGATCTTCTCCCTCTCTTTGTTCTTTTTTAGACTCGCTCACATGCCATCACCCTCCTTTCTCAATTTTCTCTGTTTGTTTCTCTTCCCATATAATCATCTTCACAAAGATTCCCTCTTCAGACAGAAGAGCAACAAGACACAGATCCATGGTCCTTGGCCCAGTGGCTGGTGATAGACCCTTTCTGCATGTTCCAAATGCCATTGCCCTGGTTTCTGAAGGTGAGAAGAATAGCCAACATCTCCTAGAATTAAGCCCTGTCTCTATTGTCATTCTCTTTTTCTTATGTGTTATGTGTTATTTAGATTGTAAACCCAATGGCAGGGAATGTCCCTGGGAGACTTTTTGAACTGAAAAAAGGAGTATAAATACTCCTAAATCATAATAAAGTAACAAACTAGCCTATTTTACTCTGCCCTCAGCTTTAAAAATTCACTCTGATTTGGAAGCCAGAGTTCATACACATCTGGTGGATATAATTTTAGTCCCTTATAAGGCTGCATCCTTAGTACCAAGGTACATTCCTAGGTTACATCCTATTTGGGTCACTGTAATGTGCTCTACCTGGGGCTACCTTTGAAAAGTGCTCATTTCAGTTCAAGAGGGATGTTGACAAGCTGGAGTATAGTCCAGAGGAGAGCAACCAAAATGGTAAAAGGCCTGGAAAGTATGCTTTATGAGGAGTGGCTTCTCAAGATAGCTGTTCTGAAGACAGTCATCAAAATACCTTCCTAATACCAAAAAGCTTTCCTGCTTGCCTTTACCCATAACTTTTCCTGCTGACCTTTGCATCTTGAATTTCTTTGACCATAAGAACTAAAGTCCTGTCATTAAAAGGATTGCTGTTCCCCTTCTGGTCCATAGTACAGTGCACCCACGTCATACGCAGGCTCAAACCTGTGTAGAGCCGAATGGGAGTACGTGGGGCACAAGGGGCAGTGCGTCCCATTTGAATGAATGGATCCATGGCACATGTGCACCGCCACACCGCCACACCGCCACATGCACATGCCCAATTCAAGTGATTGGGGCTCAAGCATACATGTTTTTTGGCTTACACGAGGGGGTAATGGATCCCCCACGTAAGCCAAGGGCGCACTGTAATGTAACTGAGGCCTGTTACAGACTGCCAGAATAAAGCTGCTTCTGGTCTCTTTGGAGATATGCTATTTATTATTATTTTTTTAAAATAATCTTTATTCAGTTTTCCATATAAAAACAAACACAATCAAATTGTAAAACAGTAAAACATACAACTGTATGTCATCTACAAGTAAAATTAAAACATTCCATAATTAAATTTGCCGTTGCATCCAAGTCTTCTTATCTTCAAAACCCTTCTTCTGGATCCCTTCCTTCCTTCCCGGATTGAAGAGGAATACTGCTTAAACATAATCTAGGTCTACGTTGTTCTCACATTCAATAGATAAATTAAATTCTAGTTTCATCTAACTTTCGTATGTGTATCCAGTAGTTATTATAACAACTTAAGCAGATAGTTACAAATTTTTCACACCATTTATATAATACAATGCCTAGTTTCTGTCACATACGAGCCCCAAATTATGTATCACTCTTAAAATTTTTGTGGTATTTTCCTTGGTTGCGTCTTTTAGTCTTCTCATAAACCCTTTTACATGTTCCTCTACTCCAGGTAGTCTCGGAGCCTGCTCTTGGCATAGAAATATGACTAACAAAATCGGGGAAATATAAAAAGAAAGGGGCAGTTAAAGTCTTATTTCCCTCTTGAAGGCATCTCAAAATCATTTGTGATGAGGGAAAACCTTAAGTTACCAATTAGTATACTCATCTACATTTCAATAAGTCCCCCCTTTATGTTCCATTCCTTTTTCCAAAAGCTTATCACTTTCTTCCAATCTTCCTTCACCCTTTTTTTACTAAAGTTCTTTACATTACAAGAGATTACATCAAGCACTCTATATTCATTAACTTTCATCATCCAATTATCCCAACTGGGGGCTTTACTAGATTTCCACAACTTAGCTATCTCTACTCTTGCTGCCGTTACCATATAGAGCACTATCCTCCAATATGTCTTCTCATCCTCAGTTTTTAATACAGTTGTCATATTTAGGAGGTAAAGTTTGGGATCTAATGGAAAGTTTATTTCTAATATATTTTGTATTGATTTATGTATTACTTTCCAAAAATCTTGAATCACCCTGCATTTCCACCAAATATGTATTAAATTGCCTTTATCACAATTGCACCGCCAACATTTTCCGTGGTCTAAATTAAACATTCTTTTAATCTTCCAAGGGGTATAGTACCATCTATTCATGATTTTAAGTGAATTCTCTTTAGGTTCTTGTGCAATAGTAAATTCCTGAGTCTTTTTCCAGGTGTTTTGCCATTCCCTCAAATCAATTGTTTTCCCCAAATCTTGAGCCCATTTCGGCATATATTCCTTAATCGTATCCTGCTCTAGTAAGCGACTACACAATAGTTTGTATATCTTCGATATTTTCTTTTTGTCTGGTTGCCAAATAACTCATCCAACTCATTCATTTTCTCTTCTACTCCTCCCTTTTTAGAGTCATCTACAAATTTATTCTTGATTTGAAAGTAATTAAACCAATTTAGGTTAAACCCTTCTTTCTTTAACTCCTCCTGTGACTTAAATGCTAAATTTCCTTGTTGATCTTTCCTTAAACAATCGTTATATGATAACCAGATATTATTTTCATTTAATAGCCACCTTCCAAAAAAAGCCTCCTGGGTCGAGGTCCACCTTGGAATTTTAAAGTAAAACATATTTTTTAATTTTCCCCAAGACAATAATAAAGATTTTCTAATTGGGTGATTATTAAAGTCTCTGTTCTTTTCCACTTGGTCATAGCATAAATATGCGTGCCAGCCAAATCTTAGTTGTGTGTTTTCCAAGTTTAACACTTCTTTATCATCTAGTTTCACCCAATTTTGTATCCACATCAAACTGCAGGCCCAATAATATGCTTGTAAGTCAGGGAGAGCATAACCCCCTCGTTCCTTGGAGTCTTTCAAAATAGCCATCTTAATCCTCGGTTTTGCACCTTTCCATAAAAAATTTGCTCAGTTCTTTTTCCCAATCCTTAAATTGATTCTTTTTTATTACTATTGGTAGATTCAAAAATAGGAACATTAATTTGGGGAGAATAACCATTTTAATAACTGCTATTCTTCCTAATAAGGAAAGATTCAAGTTATTCCATCTATATATTTTCTCTTTGATCTCTTTCCAAATCGTGCCATAATTTAACTCAAACAATTTTAGGTTATCTTTCGAAATATTAATGCCCAGGTACTTTACTTGTTTCTCTATCTTAAATCCTGATTTTTGGCAAAGTTGATTTTCCTCCTCCCGGGAGAGATTTTTAGTAATCATCACAGTTTTCCCTTTGTTTACCCTTAACCCAGCTATCTTATCAAACAACTTAAGTTCATGTTTCAATGGCTCAATGCCCTGGAGTGGGTTCTCCAATATGATCACAACGTCGTCCGCAAAAACTTTAGATTTTACTGATAGATTTTGGTTCTTAATTCCTCTCACACTTTTGTTATCATTAATTTTCCCCACTAGTATATCAATTGCTAAAATAAAAAGTAAAGGGGAAATCGGACAGCCTTGCCTGACTCCTTTTTTTAACCCTAAATTCCTGCGATTCCTCATTGTTTACAATCACTACCGCCCTCTGGGTTTTATAGATTTGATGCATTGCTTTAATAAATTTAACTCCCATGTCTCTTTTTTCAAACACTTGGAACAAAAACTCCCATCTAAGGTTGTCAAAAGCCTTTTCCATATCTAATGCTATGAAGGCACATTGTTTCTGATTATTTACATGGTAGTATTCTAAACTATTAATTATCGTCCTAATATTATTTCTTAATTGTCTCCCGGGTAAAAACCCGTTCTGTTCCTTTCCAATTATTTCATTTAGTATTCCTTTTAGCCTCAAAGCCCAAATCGTAGTGTAAATTTTATAGTCAACATTTAATAAGCTAATGGGTCTATAATTAGCCATACAAGTAGTATCTTTATTTTCTTTGGGAATAAGTGTAATACACGCTTGTTCCCATATCTGTGGAATGCCATCTCGTTCAATTAGATTGAAAAGTTTAACCAAAGGATCTACTAATTCTGATTTGAATACTTTGTATTAGATTGCAGAAAATCCATCACTACCTGGGGTTTTGCCTTCCTTTAATAAAGAGATAGCTTTTAAAGCCTCTTGCTTAGTAATCTCAACCTCCAGGATTTCTTTATGCTCTTGGGTGATCTTTTTAAGCGATTTAAAATCCAGGTAGCTATTAATCTTATCTTTCAAGTTTCCTGTTACCTCGCTTTGATTATATAAAGCTTCGTAATAATTACGGAAACTTTTCAAAATTTCCACCTGTTTGGTAACCGTTCTCCCCTCTACTTCCAACTTCGTTATCCTTTTCCTTTCTTTATGTCCCTCTAATTTCTTCGCCAACCATCTTCCCACTTTATTTGCATTTTCAAAAAAATTTAATCTATTTCGTTTGAGGTCATTCTCTAGGTCTTCATTAATCTTCCTTTGAAATTGTCCTCGCAATATTTTTACTTCATTAACTATTTTCTAATTTTGTGGCTTTTGCTTTAAGATCTTTTCTTTTTTTCTTAATTCCTCTAAAAGTTCTTCCTCCTTAGCCCTTTTAGCCTTCTTCAATTCTCCTTGTTTCTTAATCAATAACCCTCTTACCACCGCTTTGCTAGCGTCCCAAACTGTTTTCATCTTAACTTCTTTAGTCTCATTGATTTTGAAATAGGATTTAATTTCTCCTCTTAAATACTGGACAAACTCTTCGTCTTTAAGCATTTCCTCCTGTAACCTCCAATTCCTACCTTTCCCATTTTCTAAAGTCAGAGACAACTCTATTAAACAATGATCCGAAAGGGTTTTGGGATCAATTTCTATTTTTTTTGTCTTGACTAATAATGACTTCGACAAAAGAAAAAGGTCAATCCTTGACCAAGATTTATGAGCTTCAGAGTGGAACGTGAAGCCAGACTTATTATACTTATATGACCAACAATCTTCCAGGTCGTGCTCATTTATCAAATCAAAACAGCTTTTCGGAAGCTTCCCCTTAGGACCTTTCAGCTTCTTCTCTGATTTCCTATCTCTTTTAATATTTAATACCCCATTAAAGTCACCTGCTATGATTAAGTTTCCATTGTCATGTTCCATTAGATCTTCGTTAAGTTTTTGAAAGAAGTTTTCTTTCCTTTCAAGGGGACCATATACATTTGCCACCAATAAAACTTCTTTACCCGTATTAACCTCCACTATCACATACCTCCCATCTGAGTCTGTTTTAACTACCTTTGTCCCCCATTTTTTGTTAACAAAAGTTACACACCCTCTCTTTTTCTTGTTAATCGAAGTTACAAAACAATTCCCCAATTTTGGATTTCTTAGATATTTTAAATCGCTACTCCTAATTTTAGTCTCTTGCAAACACACCACATCATATTTCCTTTTCTCCAGTAAATGAAATATTTGTTTTCTCTTTTTCTCTCTATTTATCCCCCCCACATTCCAAGAAACTATAGATAACATTTTTATCATAGATTAATGAAAGGGAATATAATAAAAGGGCATTAAATTTCACCTGTGGTCAAATCCTTTATCCCAGAGCTACTGCTCCCAAGGATAAATCTTCTTCAGAAGTTGGTAAGTTTGTACACACTTTTCCTTCTTTCAGGCTGCCTCCTCCTTCCGATACTTCCTTTCTCTTCTCAGAAGGGGTGAATTCTCTTAGTACCTTTAAGGGCGAATCCCGAATTCCTTCCTCTCCCTTTTCTTCGCTCTGGAGAACTCTTCTATAAAAATCTTTCGCCTTTTCCAATGAGTTTATCTTGAATCTTCTTTCTTTATACATAAACACTACCCCTTCAATGTTGCCCCACCTATAACTGTTTTTCCTTTGTAATAAAGATGTAAGAAACCTATACTGTTGCCTTTGTTTTAATATAGGTAGGGGTAAGTCTCTATAAATTTCCACTTCCACATTGTCTATAATCAAATTTTCCACAAAGTTTTTTTGTATAATCCTCTCTCTAATTCTAGAACTGTTAAAACAAACTGCAATGTCGTGAGGAAGCCCTTTTTCTTGGGCCACTTTGGAAAATATACGAAATAGCTTATCAATCTGGGCATTAATTAAGTCCGGAGATAAATCCAGAAATTCGGCTAAAGCCGGGATTACTATTTCTTCTAGATTTTCTCCTTCCGTTTCAGGTAGTCCTCTAATTTTAATAGCTCTATCTTGTTGTTGTTGTTTTTTTTCATGCATCCATAAGATTCTCTCTTCTTTACTTTGGGTCTTTGCTATTTCTTCGATTTTGTTATCCAATTCTTCAGTCTTTCTTACTGTCATCTGGACCTCTTCCTTAATTTCTTTAAATTCTTTGTTAAGGCTATCGATTTTTTTTAGCCAAACCATGGATTTCTGTCTGTATGTCTATTCTAATTCCTTCTCTCAAGCTTTTCTGCTCCTCCCTTATCTCAGCCTTAAAGTTTTTCTTGAACTCTCGTAGTTCCTGTAATATTATCACATTCAGATCTTGCTGTTTATTTGACCAGTCAGAGGATTCCCTTCTGTTGCCCGAGTGCATCCAACTCATGTTATCTTTCCTGCTTTTGGTTTGTCTCGTCTCCATCAAAAGAAAAGTTTCTCCAAGACCTTGACTGGTCTATCAAAAAAGAATTCAAAACAAATGTCTAATCCGTTTATCAACAGTCCAGGTTTAACTTCACAGGATTCCTAAGGAAAGGAGAAAGTCCATACAAGATATAACTCACACACCCCTGCGCCTCCTCAATTTGCTCACGTAGGAAGAAAGGCTCTGTTTGAATAGATATTCAGGTGAGTTTATTCCCCAGTTAACTCCAGTGTTCAGTCTAAATCAGCTGGTCCAGACTTGCTTTTTTAATTAAAAACCGCTGGTCATCAGCAATTTATAATTGTTATTATTATTTCAGCCTTGCAACATTTAGTATTTTTCACTTAGGCTCTTGTATTACTGTAAAGGGTTCAGAAGAGAAGCAAGAAAAAGGAAGACAAACAACTTTGCTCTCTTCAATCCGAATCAAATTCCAAACAGTGTCCTCCTTTTCCACTACACCAAGAATAACCAATTTCTCCACGCCTTTCCAATCCCCACCGATCCAGTTAGCTTCAGCTTCGATGAAACCCTGTCAGGGTTATAAACAGGGTTTCTTCTAAATAAAAAAGATTGCTATCAAGGCTGTTACCCGGAGGTATTGGCTCACGTCACGCCGGCTGCCTTGCGACTCCTCCGAGACCTATTAAGCCGCCTTGATCATGCAATTGGAAAGGCGAAATATAAATAAAAATTATTATTATTATTATTATTATTATTATTATTATTCCTCTGCAGCAGCTCCCTGATGTAAGAGGATAAATAGGACTCCAGAGCCCCCTGCAGGCCCTCGCCCCAAAATTTCTCTCAATTTGGGGAGTCTCCTGGTTCTCTCTGATAGAATTTGCGACCTTAAACAACTCCGCGGCGGACCTTGGAGACAGAGCAAAGCTCCTTGCCTCCGTTTGCCCTGATGTCACAACAGGAAGTCGGAGATATGCTATTTAAATGATGCATGGGTCCTAAGAGTCCGGAGGTTGCTCCAAAGCCACACTCCATTCCTAAGCACTGGAGTGCAGCTTTGGTGCAGCTTCCAGATTCTTAGGGTGCATGCATCATTTAAGGAGTATACCTCCAAAGAGACCCGAAGCAGCTTTATTTTGGCAGTCTGTAACAGGCCTATGTTTCATCAACAGTGATTAGTCATTCCAAAAACTATCACTAGATCACTCAAAATGCTGCAAAATCAAATAGGTGATATCCACTTGATTTCATTTTTGGTCACCATTAAACATTTCAGTACCCATTTGACTGATAGCTTCCACATAGCCAACTGCTCATAAACTATAAATTCAATGCATTCCCGAGATATCTTTAGCATCTCAGCAATTGTTTCACCTAAGATTTACTGATCTACCAAAATTAGGACATGAACATGTTCAACAATTTATGCACTTGACACAGTTGAAGGCGTCCCAGAACTTGTTACATCTTTTCTCTCATAGTCACTATGCTGCAAACTGGCATACCACCACATCTGAGTATGATGGGCACTTGTCACTCAATGTAGGCATCATATACTCAGATTTCTTTTGCAGTTTTCTTCTGCAGGAACAGGAACTTCATGACAGCCTGGAGTTCTGCTCTTGAAAAATCCACAGTTTTCATTGACTTGGTCCTAGCAATTATCTGAAAAGAATCAGAAATTAGAACTACTATCTTACAAATTGGCAATTTACAATACAAAAAACCCCTACCTCTTACAAGTTACAGTAAGAAAAATTATTTTCAGATTTTAGGAAGTAAGTCAGGCTGAGTATTTTTCAGCACCCCTCATATCCCCTTACTTACAGAAATGGGGTGTAGGAAGGCAATACCAGCAGCTCTAGCAATAGTTTGGCACTACTGGTGGTATATAACACTGGTAGTAGTAACACCTGCCACTCTAAACTAGGTTCTTTTTGGCATGAAACAATCACATGTCAATATAGGGCAAAATAAATTACAAATAGGTTTTAACAATTGTGTGCATTTGGAAGACTTTCTTGCAGTTGGGAGAAAATGGCTAAAATTACTTGTTACTGTACTTCCTTTGAAAAGAAATTTAGGGGTTGTTTGTGTAGTCTAAGAGGCTCATGTTCCTCCTGGCCTTACATCATCCAGTTCAGACGATGCAGGCAAAACCCCAGGATCAATATTGGTCCTGATTCTGGTAAACTGTTCATGGATCTGGTGGATCCAGCCTGATCCCAGGGTAAACAGCCTATACCAGGATCAGTTTGACCCCTGGTTTGCCGCAGACTCTTCCATGCTCCTTAACTTGCTGCACCATTGCTAGTACTGAGAAGCCCCTGCTTGCCTCATCTGATATGAAAACAGGATACCTAGCCACCAAGATGCAGCCTGGTGCCCCATTTTCACATCAGACATGGCAACAGGGGCATCCCACTACCAGCTACGGCATGCCAAGGTATAGAGTGCACACTGGTAGCAGGTCCGGGGTCACTGCTTGGACAACTGTGTAAACACCTGGTCATCCCCATGCTGACCTGACCAGGGTGAGCACTGGAGCCAGAACAGCCCAGCTCATACTATCTGCCCATCTACTTAGCTCCTTAATAAAAAATTACATCTGTAGCCTGGGATTAGTCACCTTTTGTAACAATGATAGTAAGAAGAAAGGGTTAAAATGCAGCTGTCAGAAAGAATCAAGATCTAAACATATGTCAGCTGCAGATTCTAGTCCCCCTGCTTGGTCTGAGGAATGCTGACAATGCAAGAGAAAAAAGTGGGACATTGGCTGTAAGGATGTCTCATAATTTATGAATGGGGTAAGAGTTTCTGGGTTAGCTTTCATTCATAATAAAAATTTGTACTAGGAGCAGTGAGGATTTATATTGCAAGAATTACTAGTTTTGTATTCATCAGCATCACAAGTTTTGCCTGAATTCTAAATTGAAGTGTTCGCAATCTGCAGTTTGTTACAAAAGTGCTGCTGGAGTAAAAGAAAGACAACTCTCTCCCTCCCTCCCTCCCTCTCTCTCTCTCTCTGTGTGTGTGTGTGTTCATTTCCAATGTTCCTTCCTACACCAAGCTAAAATTTTAGAGCTCTGTCAGAGCTGATCCAGCACAACAAGATAGCTTTATTGCCCAGACAAAATTTCTGTTCCCAAAATGATAAGGATATTATGACAGGTATTGATCTGCTAAGATGGCAGGAGGCATCGAAGGATGAATCTTTCTATTTTCTTTTTTGTTCTTGCCCCAGTATTATTGTGATTGGGAATATATCTGGATGGTTGGCAGGAAAACTCAAGTTTCTGATAAACAGATGTGCCACTTATATATGGGAAGTAATGGCAGATCAATAAATATTACATAGTGTTTAGAACTGGGAAATATATTCCCCATCTAAACTTTCCTCTGGAGAAATATTTAATAGCTAATCTCACCTCCTAAAAGCTTCCTACTAATTTCCATCACCTTCCACTCCCTGTTCCTCCCCCAATTAATTAAGTTCATTTTGATTATTTTGATGATAAGGAAGGGTTTTCTTTGTCTCAATTCTCAACTATGAATTAGAAGAGTCCCATCTGTGTAGCACCTATATTTCTTATTACTGATTACCCTTAACATGTGTCCGGGATTGCTGCCAGCAATCTCTTACTTATGCTGATAACCAAGCTTGCAGCCAACACGTGTAGGCAAAACAAACCTTGTGGAGAAGCAGTCAAAGAGCAAGCCGAGGAAACAAGCCGGTGTCGGGGTTGCAGAAAGTCAAGCGTGCCGAAAGACGAGCCGAAGTCAGGAAGCCAGAAAGCAGCGTGGTCAAAACAGTCCGAGGTCACAATAGCCAAGAGATAACAAAGGTCCGGTCCGAGGTCAAGGTAGCAAGGTAACAAGGTGTCTGGAGCTAGAGCGACAGCAATCACACCAAGGGCTCATGCAATAAACTCTAGCAACAAACTCAAGCCTCTCTTCCACTTAAATCAGGGAAGCTCTCCCTCGAGCCACCTGAGGCTGGTTTGCTAACTGTCTTTCTGCAATCCTCCTGGATCTGCGCCTGCAAGCACTCTCGGCCCTTCTCTCTTGATAAGAAGGTACTTGCAGGCATGCCTCATCTCCTGAATCACCACTAGGCTGTGGCACCATAGAAGGCCTTTCCTCAGCACTAGGACCTGGTTGGACCTCCTGTTCTGGGGTTGGGGAAGCACAGCTGGGGCCTGGCAGAGCAGAACTAACACCTGGCGTTGCCTCAATCAGCCCTTGCTCTGGAGGAGGCTCATCCTCCTCCTCATCCTCCGAGAGCTGATCTTGGCTGGCCATGACAACATGGCATACATCTGTTAAAAAAACCAACTTTGTTTGGCAAATCCACAATGCATGCCAACAGTCAAAATGATGCTAAGTTCTCATTTTGGAAAAGACATAGCTAAATCATCCTTGGGTGGATAATAACGCATGAACTGGGATACATCTCTCCCTGGTTATTCACTAGGGATGTGTACAGTATTTTGTCTGGAGCCTAATCTGACAATTAGCCAAATAAATAAATATCTCAGTTTTACATAACCTGACTTACACGTCGCACAATTCAGTTTGTATCCAGACCTTTTGCTTGCCATGAAATATGACTAGAAAAGAATTGGTGGCTACCCCCCCCCCATTTGTCACAACTGAGTAAATTTGCAGTCATAGTAATCCCCTTTAAAGAGTTAATATTCCTGCTGAATTTCTGAAAAACAGGTGAAGGGTTTTGTACAATATGCCCTTACACTTTGATTTTTTTAAAAAAGTGTAATGCCTAGTAGCAGTAATTTAAAATTTAGATGACATCCACAGTGAAACTTCCCCTTCATATGGGATACAGGCTGCCAGGTTTACAAATAAATTTGTTCAAGAGCAGCCTTTTAAAAAAAAAGAGAGAGAGAGAGAGAGAGAGAGAGAACCTGAATTCAGTTGCTAATCCTTAATAGTGTACACCCATTGAATCATGGGATTTATCTATGTGTTGACTTATCATCCCACAGTTGATTCAATGAGTCTAATTTACTTGAGTAAATTAGCCAACAGGGTCCTGGCTAATATATCAAAAATATTCCTATTGGCTGGGAAAGCACTGAATCTACAACCCACAAATTATAATATGATTGAGTCTTTTTATCTCAGGAGGAGGGGAAAAAGGGGATATGGAATGTGCATCTTAAAAGATATTTACAAATTCATGAATGGTGTGGTAACTGAACAGAAATGATTTTCTCCCCACTGTAATACCGAAACTCAGAGTCACTCAATAAAATTGATTAGCATTACTTTTGAGCCAAATGTTCTACTTCACACAACATCTACTTAACGTATAAAACTCATTAGCACAAGAAGTGGTGTCAGTTTCTAGAAGAAATTAACTGAAAACATATTCATGGAGTTATAGGTCAATCACTCCTTCCAATAATGAGTTCAGCTGATGAGTACTGACAAGATTGCAGCCAAAATAAAAAGACGGTTGGGGTATCAGTACACTCAAGAGACCCTGAGGTTTACACAATTCTTATATGTGTGTGTGTGTGTGTATAATCAATTGTTAGATGTGTACAAGTTTGGGAATAATGGGATAAAAACAATGGTACAGAACAGACCACTAAGAACTGAGAATTATCAGTGGCCACAGAGTGCTGAACATTTTTAAAGTGCGTTGAAATGGAATATCCTGGAAGACAGCATGATGGACTGGCTAGGGAATAGAAAAGCTGTACTCTACACAGTTGCCTTTGTTATTATTTCTTGTCATATCAGGTTTGACTTTTCATGACCCTATCAATGAGACCTCAAAGAGCCCCTGCTATTAACAGTCTTGCTCAAGCCTTGCAGACTCAGGGCTTTGGCTTCCTTTATGAAATCTATCCTACATTGTGATCCTCCACTCCTACTTTATTGAGCATTGTCAACTTTATCAGTGCCTCATGCCAACTCATGATATGTCTGAGATACAATAGCCTCTAGCCTCAGTTTTGTAATTTTGGCTTCTATGGAGAATTCAGGCTTGATTTGCTCACAGATCTATTTATTTGTCTTTATTCCCTTTCAGCACAACATTTCAAATGAGTTGATGCTCTTCCGGTCAATTTTTTTTTTAAACTAACAGAAAGAAGGAATGAATAACTATTCAAACAAGTGTTGTTGCTGTGTGCCTTCAAGTCATTTCCATCTTAAGGAAACCCTATCACAGGTTTTCTTTGTTCAGAGATTTGTTCAGAGGTGTTTTGTCCTTGCCTTCCTCTGAGGCTGAGATAATATAGCTAGTCCTAGATCACCCAGTGGTTTTCCATAGCTGAGTGGAGATTTGAACCTTTCTCTCTAGAGATGTAGTCCAGTATTAAAGCCACTGCACCACACTGGTATACACTGTTTCTGGGAAGTACAGACCTCCCACCAAGCTCTTATCTTGCTCACCTTCCTTCTTTTAGGAAACAATAAATAATTTAAACAATATGCTTTCTACTGTGAGAAAATCTTAAAAACGCTGCAGTTTTTAAAGACTATCTTGGGATATATTTTCTCCTACATCTATTCTGCATAAAAAATGCATATTCTATACAGAAAATAGCATTATTTGTGCAAAAAACAAACAAACAGTATTTGTGTGAGAAAAAAATTATTTTCTGTGCATAAATTTCTGTAGTTGAAGAGTTAGGGGCTGAACAGACTGCCCCTAAACAGCACCAAATCGGGGCTGCAGCAACTACATGCCACAGCCCCGATCTGGCCTTTCCACAGTGCAAAAAGGAGCCGTAAAAAGTGGGTCCTTTTGAGCAGTGGAAAGGGCACCCTAGCTACCAGTGCCACGGCTTTGCGGCACTCCTTTGGCTCTGCATCATATGGACGCAGTGCCAGAGAAGTGCCATGTTATTGCACGCCATGTGGTGGTGCACACAGTCATAGAATCATAGAATCGTAGAATCGTAGAGTTGGAAGAGACCACAAGGGCCATTCAGTCCAACCCCATGCTATGCAGGAAATCTAAATCAAAGCATCCCCGACAGATCCAGTCTCTGTTTAAAGACCTCTAAGGAAGGAGACTCCACTACACTCTGAGGGAGTTTGTTCCACTGTCGAACAGCCCTTACTGTCAGGACGTTCCTCCTAATGTTGAGGTGGAATCTCTTTTTTCCTGTAGTTTGTATCTATTGTTCTGCGTTCTGGAGCAGCAGAAAACAAGCTTGCTCCCTCCTCAACATGACAACCCTTCAAATATTTAAATAGGGCTATCATATCACCTCTTAACCTTCTCTTCTCCAGGCTAAACCTCCCCAGCTTCCTAAGTCGTTCCTCATAGGGCATGGTTCCCATGCTAGCATGGGGGAGGAGTTGGAGTATGCATCGTGTGGACATCATGCCCCCACTCTATCCAGATGCCAGCCTTTATCGGTCTATCGAGGCTCTTAGTCTACAAAAAATTCACAGGTGGTATTTTGGCACAGAAAACAGCCTTTCTGCGCAGGAAACATATTATTTTCTGCACAGAAAATGCTGGCTGAAATCCTACATCAGAAGATGAAATGCCCAGATACCAGTAGCAGAATTCTGAGAGAATTTCAGAAGGATTTCCTAGGTGCTGGAGGACAAAAGACAGTGTGCTCCAGTCCTCTCCATACAAAGGCAGCGCTTTGCAAGAGGCATCCTCATACACTGCTTCAATCTTTAATCCCTCAGAAATCCTTTTGTTGCCACAGCTGTACTGCTGAAAAGTTAAGATTTGGCCAACACTTTCAATCATTGCAATGATGCAATGGCTTTAAATATGAATTCCAAAATTTCGAGTGCCCTAAATCTGGTTTACAACATCATAAATACTGAACAGGAGGCCAGTCACTGTTTTCTAGATTAAAAATTGGGAAACTTTTGTGCAGGATAAGTCCTGGTCTGAGAAGATTGTCAGGCCAGGATTCTCCTTCTCAGGATTCAAGAAACACATTTTCCAACCATTTAAAAACTCTTTTTAAATATTCCTTGCATCCCCACTATGTATGTGTCTTTGTGAGAGAATGTTTTTGTGTGTACAAACACATATACAGATACTGTATGTATAATATTCTCTCAAATACAGCTCTACTGTGGGAGAAATGTTGCCATGCCAACCTATTAGTTTGTTTAGGTCTCATCATTTTAAAACCAGGAAGTAAACCAGAAGTTATTTTTACTCTACGTCTTGTTTTAAAATGGGCCCTCTCCTTTACCTAAAATAGAGCAAGGTTGGAATATTGCAAAATTGCCTCCAAACCTCCTAAACAAACCAGGAGGAGATTTTGACTTTTTAAGAACAATTTTTAAAAAAAGAAAATGTAATGGTTAGAGCCCTTTTTAGGCTTCAGAAATGGCCTTGGAGGGCCATATGCAAACCTTGAACCATCTTTTCTCCATCTCAACTATAAGGTGACATCATTTCATCCAAAGCATGTAGCTACCTATGACTCCTTTTCCAGGTAGCTGCAAAAATCCAATCCTCTGCTCCCTTGATGGCTGCACTGAAATTCCCAGAACTTATTTCTCCACCTAATAGCATTTATTGTAGGTCATGAAATAAATATTTGATTGTTCATTAGTAGGCAATAAGGTATATAAAGATGGTCCTTTAACAGTCATCACAACTGTATAGGTAAGGAGAAATGTTTAACCTTTTTTTCCTCATCTTTTTTTCAGTTCAACAAAATTATTTTACTGGAGCTTGCTTCCTCAAATATCCTTCTTGGGATGAATAATGATATTGATTTTAGATTTGTGGGGGGAAGCTAATCTGCTCTCTCTCTCTCTTAATGAATTAATTACAGGATCACTGTTGGATTCCTCCCCACTCCCCAGTTCTAGTTGAACAGTTTGTTAGTTAGCATAAGCTGCTGAAAAGGCTGATATGAAAGGCTGACAAACAAACTTCAATTGGTTATGAAGGGCAGGCACAAAGTGATGTCCAGAACTTACCTTTTGTATTCAAAAAGCCAAGGTTAAAGGGACCTTGATAGGTAATATTCCTCACTCTTATTGTGGGAGCTTGGAATTTAGAATCATAGAGACTTAGAGATGGAAGGGACCAAAAGGACCATCTAGAATTCTAGATCAACTCCCTGCCATGCAGGAATACACAACTACAGCACTCTTCTATCTTCCTGGGAGACAGTGGACTCAGTAGTATGGGAGTGAGTGACGTGGCCTCTTTACCTGGGAAATTATGCAACCTTAGTATAGATCTTATAAACAAATCAGTGAATGGACTTCTGTGGGGCTTCCTTTGAAGAAGAAATCTAAACAATCCACAACCCATTATGTCACTTTCAAACACTTCTGCTAAAACTAGTGTAAGGTAGCAATTCTGAGTAGGAATTATCAATAAATAAATAAATCAGTGTAATAGTCTTTGCAGGTTTTGAGCAGAATATGTATTCCCAAGCATACTATTGTTTCTAAACTCTTCAAGTGTTTCAGGGAATGATCTCATTGGCTTATTTTACAGTTCTGTTGTAAGTATTACTGAACAAAGGTTGGTGAAAGAAGTTGCATATGCTAGCAAAAGTGTTATAAAAATCAGCAGCAAGATGGAATAAGCTTGCTTCCTACTGCTCCAGAAAATAGAACCTGAAACAATGGATTCAAATGGCAAGAATGGAGATTCTAAGTTCCTGATGATGGCCCATATTCTACAATGTCTACTTAGTTATCTTTCCATAAATAAGTAATGTCTTCCAGCTGCAACAATCAGAAACAGGACTCTGGTTACAATTGTTTGTTGCAGCACTCCCTGGAAGGAGGGAAGTGACAATGGCATCTACCTACTCCCTGATCATCAGCAGGTCAGACATCCTTTTATCCGTGGGACTGATACCTGGTAAAGTAGAGCTGAGAGAGCAGTTACAATCATGGTAATAATGCCACAGTCATGGCTTTGTAGTGATATTGAATTCAGAGCAGTTATGGGTGTGGAACTATAGAATACAACTTTGTAACTATGGTACTGAATGGCAGTTGATAAATACTGTTTAATAATGATATAGGCTGCTCTGGAGGATGCCACACTTTCCTTGTTGTTACACAGCTGGATAAGCACCTCTTAGAGTTCTTTTATTGTAGGGGTTTGACTAGATGGCATTTGTAGTTTCTTCCAATTCTATGATTCTGTAATTTGCGGATACTTAAACTGTGGATTCCTGCAATTGTAGGGGGTTAGACTAGATGATTGTCAAGCTCCTTTCTGACACTATGATTTTACATGATGAAGTCCTATGATCCCCCCCCCCGCAACTTCCAAGAAACACAGTCTGCTCAGACGCAGCCTGAATGCCAACAGAGTGGTCTCCCTTGACAGTGAGAGAGCTTGACAAGTTTGCACAAAGTGTCTTCACTGAATTGTTGGTCTTGTCATGTTATTTCTCCCAGTAATGGGTATGACTTGAGTTGATAGTGACTGGAATGCCTAAAAATAGATGAATGGAAAATAGACCTTTCGAATCCATAGCCAGAAGCTGGCATTTCTATCACCTTGGCTCTCTCTCTGCCATTACATGGTGTAATGTGATAGCTTAAAATAACTAAGTGCCAGTTTTGTGCCAAAAATATAAAGTGTCACTCAGTATTACAGGATTTATTTCAGCAGGGAAAGCTAGTATCACTTTCACAGAGTAGCTTGCCTAGCAGAAATAATTTGAAGAGCTGCCCCAGATTGAATGGTTGCAAGAGACGAAAGTCCCTCCAACTATTATTATTCTAAACGCAGGGTGAAATAAGCAATTGGTTCATAATATCTCCCTTCTGCACTGGGATTAATGCTTAGAAGATTATCTGGCCTCGCTGCCATTCAGCTGTTTTTTTTAAATGCTGGATTCACATGATGTGCATTTCTTACATAATGCTGACAACAGCTTCTTCTTTGTGTTTTTACAAGAATTTCATGTTCTCTCCCCAGCAATGCAGCCTGATCTCTTGAAGTACATACCAGAATGCATCATTGGTGCCGACATCCCATGGGAAGCTTTGCAAAGACAGTCTTAGGTTCGCCTGTGTGGGAGTACAAAAATGGCACGTCTACTTGCTTGTTCACTCATGTTCTAATTTTTGTTCTAGGACTCATTCATGCATATAATACATCTATCAGTGTTTCAATGAGCAGGAACTTTCTGCTTGAGATGATGTCTCAGCAATTTGTTTCCCTGGCTCAAATGCAGGCAAAGTGTTTTCTTGTTCTAACATACCCCATTCTCCTGGGCATGGATTTTGCATATTACTGGAATATGTACTATGGAAGAAATTATTTCCTTGATGTTTGATTGCCTGGAAGCTTTAAATGAAACCCAGAGCCCAAAAATGTCAAATACAGCAGGCTTTTCTTATCCTGGGGTTTGGCATCTATGGATTTGAGTTTCTGCCAATGGCAAGCCCTGTTGTCTTTAATGGGCATGTGTCCACTTGGCTGTGTCAGCATTCACATGGATGAAATGCACTTTAGACTTCTCAATATGGACAGTGAGGGAGCTGTTGCAGTCACCTGCAACAATTGTGGGATGTTTGTCTTCTTGCCTATGGATGTAGGTAACTTCACCTGCACCAAGTGCAAATTGGTACTCCTGTTGGAAGAGAAAGTCCAGCAGCTAGAGGCCCAGGTAGTGACACTTCAGCATAGTAAGGAGCAAGACATTTTCCTAGACAGAATGGAATGGATGGTCCTGGATGGGAAACACACACAGGACATTTGTACGGGAGAAGTCACTTCACGTACACAACAGGTAGATAGTTGGAGGAAGGTGATATATAAAAGTAGGAAAAACAGGGATCGTTTGGGGAGCTTGCAGCTACAGAATCAATTTGAAGCTCTCTCCCTTATCAGGGATTATGAGGAAGAGCAGCAGGGACAGTCCTCAGGGATAGTGCAGTACCACCACTGGGAATAGTCGCTGCTAAGCCTTGGCGAAAACATGTGGTGGTGGTGAGGGACTCCTTGCTGAAGGGTACAAAATCAATGATAAGATGTCTTGATAGCCTTCCTTCAGGCATCTCTGTATTTAAAGGTGCAATGACTGCCTGTTCTACCCCACTACACTGCCAGTGATGAGGACCTTCTTGGGCTCTTGCTAATTGGAATAAAATTGCCAAAATCAGCAGCCACAATTGCCTCTCAGTCCCTTGCCAGTAGGATTGCCAGACCAAAAACTGAAGAGGGCTCTGGTACTGAAGAGGGAATTTCAGCAGAAGTTGCTTGCCACACAACCAGATCACACGTAACATCTACTCAAATTCCCTCTTCTACACAATCATTAATGGGGCAGCCCTGTGCTATGCTTCCCATAGTTTCCACCCAAGTCAGTCCACAGGCCAGTGTGGTGACATGCAGGTGTTCACCCACCCACCACTTCACTGTGGATCTGCTGCTGTGACATGACCCTTACCTGTCATCACTGCTGCATCCTCTCTGAAGGCCCTCTCCATAACCGGTAATGGTGAAATGGGGTATCTGGCCCACCCACATGACCAGACACCCTCTTCCAACTGCAGTGGGTGAGAAGTGGTCACTTGGCTGCAGTGGGGACCTTCAAAGGGGATGTGAGGGTAGCAATAGGTATGGGGTCTAAGGGCCTGTCCAGTCTGCTGGCTGTTGTGAGTGAGTTTCAGAAACTCCTCTACAAACAGCTGGTCTCTTTAGGGCCTCTGGGGCCAGGGTTGGTCTGTGTCCACCAGATCTGCATTGTCAGAGACTACTCAGTGATCATATGGCCAGCATGATTTTCTAATTTCTCTGTACAGTTGTGAAAAATTGAATATGTGTGTATGTGTGTGTGGATTGAAGGACAGAGAATCAATGTGCTGGAGAATTCTATGGATACTGCAAACTGCCAAAAAGACAAATAAATGGGTGTGAGAGCAAATCAGACGAACTTACTAAACCATCACATTTGGGTAACATCATAGAATCATAGAATCATAGAATTGGAAAGCCATCTAGTCCAACCTGCTGCCATGGAGGAAATCACAATCAAAGCATCCCTGAAAGATGGCCATCCAGCCTCTGTTTAAAGATCTCCAAGGAAGGAGACTTCACCACACTTTGAGAGGGTGTGTTCCACTTTCTAATAGCTCTTGCTGTCAGGAAGTTCCTCCTAATGTCGAGGTGGAATCTCATTTCCTGTAGCTTGCACCCATTGTACAGGGTCATATTCTCTGGAGCAGCAGAAAACAAGCTTGCTCCATCCTCAATATAACATCCCTTCAAATATATATCAAATATTTAAACAAAGGCTATCATATCCCCTCTTAACTTTCTCTTCTCAGGGTTAAACTTACACCACTCTTTAAGTCTCTCCTCATAAGGCATGGATTCCAGACCCTTCACCATTTTGGTCGCCCTCCTTTGGACATGCTCAGTTTCTCCACATCCTTTCTGAATTGTGGTGCCCAGAACTGGACACAGTATTCCAGGTGAAACCTGACCAAAGCAAAATAGTGTGGCACTATTACTTCCCTTGATCTAGACACTATATTTCTGTTGATGCAGATAGAATTACATTGTCCTTTTTAGGTGCTTCATCGCACTGTTGAGTCATATTCAACTTGTGGTGTACTATGACTTCTAGATCCCTTTCACATGTAGTCTCTTTAAGACAGGTGTCCCCCATCCTACATCTATGTATTTCATTTCCCCCCCTAAGTGCAGTACTATACATTTCTCTGGGTTAACATTCATCTTTGTCATCCAATCTGTTCAGGTCATTTTGAATTTTGATCCTGTCCTCTGGGGTATTAGCTACTCCTCCAAATTTGGTGTCATCTGCAAATTTGATAAGTATGCCCCCTGTTCTTTCATCTAAATCATTGATAAAGAGGGTGAATGGCACTGGGCCCAGGGCAGAATCCTATGGTACCCCACTGGTCACTTCTCTCCAGGATGAAGAGGAGCCATTGCTAAGTACATTTTGGGTTTGGCCAGTGAACCAATTACAAATCCATTTGACAGTTGCATTCTCTAACCCACATTTTACTAGCTTGTTTGCAAGAATGTCATGGGGAACCTTGTCAAAGGCCTTACTAAAATCAAAATGCAACATCCACAGCATTCCCTTCATCTGACAAACTGGTAATTTTATAAAAAAAGAGAGATCAGATTAGTCTAGCATGAATTGTTTGTCAGAAACCCATGTAGATTTTTTTGTGATTTTGCCATTCCATTCTAAATGTTAACAGACTCTCTATTTAATGATCTGCTCTAGAATCCTCCCTGGTATTGATACTAATGTCAGCCTAACTGGAGCATAATTGTTGGGATCCTCTTTTCTTCCCTTTTTGAAGATGGGGACAATGTTTGCCCTGCTCCAGTCTGTTGGGACTTCTCCTGTTCCCCTGGGGGTTTTTTTTTTTTCTTTTTTATTAATTTTATTAAGCAATAAAAATGGTAACATCTGTTTCATCACTTTGCTTATCTGTACAAAATCTGGAAATCCTTTCTCTTTTAGTATTAACAAAATGAAATTCAACACGGAGAAATGTAACGTACTGCACTTAGGGCGGAAAAACGAAAAGCACAGATATAGGATGGAGAACACCTGGCTGAATGAAACTACGTGTGAAAGGGATCTAGGAGTCCAAGTAGACCATAAGTTGAACATGAGTCAACAGTGCGATGAAAGGTTTGGAAACCTTGCCCTATGAGGAATGACTCAGGGAGCTGGGGATGTTTAGCCTGGAGAAGAGAAGGTTAAGAGATGATATGATAGCCCTGTTCAAATATTTAAAGGGATGTCATATTGAGGAGGGGGCAAGCTTGTTTTCTGCTGCTCCAGAGTCTAGGACCCGGAGCAATGGATGCAAACTACAGGAAAAAACATTCCACCTCAACATTAGGAGGAACTTCCTGACAGTAAGGGCTGTTCGACAGTGGAACACACTTCCTCAGAGTGTAGTGGAGTCTCCTTCCTTGGAGGTCTTCAAACAGAGGCTGGATGGTCATCTGTCGGGGATGCTTTGATTGTGATTTCCTGCATGGCAGGGGGTTGGACTGGATGGCCTTTGTGGTCTCTTCCAACTCTATGATTCTATGATTCTATTTCTGACCATGGGATCACCCCCAGTATTTCCCTAAGTTTACTGAAATCAGCTTTGCTAAAGTCTAGAATGCATGTCTGACTATGCCTGGCTCCTACTTTCCATTGTATAACAAATTCCAGGAGAACATAGGTGGGGTACAGACCGCCGCTTTGCGGCGGTCTGCTGCCGCCGCCAGTAGGTCCGCGGGGGAGCCGGAGCCTTCAGACGGCCCGACTCCCGCGCGGACCGAAAAAAGAAGCTCCAAAATGG
This sequence comes from Sceloporus undulatus, assembly GCF_019175285.1. Taxonomy (NCBI): domain Eukaryota; kingdom Metazoa; phylum Chordata; class Lepidosauria; order Squamata; family Phrynosomatidae; genus Sceloporus; species Sceloporus undulatus. The sequence goes on along the minus strand of NC_056525.1, from coordinate 15,436,179 downwards.
AGCTTCTTTTACCGTCGCGTTTGCGACGTAGCGAGGCGCCAGGGGCGCGCTCGCTACGTCACAAGCGGTGCGACACGTCTGGACGCTGTGCGTCCAGTACGTAAAGATGGCGGTACCCGTGTGTACAGGGCGCCGCCATCTTGTACGTATTCAATACGTACTAGGGTTAGGGGGTGCGGAAGCACCGCCTCTTCCTAACCCTAGTACGTATTGTATACGTACTATTTGGCGGTCTGTAAACCGCCATAGTCACTCCCACCTAAGGATCTCACCACTAGCACACCATTAACTAGGCCATCCCTGTTGTTTAAGATCAGATATAAAATGGCTGATCCCCTTGTTGCCTCTTTCACCTCTTGGACAATGAAATTGTCTTCCAGGCAAGTGAGGAATTTGCTAGACCTGGAGGTACTGGCTGAGTTTGAGTTTCCAGCAAATATCATGATAGTTGAAGTCACCCATCACTACTACATCTCTCCATCATGAAACAACAAGATTCAATGATAATGCTTAGTAAAGTGAAAGGCAATAGGAAAAGAGACTATTACACAAATGCTATATTAGTTCAATCAAGGAAGCCATGGACTTGAATTTCAAGACCTGTGGAGGGCAGTTGATGAGCAATTTTCTTAAAAGTCTCTCATTCATACAGTCCCCTTGGTTGAAGTCAATTTAATCACAAGTAACAACAAATGTATCTGAAAAGATAAATATCTCAGTCTAAAATTGGGAGAAAAAAACAACAACAACCCTCAGTAATGCTCCAAGGGATGTTTCAACGGATGTGGTGGCTTAGTAGTTAAGATGTCAATTCTGATGATCAAAAGATCAGAAGGCTGGCAGTTCGAGGTACAAGTGCTGCGTGATGGGGTGAGCTTCTATCACTAACCCAGCTTCTGCCAATCTAGCTGTTAAAGGCATGCAAATGCAAGTAGATAAATAGGTACCACTTCTGTGGAAAAGTAAAAGTGTTTGGTGCAGTCATGCTGGCCACCGGAGTAGTCTTCGGACAAGGCTGGCTCTTCAGCTTAGTAATGGAGATGAGGACTGCACCTTATAGTCGGTTACGGTTAGACATTCATGTTAAAGGACTACCTTTACCTCTACTTTAATGCTCCAAATCACACTTTGTATGTACTATGCAATGGTCAGGGTATAGTGAACTTAACTAATACCTCCAGACCATGGTACAAAGTGAAAGAAGCATTTTGTTCAATTTCTTTTCCAGCCACTGACATCCTTATTCATTATGTATGATGTATTTGTAGTAACACTGGGGCAAAATTGAGATTATAGTAACCATTTATCTTTGTCTTGAAGCCTGTGAAGTTCACCCTCATTCTTACAGTCTATTTGCTGAAGCATCAAGGACATCTGCCACTTTTATCCATCAGATAAGGACCAGCTATGGGAGCTAGAGGTGCAAAACCAAACCAATTTAGATATTATTAACCTCAATTCAAGATAATAATAAAGGAACAGCAAAATGTGGGACACTCTAGGGAATGAACTCTCTACTTCTTCCAAGGCTTGCACCAAGTAGTCCTCTTAACTGTCCTTGAAGAGAAAAAAATGAAGATTGCATGTCATCACACATTCTTTGAGAGCTATGTTTTCTCTTCCATGAGTAGAAAATGCTATGTACACTATCATGTTGGCCTCTACAACTCATCAGGAATGAAGAATAATAAATCCATCTATGTCCAGAGCCAGGGACATAGCTAGGATTTTAGGAAGGGGGGGGGGGTTCCAGACTAAGTGTCACCATTATAATGGGGCTTGAGTGTGGTGGTGCAGCAGCACACACCATTCATTTTTCTAATGGAAGGGGGGTCCGGACCCCAAGAACCCCCCCCCTTGGCTACGTCCCTGCCAGAGGTGATATTATGCGCTACCCAAAATGTTCCGAACATACTGAATACTTAAAATGTCATCTTAAAAGGGGGTGGCTCTTCTTTCAGAAACTGAATTCTAAATATTTCCAAGCTTTGCAAAAAAGAGAGAAAAAGAGAGGGGGGAGGGAGGGAGGGAGGGAGGGAGAGAGAGAGAGAGAGAGAGAATTTAATAGCCTTGTGAAATAATTGTGATAAACTATCTAGTGTACTTTTTATACATGTCAGTTCTTGGAAGTGAACAGCTAGTGGCTGGGACCAGATTGTCTTTCCACCTACCTCTGCAATGACAGAACAGAACTTCTGCAGTATAGTTCTTTCTAGAAGAGATGGGTGAAAACATGTTCTCAGCAATTGTTGATCCTATGTCCAATGACTTGTGTGTTAACCTGTGTACCAACCCATCAGATTCTGAGGTATCTCCCACCTCTATCACATTCTTAGCATTAAGAAATTTCTACTGATAGAAATATATCAGTAGAAATTAATGATACTAATCAAAGTTATATCAGCCTCTGATATAACATTGATCAGTATCGTTGGTTTTAGATGCCCATTGGTTTAGATCTACCCACTGGAATAACTTGAGATCAAATCTGCTCCTTCTCCAACAGGTGACAGGCCTTTGGATATCTGACAATTCCATTATATGTCTCTTCTTAATGTGATGGCTACAGCTTCCCTCTTTCAAACATTGCTTACAAATTGCACCATCAAGGTTGCCTTTATCTCTTCTGGCCTGCCAACACCATCTTAAACTGAAAAAGCTATTGGAAATACAAAGGTCAGCTCTTTTTATAAATGTCTTAGGGACAGCAGCAGAGATAGCGTTCAGTGATCCAAAGTCTCTTCCTCTCTTATCTACCTATCCTAACCTCTTCAAGATGTAAACTGATACTCTTAGGGAGCTTTCCTCCTCTTCTCTTCCTGACTCTTTATTTAGCACCCTTCCAGAATTCTTCTATTTCCAGAATTATTTATTTGCTAATGTATTAATTTATATCCACCTTTCCCCCAGCATGGGATCTAAGGTGGCATACAATATTTTAAAAGCACAATACAATTTAAAAAGTCTTTATCCAAGTTAAAACACATGTAAACTAAAATTCTGTTTAAAAAAGACAAATTATAAACAGCATTAAAAGATGCTTGAAACATAGCAAAATAAAAACACTACAACAATGTGTTTCTTTGTTTCTTTATCCATTCGTGTCTTTACTTCTTAATCAGAATTCCTAGCCTCTTCACACCTGCATTCTCATAGTTCCCAGGGACACATTATCCTCATTGCCCTTCTCTAAACCTGCTCCAACCTGTCTACATTCTTCTTAAAATGAGGTACTCAGAACTGAATGAAGTACTCCAGATGAGGCCTGAGCAGCACAGAATAAAACTAGGGACCACACTGCAAACATACAATGGCTAATGGAGCGCACCAAAGAATTTTTTAAAAATCAGCATGTGTTTCATAGACTACAGCAAAGCATTTGATTGTATAGATCACAAAAAGCTATGGAATGCAATCAAAGACACTATGGCGGGGTACAAACCGCCGCTTTGCGGCGCTCCCCCACCGCTGCCATTTGCTCCGTGCGGGAGCCGCAGCAGCCAAACCGCACGACTCCCGCGCGGAGCAAAAAAGAAGCTCCATTTCGGAGCTTCTTCTTGCGGCGCCTCTATGATGTCGCGAGGCGCCTGGCGCAGACTCGCGACATCATAGGCACCGCGACACGTCTGGACGCTGTGCGTCCAGTACGTAAAGATGGCGGCGCCCATGTAGAAGGTGCGCCGCCATCTTGTACGTATAGGATATGTACTAGGGTTAGGGGGGTGCGGAAGCACCGCCCCTTCCTAACCCTAGTACGTATCCTATACGTACTATATGGCGGTGTGTATCCCGCCTATATCTGATAATCCTAATAAGGAATCTGTACCAAGGACAAGAGGCCACCATCAGGACAGAATTTGGGAAAACAAAGGGGTTCCAGAAAGGCAAAGGGGTCAGGTAAGGCTGCATCCTATCACCCTAATTGTTTAACCTATATGCTGAAAACATAATAAGAAAAGCAGAATTAGAATCAGAAAAAGGAGGAGTTAAGTTAGGAGGAAGCAGCATTAACAACCTAAGATATGCGGATGACACGATAATATTAGCAGAAAACATTCAGGAATTGAAACAATTAATAAGGAGGATCAAGGATGAAAGTGCAAAGGGAAGTCTGATGCTGAACATAAAGAAAACAAAAATAATGACCATAGAAGTAATACACAATTCAATCTAGACACCAAAGAAATTGAAATAGTTAAAGAATTCCCATATCTAGGATCAAACATTGACCAGAATGGAGACTGCAGTCAAGAAATAAGAAGAAGAATTGGAATGGGAAGGGCAGCTATGAAAGAACTGGAAAAGATACTGAAGAGCAAAGACATAAACTGAGCACTAAAGTCAGAATCATTCAGGCAATTTTGTTCCCAATTACCATGTGAGAGCTGGATAGTGAAGGAAGCAGACAGAAAGAAAATCAACGCATTTGAAATGTGGTGCTGGAGAAGAGTACTTAGGATACCATGGACAGCCAAGAAAACTAACAAATGGATTCTTGAACAGGTCAGACCAGGACTCTCCTTGGAAGCAAAGATGATCAGGTTGAGACTATCATACATTGGCCACATAATGAGAAGGCATGGATCACTAGAAAATACAATAATGCTATAAAAGGTAGAGTGTAAAAGAAAGAGAGGAAGACCACAAACAGATAGATAGACTCAATCATTGGGGTTATGGGCAAGGAGTTGCAGGATCTGGGTAAGGCAGTGGAAGACAGGGATTAATGATGTAAAGAATAATAATCAAAATTCAATAAACAGAAGAAATATGAATTATTTGAAGATTTCGAAAGCTTTTTTAAGAGAAGAAATTATGAGCACTTCTAGATCAACAAGTGAGAATTTTGGTTTTTAATTCGATGGCCAGGATTTGAGTATTTTGGATAAACAAGCCTACCATTCATATCGGGTTTTTCTAGCAGAGGAATGTTCTTTAAACCTCTGCCAAACTTCCTTTTGACATGCTATTTGAGTGTGAAATGTCCAAACTGGATTGAAGAAAGAGGCAATAGAGATCATATAGCAAGCATATGCTGGATAATAGAAGCTACTAAGGAATTTAAAAGGATAATCACCTTGTGCTTTATAGACTATAGCAAAGCATTTGATTGTATAGATTACAAAAAATGTATCAGTCTTAAAGAAATGGGTGTGACACAACTTTTGATTGTCCTGATGTATAGATTGTATTCAGGAAAAAGGGTTGCTGTTAGAACAGAATATGAAGAAGCAGAACAATGTTCAACTCCAAAGGGGTCAAGCAAGGCTATGTTTTATCACCCTATCTGTTTAACATGTGTGCCAAAAATATAATATGTAAAGCATGATTAGACTTGGAAGAAGGAGGCATGAAACCTGGAGGAAAGAACATCAACAATCCAAGATATGCACATAACACCATACTGCTAGCAGAAAATAGCAAAGATCTGAGAAGAGTATTGAAGAAAGTCACAGCAGGAAGCATGAGTGCAGGTTTACAGCTGAGCATTAAGAAAACAAAAATAATGACCACAGATAATCTACATAATAATAATATTAAAGTAGATGATGAAGACATTGATATAGCTTTTAGATTTTCCATATCTGGTCTCAGTCATTAATCAGAGTCTTGGCTGTAGTCAAAAAATCAGAAGATCAGAATGCAGAAAGGCAGCTTATGAAGAAACTATAAAAGATTTCAAAGAGTAAGAAATGATTGTTGAATACTAAAGTTAGGATAGTTCATGCCATAGTATTCTCCATCACAATAAGAAGCCATCCTGGGTGCAATTACATATTAAAATTCTGCTTGAAAAGAAACGCTTTTGCCTGTTGGTGAAAGGAAAGCTGAAAGGGTGCCAGCCTAACTTCCCATGAAAAGGAATTCCAAAGGGTAAGAGCAGCCACCAAAAAAGCTGTCTTGTGTGCCCTTACTAAATGAGCCTGTAATGGCAGTGGGACTGAGAGAAAGCCTTTTCCTTGATGATCTTAAGGTTCTGGCAAGTTCATATGAGGAGTTACAGTCTTACAAATAGTCTGGACCTAAGCTGTATATGGCTTTACATGGACATATTCTGCCCAGAAACAAACTGATAGCCATCATTGTAACTGGCCCTGGTCAACATTATGGCTGCGGCATTCTGGACCCATGACAGCTTCCAAACTGATTATTGCTAAACTGTCTTTCTTCAGTTATACTCACTCACACATGTTTGAGCTGCCCAAACACTGTTATTCAGTGGCATATGGGTGTCCAATTCAGTAGCTATCATAGCTAATCACCATTGATAAACTTATCTTCCATGGATTTATCTAATCCTTTAAAAAAATGCAAGGCACCCTCTCTGTCCTTATTTTACCTGTTTCAGAGAAATTAAGTTATAATACACTTTCCTGAGCCTAACCAACAGTAAGAGTAAATGTATCTTTGTTTCACCTTAGATTTCTCTTTTCATCCTTTGTGTTAAGTTTTGCCATAGTCTGTATTCCTACTCCTAAAAGAAGAATGTAACCTCTACTTCTCCAGCTAGAGATGCAAAGCATATTCACCTATTGTCTCATGCACAACAATAAATACTTTGTCCAGGATGAATGGAAAGGCAAGAAGTTGCCTACACCCAACTAAGGCCCGGTACAGCCTGGCACAAAGTGCCATCCTGGAGCCGATTTTAGGGCTCAGGAGAGCGGGCACCATCATGGCTCGCCCCTGTCCACATGGGGGTTGTCATGATGACATATGTGCAGCGCAGCACCCAAATGGTGCCACGACACGCGTACATCATCAGTGCAGCATTTATTTCTGTGGCGTCCATACGGGAGAGAAAGGTGTGGCCTCTGGCCGCTCCTTTTCCTCAATCTGTACCAGGCCTAACCCAGGAGGGGGAAGAGAAGGTGGGAATCTTGCCTTTCTCAGTAGGCTCAGGCAAAAGCAAACTGCTGCAGCCTCTTTCAGCCTGGACATTCTTTCTCATTAATCACCTTTGTCACATCGATCACATTCTGATGTTGCTTGGCCACATAGTGCAAATTTTCAACAATGCAGTGTTAGAGGGTAGGAGAATTCATAGCTTCCAATCCCACACGCAACATTTCAAGCATAATTCCTCACCATCATGTCAGGTAATATTATGATTCCTATTATAGGAGCAGTATCGGCAACCGTTACTCATTCTGAAAAGAGCACTTGTCAATCACGTTTGAATTCTGGGCACTCAGGGCTTGTTGGTTGCTTGGTAACTCTCCCCCTCCCTCTTTTTCTAAGGTGCACTCAAAAGTGTTTTCTGAAAAGAGGGTGGCTTTAAAAGCCGGCAGCAATTACAGGTGATGAAACTGCTTTAGTCTGAAAAGCAATATACAAATCGGTCTTCCAAGTCTGTTAGTATATTTCATTATGATTTAAAGTGTTTTCACTCATCTCTGTCCCCATCCTCTACAAGGGGCAGAGTTGTGAAAGTAATAGGCCTTGGAATTTAATCTTTGATTTTGTTTGTTTTTTATATCAGTAGCAGCAAACACTTATTTTTCTCACCTCCCTAGTTCAGAAGAAAGGGTGTGAAGAGAGAAAGAGCAAGAAGGAAGAATAAAATAAAAACATTACTAGTTGACCAGTAACTCTTCTTTCCAGGGCTTAATCCTAAAGTATGTCAACAACTTTCATCCCAGAGATGAAGATGAAAAAGTAATAGAGGAGAACGTCCCCATGTTATACCCTGCAAATTTCTGGATTTGGCTGGGACAGTCCCAATTAATCCCCTGTTGTCCCACTCTTTCTGCTGTTTTCTCTCTCTTCCTTCCACTTTCTACACAGCTTACTTCAGTTGCTGCAAAATGAGTTCATACTTCAAAAACTGAGGGGAGATGAGAGAAAGCAGCTGAATCTTGCTCTTTCCAGAAGGCAAAAACAAACTGTTGCACTTTCTCCTAGCTTAAGTCTTCTTCCTCATTACAATGAGTTCTTGGTTTCCACTGGAGTTTGCTTCCAGGACTCCCTGTGGGTACCAAAACTCATGAATGCTTAAGTCTCATAACATACAGTGGTATAGTAAAATGGTGCCCCATATATAAAATAGCAAAATCAAAGTTTGTCCTTTGGAATTCATACATTTTTGGAATATTTTAAAGCCATGGATGGTTGAATCTGTGGATAAAAAAAATCTGTGGATATGGAAGGCTGACTGTAATAGCTTTTGGCATTTTGCTTGGTCACATGTGTGACCAAAACGAAATTTTGGAAGGTATATTATGTTAAAATCTGCAAAATGTAGGCAACAAAACCAAGCCAGTGTGAAGGGGTGGTTTGAGTGATGAACTAGCACCCCAGGAGACCAAGGTTCAAAGTTCCACTTGACCATGGGAACCTACTGAATGGGCAACATAATCTTTCAGCCTCAGAAGAAGGGAATGGCAAACCGCCTCTGAAGAAATCTTGCCAATAAACCCCCATGGCAGGGGGTCAGGAATGAGATGAGGGCACACAACCCCAACAGCAACAAAAAGGGAGGATGTAAATTAAATAAAATGTTATCATTTCCTGTCTTCATTCAGGCTATGAAACATTGTCAGGTTTGGGAGAAAGCAGGAAAGGCTGCTATGTGAAGAGGAGATGAGGAAAGCTATTTTACTCAGAGCAGTTATTCATACCTAATTCTGGACCAAATACGTTATAAATGAATACAGAAATAAAACTGGATTTGCATGTTTTTTCTCCATATATACTGCGTGTGTGTGTGTATGAAATTTAATTTCAGAGCAGAGTAGGCTCAGATACAGCATAAAAAACATACTCTAGATGAAAAGAATATATTTTCCTTTAACATCCCAATTGTTTTGCATGCCAAAAAAAGTCACTAGATTGGGCCTGTTGTTATTGTGCATTTTTTCATTATTATTATTATTATTTATCAACCAGTGTATCCTGCAGCTGATGCCTCTGTTCCTGTGTCTTCTTAAGTGACTAAAACATCTCTTCATCACGGAGAGCAGAGTCATTATCTTCCCAGGACACCCTCTGGATCTGTTTACCAATAGGTTGAGTATAAATGTACATGTCAAAGCTTAATCGTTACCAGGTTTGCTGAATGTTTCCTACTGTTTAAACTGGAAAGCAAATATTGTTAAAGGATTCAGTGGTTTTTTTTAAGAAATCACATAAATGTATGCTCAGCTTCACAAAACCAGCAGGATGAGAATTTCCCCCCACCCCCATTTGACTACCAGGAGTGCTATGCAATAGAACTGGACAGGGAACAATTAATGCAGGTGCAGTTTCACTCCACCTGCCTCAGTTAATCCCTCATCACCTAACTTTTTCAGATGTTTTAAAGCATCCCAGTTTCTTTCTCCTTCTCCCTGTTTCCCCTTTGTCTTCAGTTGCTGCAAACGGAGTCTCTATCTGCACAGGCCAAATGAAATGTCCTCCCTCTGTCTTCACGGTAGGGATTCCAGATGATGCAGGCCCAATCCCCAAGTCTGTGTGAATAGTCCAGATGACATCCAGCCCACTCAGCACCAAGTCAAGGTTATACCCAGTGTGTTATATTCAAGTCTTTTACTCCAAGAGACCAAACAGACCACCCAAAAAGGGTAGATTGGGGCCATGCCAGCACCATTTGCATCAGGGCTGAAGCAACCACACAAACATGTCCATAATCCAGCCCCCACCACAGTCCCAGATGGACCACGGCAAGGAGCAGAAAAGACTGACTTTTTCCTGAGCTGAGTTTGTGCTGCCTTAGGTGTCCTGGGTACACCTTTGGTGTGGGTTGGGGGCATGAGTCATCTAAATGCCATGGCCTTGAGCCTCATGGAAGTCAGCTTAAAATGTCCATCTGTTTTGGGACCAAGTCTCAAGTCAAGTTTCAAGTCTCTACCTTCAAGTTTTGAGTCTCAAGTCCTTACAAGATACTTTCAAGTAAGGTCTAAGTCTCAAATCTGAGAACCAACTTCAGTAGGAAAAAAGGAGGTGGCTGTGACGTATAGGGGGAAGGTGGAGTTTCAGTAAGCAGAAAATCAAGAAAAAGTTAGTTACAAATATTTATCAAAATATTTGGAATAGCAAACATATTAGGGAAAAGGCTTGAGCCAGGAACATCCTTCTAAAGTGTTTTTTAAAAAAGGTTTTAGAAGGTTCTTCTGATGTGCTGTGGGGACTCAGTAGATCTCAATGCCCACCTCAAGTGCATTGCATAATGTGTTTGCTGTTTCTGGATAAAGTTGGACCAGAAAGTCAGTCATTAAAAATATACAAGTCTTGAATCAAGTTGAGTCAGTGCATCATTTACTGCCCAGCTGAGTCCCAGTCAAGTCATTGAAGTCACTTAAATCTGACTTGATTCCAGATCAATTGACTTAATTCTACATCACTGGTTATACCCCTTTGGTACAGCCACCGCTGCAACACATTGCTTTCTCTGATGTCAGAATGAGGTGCCTAACCATGTGACTGATGTTGGGTGCCTCATTTGGTTAGATTACCACACTACACTCTTATAGTACTGCTATTCCAGTTTAACTGCTCTGCCTGCCTCCTGTTGCATTCTGTGATTTGCAATTTATGGAGGGGCATTTAGAATTCTCAGCCAAAGAGCTCTTAGGCCTCACTGAACTACAAGCCTCAGAACGCAACAGGAGGCAGCCAGAGCAGTAAAAGTGGAATAGCAGCGCTATAAGAGTGTAGTGCAGTAATCTGGCTGCAGCAATTGGAGCTGTGCCACATGGCACAGCAGAATGCATGTGCAAAAAGTTGCACAGCATCACAACAGAGGGCTTCAGGTATGGGGGGGGGAAGGCCAAGGCAGCTCTGGGGCCAGGATACTCCAGGCTGACCCCAGAGTATCCTGGCCCTTGCAGATACCACCTATGTTCAAAGTGAAAAAGTCCTTAACTTGGGACTTAGGTCCAAAAAACACTGCAAAAATAACCTGCTTTGAGACCACTTTAGCTGCCCTAGCTCAATGCTAGGGGAATCTGGGAACTGTAATTTGGTGAAACATTTAGCCTTCTCTGTGAGAGAGCTCTGGAGCCACAATAAACTACATTTCCCAGGTTTGTGCTGATCCAGGGCAGTTAATTCAGTCTCAAACTGGGTTATTTCTGCAGTGTGTTTTGGTCCTGAATTAATTTGGGGGGGGAGGGAGAAGGAGAAGAATCTTGCTCTTCCCCATAAGCTCAGGCAGAAGCAAAATACTACAGCCTCTCCTAGCATAGGGGCATTCTTTATCATTAATAACTTTTGTCACATTGACCACACTCTAATGTTGCTTGACTTCACATTTTCATCTGTGAAATCTGTCTGTATGTGAGCGTTTACATAAATTCCATTCTGGCAATTCATATGCTCTATATGTTGCTTAATCTGATGTGCCCTAGCAAAGCATGGCGGTAGAAGGAATGTCAATGGGATCTGGAGTTTTTGTTTCCTTCCCTCTCCTCTTCATTTAGCTTTTCAGGGGAAAAATGTTTCTCATTTCCCTCTCATATGTCCAATTCCTCAGGTTGAAAATTACCCCTGAGGCACCCTAACATACCTGTCACAGCAGATGAAGTGTAAGGAGTTCCATTTCCTGAAGCAGAAGTACACTCACCACGACTGTTACTCCAACCAAGTTCCTGACACTTCCACTTATTATTATTATACTTTATTTATATAGCGCTGTAGATGTACACAGCACTGTACATACAAACAAAATTGATAAAAATGAAACCTGCCAATGGCGTACATTCTACAAAATACATATAAAACAATAGATAATAATGCAAGATAGAATTAGATAAAAATAAACAGACAACAAATTACATAATACCTAATAACAGCATGAAAGATATACTCGGCCTTCCATGTCTGCAAATTCTGTACCCACAGATTCAACCATCATAGCTTGAAATTTTTTAAAAAAAGGCCAAAAAGCAAACTTTCAGTTTGCCATTTTATATAAGGGACACCAATTTACAAACCTACTATATATAATGGGACTTGAGTAACCATGGATTATGGTATCTACAGGGAGTTCTGGAATCAAACCGCAATGAATATATGGTCAACTTACCTAAAAATTATTTTTCAGCATGGAATAATTGATTATGTTTTAAGGCAGGAGTGAGCAAAGTGCAGCCCATGGGCTTCATACGACCTCTGCCCCCCCCCACATTTGTGGCTTTTGAAAACAAACAAACAAAACAACAACAACACACAACATACAAAAATATCCCAACCATCCCTACAACCACTCCAGAACACCATACTCTATTCAATAGATGTTTTCATCTGCAGTCCATCTCAAAATAGTATCATGAATCAATACACCATCACTTCCTGTTACCACTTTAAAGTGGACTGCAGAGGGAAATTAAGGTATTTGGGCTTGTAATGAAGAGGGTGCATCTCACAGCTGGGAGAAGTATCCCCTGGCCCCCATGTAATTGCCCACCATGTTTTATGGTACAGTCAGACCTCTATATACATGGATTCTTTATCCACAGATTCAAGCATCAATGCCTAGAAAATATTCAAAAATATATAAATTCTAAAAAGTAAACCTTGATTTTGCCATTTTATATAAGTGATATCATTTTACTATCCATTTTTACATTTGCATACATTTTAGTGATATCCATTTTACTATCCAACCAAACCCCAGCAGATACCAAGGGCCCACTGTAATTCATGAAAGGGCCTTTTCCATCTTTCTTGGACCTTTAGTGAGCGTAGCAAGCTGGTCAATGTGCCATGGCTGCATCTTCTCATTAGTCCATCCTACAGCCAAATATAGTAATATACAGTACATCCAGCTATCAAATATTCCTTTTACTGAAGGACTAAATCAGGACAATAATCAGCAGCTTGTTTTTCTTGTTGCTTTTGCTGTGTGAAATAGCTTCTCAGCAGGAGCAGTCTATCTGAGTTGGACACATTCAACATCAGTACTCTAAAACAGATTGTAACCATTCTCAATTTGTCCCTGAGTTTATTCTTACAGGAGCAGAGTGAGTGTCATAGAGTGTGAGGTTAGCTAAAGGCTCAGAAATGGCTCATTAGTAGTCCAGCACTATTAAAACATTTCACTGCATTCCTCCTCTTTTCCCATTCTCCTCTGCCATCAATTTCTCTGACAGAACATTTGCAAAGTTGGAACCCACATACAAAGTGCAAATTGGCTAAACAAAATGGTGATGGTATACTTGATCCAAGTCACCAAATTTGATCTTCTTCACCCCTGCTTTGAAGATCAACAGGCAGTTATGACTACTAAGTCATCCAATTGCTAAAGAGTCACTTAATAGAAAATAATGATCTTTCAGTCCAAGGAGGTCTCTGCATTGCCATAACTTACTCTTGTTAAATAACTGGTTGCTTTTTAAAAGGTCAGGGGGGTCACTCAAAAAATAGTACAGTGAATTTTTGAAAGGACCCATTTTCAGTGAGAAAGGTGACATATGAGGTGATGGGAATTTGGCATACAAAACCCCCTATAACCCAGATTTTTTCAAAACTGTGGTGCTTGTCAAAATTTAATTCTCCACATTTTTTTTAATGGAAGGACCTCTTTACAACATCATCTCAGAGAATCAGCTGGACATAATGACATCACAGTAGCTTTAAACCAACTGGATTTGGTTTTCTAATGAGGACAAAGTCTTTTGAATTGGGAAGAAGAAAGGGGATGTATTCCCATTGTCCATGCAACCAAGCTGATGGCTGACATCCTGTTGGTGTTTTATGCAAATGTAAGTTCTCTTATGCAAGCAAATGGATAATTTTAGGTGATCTGTAATAACTGTATTCAAGCTGAAGGTTAAGAAACACATTAAGTACCATTGTGTATTGTTGCACATTGTGCATTCAACTTTGTACATTGTGCTGGTTATGCATTGACTTCATGATTGTGCATGGTAGTGCACTGCACATATGCATCACTGTTCACTGTATATTTCGGTGTGCAATGTTACAATTCTGAGGAGCATATCCCCTTTGTTAAAACAGTTTCACTGGCTATTAGTTCATTTTCAGGCATTTTTAAGCATTTCCTTATACAGCTTAGACTAGACTACCTGAAAGAACGTATCTTCTCAAATAAACTTTCCAGAACTCTAAAATATACATGGGAAGGTTTCGTTTTGGTCCCACTGCCATCACAGGTTCATTTCATAAGAACGTGAGAGAAATGATGTTTTATTGTCTGTCAGCACAGTAACACAAAATGAAGTCAAAGGCTTTCATGGCCAGCATCCATAGTTTTTTGTGGGTTTTCCAGCCATGTGGCTGTGTTCTGGGAGAATTTATTCCTGATGTTTCACCTGCATCTGTGGCTGGCATCTTCAGAGGGTGGTGGCATGGAAGTATGTGGTATATATATATACTTGTGTGAGCCTTGGTTGGAAGTGCTTTACATGTTAACACGGTCTGTTGTCGAATGGCAAGGCCACAGGTTGGGAGAATATGCGGAAGGATATGTGTGTCTATTTAAGTAGCAATCCATTGTCTGCAGGGAAACTCCCTAACCCTGGGTGGTGTTCATTTGCATCTATTGAGACTCATATCTTCCTGCATATCCTCCCACCTTGAGGCCTTGCCATTCAACAACAGACCAACACAGAGATTAACATGTAAATCACTTCCTCCCAACCAAGGTTCACACAAGTATATATACCCCACGTACTTCCATGCCACCAGCCTCTGAAGATGACAGTTACAGATGCAGATGAAAGGTTAGGAATAAATTCTTCCAGAATGTAGCAACATTGCCCAGAAAATCCACAGAAAACCATATGACAAGACTTTTCAATCCATTTTTAATCCCACATGGCTGTGCAAAATTGGTTAAGGCAGAAGGAACATAGGTCTTATATCAGTCCATTTGAAATTACTTTCAATGGAATTTACATTCAGATTGCATCCTCAAGGTCTAGTAAATTCCTCACTTGCCTTGAAGACAATTTCATTGTAAAAGGTGGAAGAGGCAACAAGGGGGTAGGCTATTTTAGATCTGATCCTAACCAACAAGGATGATTTGGTTAATGGGGTGCAAGTGGTGGGATCATTAGGTGGAAGTGACCATATTCTCCTGGGGTTTGTTACACAGTGGAAAGGAGAAGCCAGGCAGAGTCAGACACGCATCCTAGACTTTAGGAGAGTGGATTTCAGTAAACTTAGAGAAATACTGGGGTTGATCCCATGGTCAGGAATACTAAAAGAGAAGGGAGTTCAAGATGGGAGTTTCTCAAAAGGGAGATACTGAAGGCACAAATTAAAACAGTTCCAGTGAGAAAGAAAAACGGGAGGTGTAGCAACAACCCATGATGGATGACCAAGGAACTTTCAACTCAGCTAAATTTTAAATGGAACATGTATATGAAATGGAAAAATGGAGAAATCACCAAAGAGGAATTCAAATAAATAGCTAGCATGTGTAGAGATAAGGTCAGAAAAGCTAAAGCACAGAATGAACTCAGGCTTGCTAGAGAGTTTAAGAACAACAAAAAGGACTTTTATGGATGTGTCCGAAGAAAAAGGAAGAAGAAGGAAATGGTAGGGCCACTGTGTGGAGAAGATGGCAAAATGCTAACAGAAGACAGCGAAAAGGCAGAATTACTCAACACTTTCTTTGCCCCAGTCTTCTCAGAAAAGGAAAAGGGTGCTCAACCTGAGGATAATGGACCTGAGGACAGAATAGGGGAATTTCCGCACAAAATAAGTAAAGAGATAGTACAGGAATACCTGTTTAACCTAAATGAATTTAAGTCTCCAGGACCAGATGAGCTACATCCAAGGGTATTAAAAGAACTGGCAAATGTAATATCGGAGCCATTGGCAATAATCTCTCCTGGAAAACAGGAGAGATCCCAGCAGACTGGAGGAGAGCAAATGTTGTCCCCATCTTCAAAAAGGGGAAGAAAGAGGATCCCAACAATTATCATCCAGTCAGTCTGACATCAATACCAGGAAAGATTCTAGAGCAGATCATTAAACAGAGAGTCTGTGAACATCTAGAAAGCAATGCCATAATCATAAAAAGTCAACACGGGTTTCAGAGAAAAAAGTCATGCCAGACAAATCTTATCTCATTCTTTGATAAAGTTACCAGCTTGTTAGATGAAGGGAATGCTGTGGATATAATATATCTTGATTTCAGTAAGGCCTTTGACAAAGTTCTCCATGACATTCTTGCAAACAAGCTTGTAAAATGTGGGCTAGGCAAGGCATCTGTTACGTGGATCTGTAATTGGTTGACCGGCTGAACCCAAAGGGTGCTCAACAATGGCTCCTATTCATCCTGGACAGAAGTGACCAGTGGGGTCCCACAGGACTCTGTCCTGGGGCCAGTGCTATTCAACATCTTTATCAATGACCTGGATAACAGAATTGGGAGCATACTTATCAAATTTTCAGATGACACCAAATTAGGAGGAATAACTAATACTCCAGAGGACAGGATCAAAATTCAAAATGACCTGAATAGACTAGAAAGCTGGGCCACAAATAACAAAATGAACTTCAACAGGGAGAAATGTAAGGTACTGCACTTAGGGCGGAAAAATGAAATGCAGAGATATAGGATGGGGAACACCTGGCTTAAGGAGACAACATGTGAAAGGGATCTGGGAGTCCAAGTAGACCACAAGTTGAACATGAGTCAACAGTGCGATGCGGCAGCTAAAAAGGCCAATGCAATTTTAGGCTGCATCAATAGAAGTATAGTGTCTAGATCAAGGGAAGTAATAGTGCCAGTGTATTCTGCTTTGGTCAGGCTCCACCTGGAATATTGTGTCCAGTTCTGGGTGCCACAATTCAAAAAGCACATTGAGAAACTGGAGCATGTCCAAAGGAGGGCGACTAAAATGGTGAAGAATCTGGAAACCATGCTGTATGAGGAACGCCTTAGTGAGCTGGGGATGTTAAGCCTGGAGAAGGGAAGGTTAAGAGGTGATATGATAGCCCTGTTTAAATATTTGAAGGGATGTCATATTCAGGAGGGAGCAAGATTATTTTCTGCTGCTCCAGAGACTAGGTGTCAGAGTTAGCACCCAGAATCCCAGACAATCAACAAGTCAGCTTGATAGATATAATCAACAGCACTTTATTGATAGATCCAGAATCAGACATGTGCCTCACTCAGCTTCTTAGCTGAGACTAACCACACCCCTCCCAAAGACAAAGTAACAGAATCCCCAAAAGCCAAAATCCCCTCCCATGCAGAAACCCGCCAAGCGAAGCCCCTCCTGGTTCCCACAGAAGTGAAAGCACATTCCCAGCTCTGAGCTCTCTGAGAGCCAGGCCCTCAAGGCCACTAGATAAGACACCTGGCCCTGCTATGCACTAACTATCACTATCTACTCTTCTACTGCAGCTAAAGCCCCATCATCCCCAACTACTATACTACACTACAAAACACTATCTGGTAGAATGCTAACAGGATTCTAACACTAGGACCCGGAGCAATGGATGCAAGCTGCAGTAAAAGAGATTCCACCTCAACATTTGGAGGAACTTCCTGACAGTAAGGGCTGTTCAACAGTGGAACACACTTCCTCGGAGTGTAGTGGAGTCTCCCTCCTTGGAGGTCTTCAAACGGAGGCTGGATGGCCATCTGTCGGGGATGCTTTGATTGTGATTTCCTGCATGGCAGGGGGTTGGACTGGATGGCCTTTGTGGTCTCTTCCAACTCTATGATTCTATGATTCTGTGCACAAATAAACGTGCAGTACTGTATTCTATAGTCTACTACTATAGTCTACTAACAACTAGTCTCATACTATGTATCAGTGTATCAAGAGATACCAAGATTGGAGGTAAGCCTTATTATTAACAAAGGAGAAATTTTCTCATGACATGTGACACATTGCTAATAATTTTGTTCTCAATCCCAATTCAAAACAGGTATCAATAATTATTGGAAAGTGGGCTTCTTTTGCAAAAAAAAAAAAAAAAAACCTTTGCAAAATGCACCCCATCTCTGCTGTAGCTAGATTGATGTTTCCTGCCTTGAAGACTAAGGGAGAAGTCCCACCTACTTCATTCATAGATGTCAAGTAACTATTAATAGCAGAAGAGCCAGGATAGTTTTTAAAAATCATATTAACTAGATGTACATAAAAGTAGCCACGGACAAAACTCGACAAATATTTATATATGTGGAAATAATAATAATAATAATAATAATAATAATAATAATAATAATAATAATAATTTATTTATACAGTGGTACCCCGGGTTACGAAAATTCGTTCCGCGGCGCCCTTCGAACCCAAAATCTTTCGCAACCCGAAAAAGCCATAGGCGCTAGCGCTGGAAGCCGCGATTTCGTGCGAAAAAGCGCCGAAAAGCACCAAAAATTTTTTTCATAAAGCCGAAAAAAAACGTAACCCGGAACAGTTTTTTCCTATGGAATTTTTTCGTATCCCGGAAATTTCGTAACGCGGTGCTTTCGTATCCCGGGGTACCACTGTATACCGCCCTGTGGCGAACCAAACCAAAAGATCAATACTTAAATCACATTGATTATATAATAAGAAGCAGAAAATGGAGAAAATCCCTCCTCTCCTCAAAAACAAGGCCAGCAGCAGATTGTGGCACAGACCATGAACTACTAACATCAAAAATTAGTGAAAACCTGAAGGAGAACATCACATTAATTATTGTGCCAAAATACAATCTAAGGAACATCTGTGTAGAATTTAAAAAACATGTAAAGAACAGATTAACAGTACTAAGCTTATGCAACCAGGAACCAGAGCAACTGTGGTCCAAAAGCAAATGGTGATAGAAATAGAGTCAGAATTTTGAATGCAACTTTTCAGTGAATTGTATCTAGGGACTAAAAAAATGTAAAGAAAAAGAAGGAAACAAAAACAGGATTGTGAAATAACTGGACAAGATCATAAGTGTAAAGACATAACTCTGAACACTAAAATGAGGATCATCCAATCCATTATACAGTATTTCCCATCACCATGTATGGATGTGAGAGCTGAACAGTGAAAAAAGCCGATAGGAAGAAAACTAATTCATTTGAGATGTGGTGCTGGAGAAGAATGCTAAAGATACCATGAACAGCCAAGAAGACAAACAAATGGGTTCTAGAACAGATCAACACTGAACTCTCCCTGGAAGCCAGTATGGCTAAATTGAAGCTGTTGTACTTTGGCCATATCCTAAAGAAATATGAATCATTAGAAAAGATCATGATAGAAAAAGTGGGAAATACTAGAAAGAAAGGAAGACCACATGTCAGATGGTTAGACTAGATCAAGGAAAACATGGGGCTGGGCCTGCAGGACCTGAACATAGAGGCTTAGGACAGGGAGACTTAGGGATGTTTCATCTATGGAGTCACCATGGAATTTATCACACACTTCGAGTTCCACTATGCTCTTGTCGCACCAACGTCACCAATCTGCAACAGGAGCCTCCTGGTGGGATTGCGCCTGGCACGATTAAAGTACAACACTTCCGTTTCATCATGGGAGCATTCTCATAATTGTTAGGAAAGGGCCCCCTTTTTAAAAACAATTTGATCCATTATTAAAAAAGGGCCTTTTTTCGAACAATTATGAGAATGTTTCCATGACAAAAATGGAAGCGTTCCACTTTTTTTGCTACTCCAGAGACTAGGACCCGAAGCAATGGATGCAAACTGCAGGAAAAGAGATTCCACCTCAACATTAAGAGGAACTTCCTGAGAGTAAGGGCTGTTCGACAGTGGAACAAACTCCTCCAGAGTGTAGTGGAGTCTCCTTCCTTGGAGGTCTTCAAGCAGAGGCTGGATGGCCATCTGTCGAGGATGCTTTGATTGTGATTTCCTGCATGGCAGGGGGTTGGACTGGATGGCCCTTGTGGTCTCTTCCAGCTCTATGATTCTATGATTCTATGATTTATAGTGCCAGGCACGATCCCACCAGGAAGCTCCCGTTGCAGATTGGTGATGTTGGGGCGACGGGAGCATAGTGGAACTCGAGGTGTGTGATAAACACGCATGAGTCAAAGTCAACTAGAGGGCAGCTAACAACAACGAACATGCAGAAAGCATGTGTGTCACCACCAGGATTCCTGTAAGTTTTTTTTTTTGTCAGAATCTCTCTGCATACAGAAGGAGTATTAAGAAGGAAGAGGATCTCCCTTATATATTACTTATCTACATGCAAATATCATTTTTCCATCTACTACATGCATTCAGGGGTTATACAGTCCTCTCAGGAAATGCCACCAGCATCCTTGAAACCATTGTCTACTCAACAAGCATCTGCTTCTCACTTTTCACTTTTATTAGTTTCTGAATGCTTTTTTGAGCAACAAACATTCCTTGAGACCTCTATTGTAGCTCCGTGCAATATTACTTTGTCTGTTTTAAAGCATTAATTGTCAGGGTATGACAGAAATGACCACAAATCACAGAGCAATTGCCCTAATCCATTAGCCCTAAAGTGGCTGTACTCACCTTCCCTTGAGTTATGAAGGCAAGGGGTCATTCCTTGTTACCACAAAGATGAAAAGCGCTTTGCATCGGTCCCATTAGCACATTTTGGAGATAATTATATAATCTCTCAAGTATTAATAGGGATTTACTTCAGAGGCATAATCATGTATGTGAAGTTCAGCAGTGGGAAATTATAGGTAATTTATATTTGTTTTGCTTTAGTTTCTATAGCAATAGGAGTAATTGCTAATAAACAGACCACTTTATCCACTGACATCTTGCTAGAACATGGCTTGCAATGGGAAAACAATGCTATTGAGACTCAGTCACTACCCACTCAAGAAAGTAATCCTATATGTTTCTCGGCATGCAAGAGATCCTTTTTCATTTGATTGAATTCCCAAGCAGATAAAAGAATTATGAGCTGGATCCTCAGCTGGAGTAAATCAGCAGTAAATCATAACAGAATGACATGCCAAAATCTGAATCCTTTTGAAAGAGGCAGTGCTAAAGTCCATTCCTGACATTCTTCTATTCTGGATAATAAATAATAAATAATAGTAATAAAGTTTTTATTTATATCCCGCACCTTCCTTCGATCAGGGCGGCTTACAGTATATATATAATATAAATTTATATAATATAAATTGGGACAGTAAATTTTGTACATTCTTTCACTTCCCTTCCTTTTGTCTGTAAATGTTTCTGTGCTTCTAAAACCCAATAGGAAAAGTTTTCACTTCAGAGCAGCAAACCTATACTAAAAACAAAGATTCTCACCTGTAATGGACCCCCTATCCAGATTGGCCCCACAGTTCCAATCCATGGGCTCTTATCACTCACCCTGCACTTTTATTGCCGGGGGTGTCACCCAGTATGAGGCCTCTGGGGGCAGGACCAAAAGGGTGCCACCTCCTCCCAACCATGTGCCAAGCCCTCCCAACCATATACATGTGAGTACAACAGCACACAGCAAGGAGGCTGGTCATGCTCCCTCCCTGCCACACACCGTTCTACTTGTTTGTAGAGTGGTGCACAGCAGGAAAGTAATGCTGGACACACTCCCTCACTGCTGCATGTTGTGTCAAGGTGACAGCCCCAAGGTGGGAGGATACTCGGCTCTCTTGGTACCACTGTGTCATTCTCCTGATGAGAAGAATGAGGCAATTGCATTAAAGTGGAGCGGATCTGGGTGTAACTTCTCTTTTGGGGTGTCACCCAGTGCAGTTCACACCCCTTACACACCCCTAGCAACACGACTGCTTTTGCCTGCAAGACTCCTTCCAAGATTTGGTGGTTATGACTCAAGGCTTGTAGATTCTTTTTATACAATATTGCCAAAATCCAACCTTATCTCTCCGCCTCTACTGTCAAGATCCCTGTCCATGCCCTAGTGGTATCACGACTTGATTACTATAACATCCTCCTGGCTGGGCTTCCTCTTTCCCACCTTCGTCCTTTAATTTCTGTCCAGCATTCAACTGCACGCATTATCACTTCCGCCGACCGCTGTGACCATATCTCTCCTTTGTTGGCATCCCTTAACTGGCTCCCCCTCCCTTTCCATATTCAGTATAAGTTTCTGCTGTCGACGGTTAAAGCCCTCCATGGGCTGCCCCCCCTTATTTATCAGACCTTCTTTCTCCTCACCTTCCCACTAGGGCCCTCCGCTCTGGTAGTCAGAGTCGGCTGTCCCAGCTCAGGATTTTCTCTGCCCCATCTCGGATTCGCCCCTTTTCACTTGCTGCCCCTCACTCCTGGAACCTTCTTCCCCCGTGAGGAAGGGCCATCACTTCTTTAACCAGCTTCAAAGCGGAGTTGAAGACCATCCTGTTCAGAGAAGCGTTCCCAGGCATTGCGTGATTATCATTTGCTATTTGATGTTCTTTTGTTGCCTGTTTATCATTTCCTGTATTGCTATGTATTTTATATGTATTATCCTATTATCTCCAGCCACAAGAATCTGAAGTGCAATTCCCAGATCTCCTCATCATTTCATCATTTATTTCATTTCTGTGTCACCTTTTCCCCCAGAAAAGGACCCAAGGCAGTTTGGTTTTTATGGTTGACACCACTTTAACTTCCATTATAACTCTGTGCTATTGAATCTTGGGATTTGTAGTTTTGAGGAACTGTTTAGCCATCTCTGTCAGGTGCCACAACAAACTTCAGATCCCAGCATTCCACAGCGTGGAGCCAAGGGCAGTTAAAGTGGCATCAAAATGGATTATTTCTTTAGTGCAGATGCAAACGGAGTAGGGATGTAAAGAATATTCTCCAAAATTCGAAAATTAGGAGAAAAATGCCAATTTCGACAAATTCTATAACATGTTAGAGAGGAGAAATTCTGAGTAATTCTCGATCAATGAGTAAGAATTTTATTTTTAATAATTTCAAAATGAAGGGAAGAGAGAAATTTTGAGCTGACAAATTCGACCTCCAGGATTTGGGTATTTTGCATAAGAAAAGCTATCATTCATCCTGGCTTTTACCAGGGGCTATTTCCTTTGTTAGTGTGAAAAACAAAACAGAACAAAAGGAGGGAGCCTTCTCCACTTTACATCATGCTCTGCCATTCAAATTCTCACAAAAGAGAAGAAGGAGGTGGGGATGTCAAATAATAATAATAATTTATGCCCAGCTCTTCTTCAGCCAAAAGGCTATCAGAGCAGCTTACAAATTACTAGATATTTCCCTGCCCTCAGGCTTGCAATCTAAAGGGACAAGAGACAAAAGGAGAAGCGAATGGCAGGGGAAAAGTTCAGCAGATCCTCATTCTCCCACATTCTCTTTTGTGAGGGTCACATTCTCTCAGCCTCAGAGGCAAGACATGACCAACTCTCTCTCTCTCTGCATCTCTCTCATGGTGATGCTAAGGTCATGCAATAATAATAATAATAATAATAATAATAATAATAATAATAATATCCCTTACCCAAAATGCTGAGGACTAGATGTATTTTGGATTTTGGAGTTTTTCAGCCTCGAAGGGAGGTACTGCCCCCCAACAAGCCTTGCATGCCAGGAGAGTCCTCCAAAGTCACAACACACAAAAACAGTCATGTTTCTAAGAGGTCATGGGGAAAGGGAGGTCAGAGTTTGGATGCCCACCTTGGCCAAGACACACTCTCACAGCCTCGAATGGAGACACTGGCCACCCCCAACAAGCCTTGCATGCCAGGAGAGTCCTCCAAAGTCACAACACACAAAAACAGCCATGTTTCCAAGAGGTCATGGGGAAAGGGAGGTCAGAGTTTGGATGCCCACCTTGGCCAAGACACACTCTCACAGCCTCGAATGGAGACACTGGCCACCCCCAACAAGCCTTGCATGCCAGGAGAGTCCTCCAAAGTCACAACACAC
>NC_056525.1:15382890-15412417 GCF_019175285.1 Sceloporus undulatus | reverse complement strand
GACAACCCAAGAGGTCATGAAGAAAGGGAGGTCAGGGTTTGGATGCCCACCTTGGCCAAGACACACTCTCTCAGCCTGTGTGTGTAAGCATATACACGCAGCATTACACTTTCAGGCAGCTCACAGTTTGTCTGTGTGTGTGTTATATATATATATATATATATATATATATGTGTGCGTGTGTGTGTATGTATGTATGTATGTATATATAAAACACACAAAGATGTGTTGTAAGCTATACATGCAGCATTAAACTTTCAGCAGCTCCACAGTTTGTGTGAGTGTGTTATATATTATATATAAATATAATATATATATATATATTGCGTGTGTGTATATGTATATGTATTATGTGTATGTATGTATATATACAAACACACAAAGATGTGTGTGTAAGCATATACATGCAGCATTAAACTTTCAGCAGCTCCACAGTTTGTGTGAATGTGTATATATATTTATATATATATATATGCGTGTGTGTATATGTATATGTATATGTATGTATGTATGTATGTATGTATATTTACAAACACACAAAGAAGTGTGTGTAAGCATATACATGCAGCATTACACTTTCAGCTGCTCCACAGTTTGTGTGTGTGTGTGTGTATGCGTGTGTGTATATGTATATGTATGTGTGTGTATATATATATATATATATATACACACACACACACACACACACACACACACACACACACACAGATGTGTGTGCAAGCATATTACATGCAGCATTACACTTTCGGCTGCTCCACAGTTTGTGTGTGTATACACACACACACACACACACACACACACACACACAGCTGTGTATGTACACATATAAATACGGCTTCACACTTTTGGCAGTAACACTATAAGTGTGTGTGTGTGGATATTCTGCACTCTCCTTGCCTATTATTATTATTATTATTATTATTATTATTATTATTATTATTAGACCTTGGCATCACCATGGGAGAGGTGCAGAGTTGGATCCCATGTATTCCTTCATAGCAGAAGGAGGTTGGACTGGATGGTCCTTGAGGGTCCCTTCTAGCATTTCTTGTTGAGGCTGGGCTTTTCCCCCCTTTTGTGTGTGTGCCTTCAGGGTTTTTAAGCATAGGAATGTTGTTTAAACCTCTGCCAAACTTCCTTTTGAGATGGTAATTGAGTTTGAAATGCAAAGTAATTAGCATAATTATTCGCCTTGTCTTTTATTGTCATTCAGAGAAATCTGTGAAAAATATTTCGCTGGCTGCTGGAAGGGAGAGAAATAATCACCATTTGAAAGGGAGATTTGTGGGAAGAATATTTTTTTAAAAAATTCTCCTCAAGGTTTCTCTGACCGAGGAGAAAAATATGGGTTTCTCCAATCACTAAAACGGAGTCCTTCCTCTCAAGCTGTTCACATCAGATAAATTCAGGTTGATAAAGCAAAGTGCAGCTGCTCAAGCAATAAGCGGCAGCCACTCTGTTCATGCTCTGAGACACTCTGTTCTGAGACACTCAGAGGAGGGCAAAAAAGGAGCTACTTGAGGATAAGCTTATGAAACATGAATGGGTTTAATGGTTGGACTCAAGTAGCTTCAATATATACCATTATACATATATAAACATACCAAACTCTGAAAAACTCCAAAATACAACTAGTCCTCAGCATTTTGGATAAGGGAGATTCAACCTGTTGTTATTAGAAGTCACCTTTCTTTGATATTTCCTTTTAGAGCCTTCCTTCTCCCTTCCTTCCTTCTTTCTTTCCTTTCTCTTCCTTCCTTCCTTCCTTTAGTTCTCCCTCCCTCCCCTCGTTTTTCCTTCCTTTTTTCTGTGTGTCTTCCTTCCCTCTTCTTCTTCTTCCTCCTCCTCTCCCGAACAGAGACCTTTTTTTGGCAAAAGCACAGAGGAGAAGGGAGAGGGAAAGAGAGGCAAAGATGTTGCCGGGAGGGAGACCAGCCCTCTCCCCTCCTGAGTCTGCTCTGACTGGAGGAGGCAGCAGGAGGAAGGAGCTTGAACAGGCACTGCCCCCACCTCAAGGCTCCCTCTCTCCCTCCCTCCCTCTCTCTGAGCCTCCCTGCTCCCTGAGACTTCCCTCCCCTTTCCCTCTCCATCCAAGTCTGTGCTTTTGATGGAGGGGAGGAGGAGGGGGAGGAAGGCTTGATGGGGGAGTCCGGACCCCCCAAACCCCCCCTTCCCTACGTCCCTGCAACAAGTCAATCACTAAAATATATATAAGTCTCAAGTCAAGTCAAGTCAGTGTGCCATTTTTGTCAAATCAAGCCCAGATCAAATCACTGAAGTGACTTGAGTCCGACTTAAGTCCAAGTCAAGAGACTAGAGTCTAGATCACTGCTATTTACCCAAGAAGACAAAGCAACTCAGAATTTATAACCTTAATCCTACATGTCAGAGACAAACACTAGCCTCAATTTCTCACTGAGACACTAATTTTCTAGGGCTGCATCTACACTGAGGAATTAATGTAGTTTGATACCACTTTAACTGCCATGGCTCAATGTTGTGGAATTCTGCAGTTTTGTGAGATATTTTGCCTTGCCTCTTTTTTAAAAAAAATATTTGTCTTGTTAACACATTAACACATAACACATTAGAACATGCATTAAGGCTTGGACACAGCTTATCTATGGGATCGCCTTCTTCCATACAATCTGCCCCGCACACTTAGGTCCTCTGAGAAAAATCTACTTCAGCCAGCAAAAACTAAACTGGCTGTGGTTACCCAGAGAGCTACCTCCTCTACCACTCCCAAGCTATGGAATGGCCTGCCAGAGGAGACCTGCTATATCTTGACAGCTTTAAAAAGGTGGTCAAAACAGATCTCTTCCAACAGGCCTTCCTGGATTAGCATCTCAGTTGCCTCCCACTGACTACTCTCTCTTGTTTGTTTTAATAATCTTAACTGTATTGTTTTATTGTTATTATTTACTGTTGTTTTATTAGTTATGGTGGGTGGGTGGGTTTATGGGGCATTGTATTTTATTGTATTTTAAAGGTTTTTTTCTAATATTGTAAACTGTCTCAATTTCATTGGAGAGACAGGGCAGAAATAAATTTATTATTATTATTATTATTATTATTATTTATTATTATTATTATTATAACACATAGACACAAATCATATATAGAAAAATTACACAACTCAACAGTTTGTTCTGCACTTTAGCTTTTCTGACTTTCTTCCTACACATTCTGACTACTCATTTGAATTCTGCTTTGGTGACTTCCCCTATTTTACATGTTCCTTATAAATCTTAGCTCAATTGAAAATTCTTTAGACATCCATCCTGGTTTTCTTTAGATGCCTCCTGTTTTTCCTCCACTTTGACTTGGAGGTCTGTAGTAGGTCCCCACCACCACATCTCTGTTGTTTCTCTTTCCCTTAATTTTTATCCAGATGCTCTCAACTTGGCTTCCAGGATTTGAGTCATGGATCTCTTCACAAGTCTAAACATCCTTAACGTATAATAAGGAATGTAACAAAAGCTCATTGCTATTCGTTCAACATACAGGGTTTTAGGATTGCTTGATGCTTGGCTCAACTATTTATGAACTCTGAAATTTGAACTTGCTCAAATGAACTGTGAGAATTTGCAGCTACTTCATTTGCAAAAGAAGTAACAGAGTGGACACATCAGTGATAAATCTAATGTTTAGGACAGAAATTTGCATCACCACAAGTAGTGCTACTCCTCCTCCTTTCATGTGTGGTCTGTTTATTTAAAATAGGTTTTACCCCTCTATTACTACATTCCAAGCACGAGAGTCACCCCTCTCAGTTTCAGTGATGCCTATTATATCATATTTGCTTTGCTGTGCTAAAAGTTCAAGTTCACCATCTCTATTTCCCATGATCCATGCATTAGTATAAAGGCATCTAAGACCATGGGTCATTCCCACTAGCTTCTTATTTATGTTTTTTGTTTGTTTGTTTGTTTGTTTGTTTGTTTTGAAATGCCAGCAGCCATCATTGACTTCATTTTTTAAAAAACAAAACATTAACAATGAAAACATCCAGCATATCTATAACATTATAGGTATCGTTTTATTATCCAGTATGCATTCCAGCTATTTTAGTTCTAAATCAAAGAAAGCAAGAACAGAAAATAATAGCAATTGATCTTGGTGACTGCATCTCTCTTTCTCTCTCTCCATCCATCCACACATACCCGTCTCTGTTTTTTGCAATATGTTATTTGCATACATCTGTATCGAATCAACACTTATTGTGGAAAAAAGCTATCATTATTTGTGACTGAACATCAAACAACTCTTTCATTATTGGGCCCATTATTAGAAATTTCACTACATTAGAATAGCTGCATGCTGTTACTATAGATACCTGATTTCTCAGTAGTAATGCCATGCTATCTCTATTTACAGAGATTCTGAGTGACATCTTCAAGCATTTTGTGCAGATTTTAACATGCTTTCATAGACATAGTGATGTGAAGTATACAGACAATCTGTATATGAATGCTTTGAAATTTCATGAAATTGACATGAATGCAAATCCATGAGGCAACAGTTTTGTAATTTTTCTATCAGGCAATACATTTTTAAAAGAAAAAAAAAAGAAACCATCCAAATACATTTGACTGAGATATTACGATGTGGGATTCAAAGAAAACTATTCCGACGGACAGTTATACTTGTAAAGACTCAAGTACTGTAGCAGTCAAGTCAATCCCTGCAAATTAGGCCCTTTGATTTCTACCAGGATCTAAATAGCTGCATGCAACCATGGCTAAGTTTTGGTCTCAAGAGTGGCTTTGGCTCTCACGAGTTCATGCCATCTTTTTTCTTCTCACATACGGAGATTGGAGGGTGCTTTTCTGATTTTCAGGGAACAATAGTTCATGATTTTACACAAGCTCAGAAAACAATGGTTTGCACAAACCATAATTTCCTTATAAAACAGTAATGCTTTTGCACAACAGAATTATAGCACTCTTGATTCCATTTTAACTGCCATGCCTCCATCCTCTAGAATCTTGGAGTCTGCAGTTCAGGGAGAGGTATGAGCCAGAAAGCTATAGTGCTTCAGCAAACCACAAACACCAGGTTTCTATGGCATTTTGCCATGGCAGTTAAAGTGGAATTAAAGGAGCTTACCGCACAGGTCCTCCTGGGTCCGTTCTCAGAACGGAACAGAAGGAGCAGGAACGAGTGCAGAACAAGAGGGGGGATGGATTTTACCGCACACTCCAGTCCCTCATTCGTTCCGTTCCCCCTCTCTTCCGTTCTCAATCCGTTTCAGAGGGGGCAATTTTTGAGAACTATTCAGAACAGTTCTCAAAAAGCGTTCCCTCTGGAATGGAATGGGAACAGAAGAGAGGGAGAACGGAACAAGTGAGAGACTGGAGTGTGCGGTAAAATCCGTCCCCCACTCGTTCTGTTTCCTGCCGGGCCTTTCTGAGAATGGCCCACAAGCCCAGTGCGGTAAGTGTTGTAACAGCCTAGTGGGAAAGCTCAGTTCCATTCCTGAGCACCCTTTGAGTTTGGTTGGTGAACCAATTACTAATCCAACTAACAGTTGTATTTTCTAGCCCACATTTTACTATCTTGTTTGAAAGAATATCATGGGGGACTTTGTCAAAAGCCTTACTGAAATCATGGTATACTATGTCTATTGCATTCCCTTCATCTAAAGGTAAAGGTAAAGGTATTCCCCATTGGTTATCAAGTTGTGTCCGACCATAGGGGGCGGTGCTCATCTCCGTTACTAAGCCAAAGAGCTGATGATGATGATGATGATGATGATAATAATAATAATAATAATAATAATAATAATAATAATAAAATTTATTTATATCCCACCTCTCTGCAAAATGCAATTGGGGTGGCTTACAAGATTAAAATATGTAGTCTGAACCCTCAACTCACCTCCCCCTTAAAATACAATTGAACAATGTAAAATTTAAAATATAAAACATACATAAAAACAATACAATAACTGTGGTGAAGTCAGAGGTCAGCAATTAGATTTTCCTTCTGATAGCTGGAGAACTATTCAGGAAAGGCCTCCCGGAAGAGATCCGTCTTTATAGCTTTTTTAAAAGTGGTAATGTGACAGATCTTGTCCGGCAGGCCATCTGGGAGCTACAGCTGAAACGGTCCTCTGGGAGCTCGTAGACAGCCTTATTTTACAAGGCTGTAACAAAATTTTTCCTGAGGATCTAAGTATGCTGGGAAGATTATATGGAAGGAGGCAGTCCTAAAGATAGGTTGGACCCAAGCCATTTAGGGCTTTAAAGGTGATAACCAACACCTTATACTGGGCCCAGAAAATGATGGGCAGCCAGTGGAGTGATCTTAAGATCGGTGTTATATGGTCTCTTCTGGATATACCGGAGACCAATCTGGCTGCCATGTTCTGAACTAATTGAAGTTTCCGGACCATGCAGAGTGCATTGGAGAAATCAAGGTGTGAGGTTACCAGTGCATGTACTACAGTCTCAAGGTCCCTGACTTCCAGGAAAGGGCTCAGCTGGCGTATCAGCCGAAGCTGATAACAGGCACTCCTGACCGTCACATTCACCTGATTTGTCATGTGAATCAACGAATCCAGGAGCACCCCCAGACTGAGGACACAGTCCTTTGAGGAGTGTGTGACCCCTTCTAGGTCTGGAGGTTGTATCCCAATACCTGGGTTCGGAGCTGATACCGTAAGTACCTCTGTTTTGTCTGGCTTCAGCTTCAATTTGTTTTCCCTCATCCAATCCATTACTCCCTTAAAACAGTCATTGAGAGGCGAGATGCCATCTGAAGTCAAAGCTGAAGACCAAGACATGGAGAAGTATATCTGGGTGTCATCAGCGTACTGATATCACCCCACCCCATGCCTCCGGATGATCTCCCCCAGAGGCTTCATGTAAATGTTGAAAAGCATCGGGGACAGGATGGCGCTTTGTGGGACGCCACAATTAAGCTCTTTCCTTGCCGAGCAACTGTCCCCAAGCACCACCCTTGGGAATTTGCCTGAGAGGAAGGAACGGAACCACTGAAGTGCAGTGCCTCCTATTCCTAACCTTCTCAGGTGATTCAAGAGGATATCATGATCTATAGTGTCAAACACTGCTGAGGTCCAGTAGAACCAGCATGGTCACACTACCCTTGTCGATGCCCAGACGAAGGTAATCAGCTAAGTCAACCATGGCAGCCTCCACCCCAAATCCCATCCTAAAGCCAGTTTGAAATGGATCAAGATAATCGGTTTCCTCCAAGACAGCTTGGAGTTGAAGTGCAACCGCCCTCTTGATCACTTTGCTCAGAAATGGTAGTAAAGAGACTAGCCTGTAGTTCTTCATATCCAGGGGGTCAAGGGAAGGTTTTTTCAGGAGTGGCCTAACCACCGCTTCCTTCAAACAGGATGGAACATGACCCTCCCTAAGGGATGCATTGATGATGTCCCTTAAGAACACCCTCAAGGCATCTCCCCCCTGGATGGCCAGCTACAAAAGGCAAGGGTCGAGAGGGCAAGTTATTTTCCTCACTCTACCAAGGAGCTTGTCCACGTCATCAGTACTTACAGATTGAAATTAATCCAGTATAACCACATCAGCAGAGTTGCTGGACACCTCATCGGTTGATTCTGTTATAACTCTGGCGTCCAAGTCGGCTCTTATCTGAGAGATTTTATCTACAAAGTAGTTGTTAAATGCATCACAGCAGGCCGTTGTCAGGTTAAGTAAAGGGTTCTGCACAGGTGGAACCTGTATCAGTTCCCTCACCATCCTAAACAGCTCTGCTGCACGGGACTCTGCAGATGCAATATATGCAGAAGAGAAAGCTCTCTGTGCTTCATGTATTGCCTCTCTGTAGGAACGAAGGAAATTCCTATGACGAGTCTTGTCAGATAAGAGTTGAGTTTTTTGCCAGACGTTCTCTAGTCATTGTCCAACCCGCTTCATCTTTCTGAGTTCTTCTGTATACCATGGTTGGCGGTTTGAAGTGGGTTGGCAAGGACGCTTGGGAGCGATCATGTTGATAGCCTTGGAAAGATTGTTATTCCAGGTATTAACCAAAGCTTCAACAGAATCACCGGCATTACCAACCAATGAACCCTCCAAGGCTCTCTGGAATCCAATTGATTCCATTAGCCTCCAAGGGCAGACTACTCAGAGCTGTCATCATGTGGCCAGCATGATTGCACAAAATGCTGTTTACCTTCCCGCAAAAGTGGTACCCATTTATCTACTTGCATTTACATGTTTTCGAATTGCCAGGTTGACTGAAGCTGGGACTAGTGATAGGAGTGTGGGCGGGGTGAGCGTGGCCTGTTGCATGGTGGGGTTGGTCCTTCCCTGCCAAGCACTCTACACGTGGGAAACAAACTTTCCAGGGCTGGAAGTGCAGCAACAGTGGCGCCTTTAATGGCAACAAATAACTCAACAGTGCAGCAACATAACACAAACTCCCAATCCAACCCTAGTCCAACAGTCCTCGCGTTGCAGGTCCTATAATGAGGCCATGGTCCTGGCATCCTTGTCAAGGCTTTTGCCACTTCTCCACTGTCCACCTGAGCACTTCTCCAAAGCCTCCCTCTTGGACTTCTCCTAGTCCTGTGGCTCGGGGCCCTTTCCCCAGCGGCTTCCCTTGGTGTCCCACCACTCGCCCTCCAGGCTTCCAGTGTCTCTCCGTCTCCAGTTGCTCTCTTTCGGGTACAAGAATTCCCCCTCCTCCTGGGGGTCCCTTAGCCTTAAGACCTTGTGGGGGCCGGGACCCCGAGGGCTTGCCCTTCCTTGCAGGGACACAGGTCTTCCTACCCTCTGGGGGCTGCGGGTTACCTTTCCTCTTCCCAACTCGACCACCTCTCCGCGTCCTCCTCTTCCGCGTCTTAGCCCTCTCCCCGCGCAACTCCTCTCCTGCTTACTTATACCCCCCTGGGGCTCCGCCTCCCTTTCCTCTGCCACCTCCCCTGGGGCCGCCTTCCTGATTTCCTCCACATGGTCACCCTCATCCCTCCCAACTCTCCCAGCCTCAGGCTCTACCTTACTACAAGGAGCTCACCTCATCATCACCCCTTCATTTACTAAGTTTGTAATTTTATCAAAAATAGAGACCAGATTAGTCTAGCATGGTTTGTTTTTGAGAAACCCCTACTGACTTTTAGTGATTGTGGCATTCCCTTCTAAATATTCACAGACTCTCTGTTTAATGAGCTGTTCGGGAATCTTTTCTGGTCTTGATGTCAGACTAACTGGACGATAGTTGTTAGGATCCTCTTTTTTCCCCTTTTTGAAGATGGGGACAATGTTTACCCTCCTCCAGTCTGCTGGGACTTCTGTTCTCCAGGAGTTCTCAGAGATTATTGCCAGTGGCTCTGAGATTACATTTGCCATTTCTTTTAATATCTTTGGATGTAGTTCATCTGGTCCTGGAGGGGTTCCATTACAGATGCCAAATATCACAGAACCTCAAGTCCCATTATAGTAAATGGTGGCATGTCATGGATGTGACCACATGTGACACCACTGACCAGAACAGGGTGGGGTCGTCCATGGATGCTCCAATTCACAGATGACAAGTCCATCAATACTAAGGGCCAAATATCTTGTCAAAAGAGATTCCAGTCAAGTCCATCTGCTAGAACAAGTCAATTTCACATTAGGCCTAGAAATGGGATGGCCACAGAAGTAGTGCTTGGAGAAACCCATGTTTTTCTCCTTGTTCATTGAGACCTTGAGGAGAATTTTTTAAAAAAATATTCGTTCCACAAATCCCCCTTTCAAAGGGTGATTTCTTCTCTCCCTTTCAGCAGCCAGCGAAATATTTTTCACAGATTTCTCTGATTGACAATAAAAGACAAGGCGAATAATTATGCTAATTACTTTGCATTTCAAACTCAATTACCATGTCAAAAGGAAGTTTGGCAGAGGTTTAAAGAACATTCCTATGCTTAAAAACCCTGAAGGCACACACACAAGGGGGGGGGGGGGGAAATCCCAGTCTCAAAAAATAAACTGTGAAGCCCCAACAAGAAATGCTAGAGTTGAGGGGACTCAAGGACCATCCAGTCCATCCCCCTTCTGCTATGAAGTAATACATAGGAATACATGGCATACTAGAGGGCATGTAGTCTGACCCCTGTTCAACATGAGGATGACACTGGAAGATAGGACAAACTGAGGGTTTTCTTGGCATAAAGAGGAGTTTTCCCATGGGATGCTCCTGAAGCTGAGATAGTGTGACCCTCACAGATGAGAAGGGGAGGGGTCGGGTGCCAAGTGGCAATGCTCTTCTGCCAAGCAGGAATCCTCAAGAAGGAGCAGAGTAGGGTGCGATGGCAAGAATTCTGCCATGAATAAAACCTACCATGAAGGAATACTTAGGAGTTGGAGTTGAAGCTGAGAGGATGTGACTTGCCCAAGGTCAGCCAGTGAATTTCTATGGTGAACTGGGAGGCTAGAGTTGGGGTACCCTCAAGGACCATACACACACACACACACACACACACACACACACACACACACATATGTATATACACGCACACCAACTGTGGAGCAGCTGAAAGTGTAATGCTGCATGTAATATGCTTACGTACACCTTTGTGTGTGTGTGTGTATATATATACACATACATATACATATACACACACGCATATATATATATATATATATATATATATATATATATACATACACACACACACACACACAAACTGTGGAGCAGCTGAAAGTGTAATGCTGCATGTATATGCTTACACACACATCTTTGTGTGTGTGTTTATATATATATACATGCATATACATATACACACACGCATATATATATATACACACACAAACTGTGGAGCAGCTGAAAGTGTAATGCTGCATGTATATGCTTACACACACATCTTTGTGTGTGTGTGTATATATATATACATACATATACATATACACATACACACACACACACACACACATATATATATACACACACACACACACACAAACTGTGGAGCAGCTGAAAGTGTAATGCTGCATGTATATGCTTACACACACATCTTTGTGTGTGTGTGTGTATATATATATACATACATATACATATACACACACGCATACACACACACACACAAACTGTGGAGCAGCTGAAAGTGTAATGCTGTATGTATATGCTTACACACACATCTTTGTGTGTTTGTATATATATATACATACATACATACACACACACACACACACACATATATATATATACACACACACAGACACACACACACAGACACACACACACACACAAACTGTGGAGCAGCTGAAAGTGTAATGCTGCATGTATATGCTTACACACACATCTTTGATCCAATGCTAAAATTTCACCCTTCTTCTCTCCTGTGAGAATTTGAATGGCAGAGGCTGAGAGCATGGCATAAAGGGCAGAAGGCCTCACCTTTTGTTCTCTTTTGTTTTTCAAAGCAAAGCTGTGAATGAGCAAAGTTGGAGGAGGAATCACCCTAACAAAGGAAATAGCCT
Organism: Sceloporus undulatus; assembly: GCF_019175285.1. NCBI lineage: Eukaryota > Metazoa > Chordata > Lepidosauria > Squamata > Phrynosomatidae > Sceloporus > Sceloporus undulatus. Next base: position 15,400,964 of record NC_056525.1, on the reverse strand, counting down.
CCAGGATGAATGGTAGCTTTTCTTACACAAAATATACAAATCCTGGCCATCCGAGAGTCAGCTGAAAGTTTTGTCTCTCCTTTTCATTTCGAAATGATTAAAAATCAAAATTCTTACTCATTGATCGAGAACTGCTCAGAATTTCTTCTCTCTAAAATGTTATCGAAATTGTCGAATTAGGCATATTTCTCCTAATTTTTGAATTTTGAGAATATTCTTTACATCCCTACACAGAAGTCACTACATGATGGGGAAAACAGAACCCTGTGATTCTGTTCTTCTTTGTGCTTAATCCAAGGCCAACTTGCTGGAGAAGGAAAACAAGTGAATTTAACATAGCATGTCACTTTGCTCCTATTTTTTAAAAAGAAAAACACCACACAGCATCTCTTTTTTCCCCTCTAAAGAAACCCCACAATCTTGTAAATTGCAAAGCAACAATAACCTTAATTTCAGGTCTCCTTGACCTGGACTTTGATCTTAGAATCATATGGCAGGAAGAAAAAATAGTGAATGCTCATCTTTCATGAAATACATAAAAAGCTGAGATACCATAAGAGCTTTTCTTCTATTGTGAAAGGATGCTTAAAGGTAATTCTGACATTTTCTTTCTGATGACTCCTTTATTAAGATTGTACTGATTCAGAGGAAGGCCTGACAAAGAGAAGAAAAGAAATAGAGTTGCTACTTCATTCTCAATGGCACTGAGACTTGAGGTACTGAAGTCAAGTACATCTCTCTCTCAGTGTGTGTGTGTGTGTGTGTAACACACACACACACACACACACGTGCGCATTGTTTGCATGTCTTTCTTCTACTTTCTTTTTTCTTTCTCCAAAGCTATTATTTTGCACACACCTTTTCTCTCTCTTGGACGAGTACCTGCAGAAATTAAATTGATATAAAATACACACACACACCCTTTCTTCCCTTGGAACAACAACCCACAAGTGTTTCTCTGGAGACTAAGCAGGATCACAGAAATTACAAGTCACTCAACTTGTTCACCAAAGCAGAATCACTTGCAAGCATTCACAGCTGTGGTGCAAACACGATGCTTTCAAGATCAAACAAGCAGTTATGTACCTTGTAAATGATATTGCTTTTGAAGTAACAGAGGATTTAAAAGGGAGGGCTGAAAAGAACATTGCTAAGTAGGTAATGGTTTGGGTGGCCCACCTATCAAAGCATTTTTATCCCATTCATTGTTTGCTTTTACAGTGATGGATTGCCTTAAAATAAATGTGAACATGACCAGAACTTGAACTGTAAGTGCCATTTTTTTTGGAAAAAAAGGGGGGGGGGGGGGGGGGGACATAAGAGCCGAAAAGCAAGAGCCCAGTTATTTACCTATGTGTGGTAGTTAATGGATGCAACCTTGCAGCCTGTCTTGCATGCCTCTCCTGTTCCAATGTTATGCATAGGGTGGCATTATATTCCAACAGAGATCTATGCACAGCCCACCAAAGGAACATTGATCAATGTCTTGGAACCAGTTTCCCAGGAATCATCAGTCTGACACTTTGATCTAGTGGATCAAATAAGAACTTTGACCCCAGTGACATCACAGATGGGCCATGCACATTGTTTTTTGATGAATGTTTGGGCGCTCTCATTCTTACTTCTACTTCTTACATGTTAAAGAGAGAAAGTGTAGAAAGCCTTATCCTCTCTGTCCTATCAGTAAGATCAGCAATGGGGAGAAACAGAAACTGATTCAATAAGTTAATTGATTTGGAATTTTCAAAAGCTATTCTTTTTGAGGCAATAGGGAATATAGAACTTGCTGAAAAAGCTACATAAATGTAAAGCCCTAAAAGGTTCATTACTTTTCTTCATGTTCAAAAGGCATTTGTTGGATTCTTTATTTTCTGGCTGCATGTATTATTGGACTTCATTCATCTGTGATGATTGCTTACTACATCCATCTTTTAGTATTCCATAGTCCAACTTAAATTCCATGAGAGTCAGCCTTGTGGCATGATAATGCTGAGCATCATCTGTCAGTTGCCCATTGGAAATAAAATGGGACCACCCACTAAATTGTCCTCCCTGAAGAATTGAGATCTTGCAGCTTGGCAATCTTGCATCTTTATTCATAGTGTTGAGGCTTAAGTTATATTTACAAGAGTGAGGTATCTGCCATGTGTTTCGGATGAATATCTGATGGACTAACTGAAGTTGTTGGACTGCAACTCCTATAAGCAAAGCTACTGGTGAGGGATGATGAGATTTGAAGTCTAACAACATCAGGAGAGCTGCACATTGCCCACTCCTGATGTTTACACATTTTGGGATGCATATTCAAGCTTACCTTCAATTACAGAAATATTGTACAGATGATTCTATGATATAATCATAGAATCATAGAGCTGGAAGACACCATAAGAACAATCCAGTCCCACTCCCTGCCAGGCAGGAATGCACCATCAAAGCACTCCTGATAGATGGCCATCCAGTCACTGTTTAAAAACATTCAAAGAAGGAGACTCCCTCACACTCTAAGATAGAATATTTCACTGTCAAACAGCTCTTACTCTCAGAAAATTCTTCCTAATGTTTAAGCGGAATCTCTTTTCCTGTAGTTTGAATCCATTGCTTTGATTCCTAGTCTCTAGAGTAGCAGAAAACAAGCTTGCTCCATCTTCAATATGGCATTCACTCAAATACTTAAACATGGCTATCATGTCACCTCTTAACCTTCTCTTCCCCAAGCTCCATAAATTGTTCCTGATAAGTCATGGTTTCCAAATGGTTTTCCATTTTGGCTACTCTACTCTGGACATCTTCCAATTAGTCTGTAAACCGTTTTGATCTATGGAAAAACAGCATACAAATAAAATTTATACAGCATACAAATATATTTTTGAACTGTGGTGCCCAGAACTGGATGCAATATTCTGTGTGATGTCTGATCAAAGCAGAATGTAGTATGAAAGTGGTAATACAGTAATACCATTCTCTTCTGCTTTGGTTAGACCTCCCCTGGAGTACTGTGTCCAGTTTTAGAAACTACCATTTAAAAAGAACATTAAGAAGCTGGAATGTGACCAGAGCAGAGTGAACATTGTTGTAAAGAGTGTGGAAACCAAGTCCTACGTGGAATGGTTGAGGTATCTGGGTAACTTTGGCTTGGGAAAAAAAGAAGAAGACTGAGTGGTGTTATGATGACAATCTATAAATATCTGAAGGGCTATTTGGGGGAAGATGGAGTGAGGTTTTTTCTGCTGCTGCTCCAGAGTATAGGACACGCACCAATGGATTTGAATCTAGAGAAAGTAGATTCTAATTAAACACTGGGTAGAAATTTTATCCATCCATCCATTTATTTACATCTCATCTTTTCCCCCAGACTAGGACTCAAGCCAGTTTACAAAAGACAGAAAATGACAATAAAAATACATATAGAAAAAAACATACAAAAGTTGATATTAAAAGAATATCAAACTGACTACAGGATTAAAACAATTTAAAATATCACTTTCAAAAACAGTATCACACCATAAAAAAGCTCTTCTCTTGCTAACAACCAATTTCCAAAGGCTTGCTGGAACAGAAAGATCTTTCACGTTTCACTGAAAAGACAACAAAGAAGGAACCAACCTAACTTCTCTAGAGAGGAAGTTCCAAAGTACTGAGAACAGTCACAAAGAAGGCTCTCTCCTATTTTCACCACAAATGTACCTGTGAAGGTGGTGGGATAGAAAGAGGTTCCCCCACTGAGGATCATATTGGTCAGTTGGGCACATACTGTATGGGAAAATACAGTCCTTCAGATAGCGTGGATCTGAGCTGCATAGGACTTCCTGAAGATAACAGTTGTTTTTCATTGTAAATTATCATGGAGATTACCACAAAAAGCAAGAGACTCTCCTTGTTAGAGATTTTTAAACAGAGATTAGATGGCCACCTCTCAGGGATATTTTAGATGTGTATTCTTGAACTGACAGAAGGTTGGAGTAGATGGACGTTAGGATCTCTTCCAGTTTTATACATTTGTGTGGAAATACAATATATGTGTCTGAACTGTTGCTCCCAGTTCTGTTTCACTGCTCTAGAATAGTTTCACTGCAGCAAAGCAAGGCATGTTGGCAGTTGGATTGCCAAGGTAATGAGAAAGACACGATTGCTCATGTACAGTTTCATTCCCTTTTAAGTTCTGCCCCTTCCTCCATCAAAACATGCATTTTGAATATACAAAATCATTTGCAAAAAAAACCTCCTTCCCAATCAGTGCCTCTCTGCTTTATACTGGCCCTGAGAAATCCAATAAAGTAAAATGTATTATAGTTCTCATTAATTGTCAGCAATTACTTCTAAATGTGTATCTATGCATATAAATGAGCATATGAAATTTTTAGTGAAAATCTCTGTCCCATTTTTGTTGTCTTTTTTGGACAGGGTGAGAAGTGTCACCTGATCCATTAAAGCCCGCTTCACTTCCAGTCAGGCACAAAATTAAACTGGGATATAGAAGATACTCTTCCTGAGTTAATGGGGACCACATATTTGAGAGGAAGTACTTCTGAATACAAAATAAATTGGATTAATTCTAAGGCACCATGACTAGATTCAAATCCTATTCGGTTCAAATTTTCCATTTAATCCAAACAGTAACCACTTCAGGCATGCCTAATCCCTAAACATATAGTGGAGTTAGTAAAATTATAAAAGAGTATACTTCTTGCAAATAAATAAATAAAGACCTAGAGTAATTGCTATTCCTAATCCTGAGGTTATTCTGGGAGTTAGTGACCTAGGGTTACATATGGGCTCAATTAAGACATTTATACCCATGCTGGGAATTATGCAGGCATGTGTACTTTGTTGAACTACAAGTCCCAGCACCCCTAGCCAGCATAATCAATTGAAAGGAATGCTGGAAGTTTCCATTTAACAATATATGGAGGACTACACAATATTGACCCTAGATTTAGACAATGAATGTTCTTTATATGGGCGTGGGGGTTGGGGGGATGCCTTCATTACATTTTGTGTGTTCCTTTTAAATTGAAGTTTTTTTAAAAAAGATCATCATAAATTTCGTCATATCCGGGATTGCTGTTGTAATCTTGAAGAGGGCTCCAGTTCAGAGCTTGAAAAAAATGCACATTTTTGAACTACAACTGCAGAATCTCTCTGCCAGTTGACCTATCTGCTATACAGAAAGATGTAGTCTCAGAACTAAGTAATCTAAGGTCTGGATTCAACTGAGATTATTTTCTGCTGTAAAAATGCTAGCTTCAAAAAGGTTAAGGCAAACACAGATTGTAGCAGTGATCTTGAATGTAATATGCCCTGGAATAACTTGTTCCATTGTACAATATTCCAGTTCAGGGTTCTAGCCAACCAGTAATGCCCTTCTTTCAGGATATTCCATTCTTGGGTTTCTACACACACACGCAGACACACACACACACATACACACACGAGAGAGAGAGAGAGAGATTCACATAGAAAGAGCATTCTGGCAAGGACACTGTGGCAACAGAGAAAAGTAAATTCCTTAAGGGTGTTCTTAAGGGGTTCCCCATAGTCCTCCTTTATTATACCACAAATTTTTGGGTTGGTTAGTTGATTGGACTTACATTTTGATTGTCTGGAATCCTCTGTTATGATCTACATATATAACTTTACGTGTATTTTGCTACATAGCAGGGGCACTAAAAATCCTGTTAGTAAATTGTGAAGATACATAACAGGGCGTAGGCAAGAGTGTCCTGGTGTGCATCAAGCTCTACCAATGCACACTGGCACTCCCTAACTGTTGTTCCAATGTGCAAGGAGATATTGTTTCTGTTGTGCATTTGTCCCATTGTGCATTGGTGTTGTTGTACATCATTCACTTTGCCAGTTCCTCTATGTAGTAACCCAACAGCAGGCTGTTGCTGGATAAGGACACTGCAAAAGTTCCCAGTTCTAATTCCCACAGTCATGGAGCCTCCTCCTTTGGAGGTTTTTAAACAGAGGTGGGATGGCCAAATTTCAAGAGTGTTTTGACTGTGCACATGGCAGGGGGTTGGATGGATGGCCCTTGTGGACTCTTCCAACTGTATAATTCTATGTCCCCAACAGGATTCTGGCCACTTTCTCCAAAAGGTGGGGCTGGGAGGGGGTACATCTACACAGTAGAAATAATGCAGTTTGGCCCCATATTAAGTGCTGTAGCTCCCTCCTGAGGAATCCCGAGACTGGTAGTTTTACAAGGTCTTTAGCCTTCTCTGCCAGAGAATGCCTCACAAAACTACAAGTCCCAGGATTTTGTAGGATGGAGACATGGTTGTTAAAATGGTGTCAAACTGCACTATTTCTGCAGTGTAGATGCACCTTTTTAAGGCAGTTGACAAAAGATTCAGATGGGTACTCCCTTTTATGTGTTGCTGATGGTGTTTGACTAAATATGGATTACCATTCCAGTAATAAATCTGTAATTCTTAAAAATAAGGTAAAAGTAAAGGTAATCCTTTGACATGAATGTCTAGTCGTAACTGACCGTAGGGGGTGGTGCTCATCTCCATTACTAAGCTGAAGAGTCAGCTTTGTCCAAGGACTACTCTGGTGGTCATGTGGTCAACATGACCGCACCAAGCACAGTTACCTTCCCACCAAAGTGGTACATATTTATCTACTTGCATTTGCATACTTTTGAATGGCTAGGTTGACAGAATTAGCTAAAAATTATTTTCATAGGCCTATCAGAACCATCATGCTGTCTTGTCCACTCTGGGGGCAGCATCAGCATGCTTATTAAGCATATTGGCTGTGATTCTAAATCAGTTTAAATTGTGTAACTTTAAGCATATTTAACTACAGAATAGGAGAGGTACTACAGAAACCAGCTAATGAATTGTGGAGATAGCAAGTACATTTCTATAGAGCTTATCAGTGAGTACACTTAAGCACTCCCTAAGCAGTTTACAATGTGTAAGCTAATTGCTCCCCAACATCCCTATCAGGGAATTCAAAAGAGTGTCCCAATATATCATAGGCTCTACGAATGCACATCAACAGTCCCTAGTTTTTGTCCACTGGGAGTATCAGATGTACATTGCCACCCATTGTGCCTCAATCCCAATGAGCAATGCTCAGCACTCACTTCTATGGCTCCCCTATGGCAGCCCTTTGCTGAATATGAATGTTGCAAAACTGTTCAGTTCTGTTTTCTGCAGTTCTATAAGTCTACTTATATAAGCATAATTCCCATACTGAATTCCAACCATTCAGTATAATTGCTGGGACACAGAGACTCAGCAAAGCCTTTGGTTCTGAAATAATCAGTGTTATTTTCTTGGGTCTCTTGGGCTTTATTTGTCTTGCACCTCAGGATAACCTTCGGGAAGAAATTTGGCCTTTTCCACTCCTCTGAAAACATAGTGCATTGTTTTGCCCTTCTCAATCAGTGAATGCATTTCTAAAGAACCTTGATGCCAAATTTGATATCCTAAACATTTTCATTAACTTCATTCTTTGAGGTACATATTATCTCTTTGGGTAATCCACAGTGGGGATCTGTCCCTGCTGTGGAAATGCACAGCAAGGTTCTGCAAATGTTTGTGCTATTGATGCAAGTTCTTGCCAGCTGATGAATGGAAAGGCAGGAACATTTCCAGCCGGCCTATGTGGGAGGTGTCTATTCAGATTTCTGATTAAAAGCAAACTTCTGTTTTAAATGTGACTTTAGCCTAGGTCTGGAAGTCACAAAATTCAGTGATGGTAATAAAGAGAATGAAGTAGTCACATCAAACCTTAAATACATTAATGAGAGGATGTATTTAAGTGTTGGCAGGTCTCAGGATTCCAGCAGAAGCTTCAGAGAACTGAAATGCTTTTCCAAGTCTCCAGATGGGGGGATAAAGATCAGGGTGAGCAGTGGTGAAAGAGAATAAAGTTTGATTTGAATGTGTGACATGGCTTTAAAGTCTAGATGCCAATCACTTTACCACTGGTACCTATCCACTGAGTGCAAAACTTTTAGTATATGTGTTGCACTTGTACAACACTGGCATGACAAAAGGCCTAGAGCTTGGTAATGGGAACAGGAATAGGAATAGGAATAGGGAGAGGCAGTGGGTGCATAGACTTTCATCCATTGTGTAATTTGAAGCAAAGTACTGAGAAGAGTGCCAGTGTCATGATTCTTGAATCTTCTTGCTGCATGAGCACTGGCAGTACCAAGATAGTACCAGGGCTTGGGAGGAGGGAGATTGCCCATGGATTGGCAGTAAGCCTTCCACTAGCAACACAGGGACCACATTGGAAGAAATTTGTTGTTGTTGTTAGCTGCCCTCAAGTCAACTCTGACTCTTGGTGACCCTGTAGATGAACCATCTCCAACACCCCCTGTCCTCAGCTTCTCTGCTCAGGCCCTTTAGGCCCAGGCCTATGTTTTCTCTGACTGAGTCTAACCATCTGGCATGTGGGCTTCCTCTCCTTCTAATGCCTTCCACCTTTCTTAGAGTCATGATCTTTTTAATGACTCACTTTTCCTTCTGCAATCCACGGTTTTAAAGTATTCCCACCCACCCACCTCCAAAGCAAGCCTTGATTTTGCCATTTTTTTAAGGAACACCTTTTAGTATAGTATTGTATACAATGGGACTTAGCATCCTTGGATTTTGCTATTCATGGGGGATCCTGGAATGAAACCACAGTGAATACCAAGGGCCCATGTGAATTGAGTTAACCTCTGGCCATCTATATGTTATACATAGTATTTGTTTTGGACTGTGTGCACATTGTCTAAATCATTCTCTCATGCATGCAGACAGACTTGTTTAAGTTTGCAATTGTTACCCAAGGTTTCCATCTGTGATATCACAAAAGCTCATTCATGAACTCAAGATTTTGGTCTTGAAATAGCAGGAAGTGAAAACCCACTAATCTGGCAAACCTGAGGCTCATTCCCACTTACATTTAAACTGGTTTTCTATTTGCCTTCGCTCCATGTTGGTAAACCTATTCCAAAAGGTCCATCATTCCCACTATGAAAGTGGATCTTTCCATTATCCCCTTGTAATCACTTCTTTTTTGGCACGATTGTCATCCCCACTAGTTTGTGCTGCTTCAAAATGTGTCAGTCATCTGTGTGCCATCAGTGACATAAGTTTCAGGTGGTTAAACTGAAAATTCAATAAGATGCAATGTGTTTAAAGAAAATGTTATAATAAATTAAGAATAGAAATTAAACAGAATATTAGGAAACAATTTTTCAATAATTATTTTTCTAAATTTTTTAAAAAACAATTATTTTTTTAAAATATAAATTCTAGTTTTTAAAAACCCCGTGACCTCTCCTTTCCCCTCCCACTGAGTCTGACCTCACTCAAAGCATCTCTCCACTATTTTCAAGAGACACGGATGAATGCCACAACCCGTTTCTGCCAAAAGGTAGATTTGGGAAGCAGTGATGCCACCTCCCTGCTTAGGATGTCCTGGTACGGCCCATAGCCCACACGTCCCCTAGTGAAATCCTTGACCTACAACATCCTTAACAGAGAGTCAGTTAGCATCTCCTTTAATAGTTCCACCAGAGGAACTACTAGAGGTAGTCCATCAAACAGCTCCTATGTTGATAAAACTTCTCCCATGTTTAGCTGAAATCTGCTCTTTGACATTCCCCCACTTTCATTTTAGTCCTGCCCTCTAGACAACAGAGAACAAACACATTCCATACTGCATGACAATCCTTCAGATGTTTGAAGACCATTATCACATCTCACAGGACTTTGTTTCCAGACCTCTTACCATCCTGGCTGTTCTCCTATGCAGGCACTCCAAAGGCTATATCTTGAAACATTTTCTTCCACTGATGTATTGTTTAGTATTCTCAGTCCCATATCACTGTGTCTCATCCACAGTCCCTCACCAACATATGGTAAAAATGACAAGGAAGTGACAGTGACCTATGTCTCAGGGGTGTGGTAATAGAGCCAAAGGAGCCACTGTATCATACAGGTGAGTGGATTTTCTAGCTTCTGTTGTTATAAAAATCTGAAGCTTCGGTACATCACAATATCAAGGTGACTTGAGTACCAAGAAATAGTTTCAAAAAAGTGTGTCCCTGTGTGTGTCTGGAAGAACACCTGCTTCATTTTGTGCCTCTACAAAAGAGGAGGAAAGAGAAAGAGAAACTAGGGCTATGGAAAAAAAAACTGGTCTCAGTTTCATTGTATGTGAATCCAACCTTCATTATCTTCCTGCCCTTGCTTTATATTCAGTTGGGAGACATTTCCCAGAATCCTCTTGATGACATATGTGTGCCTAACTGGAAAGTCAGACATGATTATATCTAAGGTTCATCTACTTTGCAGAAATAATGCAGTTTGACACAACTTTAACTGTTATGGCTCCATCCTACAGAATCCTGGGATATGTAGTTTCTAGGGCATTGGGACTCTTGGGCAGAGAAGGCCAAAGACCTTGTACAACTACAAAGCCCAGGATTTCATCGGTTGGAGTTAATGAAGTTAAAGTGGTGTCAAACTCAATTTTTTTCTACAATTTAGAATTCAGTGGGTCCCAAACTTTGGTCCTCCAGAGGTTTTGGACTTTCATTCCCAGACTTCCTGACTGTTGGCCAAGCTGACCAGGGCTTCTGGGAGTTCATGTCCAAAACTCCTAGAGGACCAGAGTTTGGGAATCACTAGTTTAGATGCACCCTCAGTTTATTATGCTAGGTGGCATCCCTTTGTATAATGCCTCCTACTATGCAAGCCTACTTCAAACTGTAGGTATGCATTGTCTTGACAGGCACAGGTAAGGCATTAGGCAATGTCTGATTGCTGCTAGGAGGGAAGAGTAGCTTTCCCCTTCTTGGATCTCAAGAGTACATGCTGGAGTTCTAGGAGGACAATAGGGGTTGCTTCTTCCTGGCTACAGAAGTGCAGTTGAACACTTCTTGGGCACTACTCCCAATGCCACTACTCCCATAGCCATTCGTTAGCCATAGAGGTGTGATCTGCAAAACTGTGTGGGTGGAATGTTAATGATCTTCCTTGTAAAAATGTCAAATCTTTCTGGATGTAGAGCCATTGTTTTCTTTTCTCACCAGTTGATATAGGTACATATTTCTGAGCATTTAATACATTTTTTCCATTGACTAGAGCAAGCTTGTATGCATCTTTTCAATTGTATGCATTTTAGCAGTTCACATTTGAAAATGTGTGCATTATTCTGTGAGAACTGTGTTTCTCTGAAATCACTGTAAGTCTTGCATATGTGCTCATTCTGGAGATGGCATGTATTTCTTTTCAAAAAGCTGCTTTCATTGAAATTGTTAAATCCTATTAAATATTTTCCACCCACAATACACACATACAGTTTGAGAAAACTCTTGTCATAAAATAAGTATTCTTTTTCTATGAAAGGATGTCCACAAGAGAATCCTGTACAATGAATATTTCTGTTTTCTAAAGTGTATTTAGGAGAAACCAATAACATCTTTGCTCAAACGTTTGCATTGTACTATCACTATTTATACAATGTTGTATCTACAGGTGAAAATGAATACTTTTTACTAAAACTTTTCAACTAACTCTGTTTCTTTTGGCATATTCCCAATACATAACCATTGCATATTCGTTACACAAGATTTTGAGACGGGACAGTGTTTGGCTAGTATTCACAGTCACAGGCAAATGGCACCTTCCATGTCATTCAAATGGCTTTGTGAATGAAATAAATTTGTTGTTTATAACAGTCATTAATTTTAGATCTTTGAAATGGTAGATAAACAATGTTTACAAGGAGGAATGAGATGGCACCATCGTTCCCCCCAATACCAACATCACTCTGAGCACATCCAATCTTGTTTGATTTTGGGAGCTATTATTATTATTATTATTAACCTTTATTTATGAAGCGCTGTAAATTTACACAGCGCTGTACATGCAATCTTTTTTGTTAGATGGTTCCCTGCCCTCAGGCTTACAATCTAAAAAGACATGACACAGAAGGAGAAGGGAGTGGTGACGGGAAAGGGTAAGAGGTCCAGCAGTTCCTCTCAACCTCCGAGGCCTGGACCAAGGCAGATGGACTGAAGGGAGGGCTTGGCTTCAAAATGGAAAGTTAATCATTATCCAGGGAAAATACATACTCACAAGTAGGATAATACATATACAGTACATAGCAATACAAAAAATGGATCGATAAACAGTCAACAACAGAACATCAGATAGTAAGCGACAATTATGCGATGCCTGGGAAGGCTTCTCTGAACAGGATGGCTGAAGGAATATAACTGGACAGTACTTGGATGGGAGTCCACCCAGGCATACAAGTGAGCCCTGGCGGTGCAGTGGTTAAATGTCAATACTGCAGCCACTCACTAATAAACCACAAGGCTGTGAGTTCAATCCCAGCTATGGGCTCTGGCTCGATTCAGCCTAGCATCCTTCCGAGGTTGCTAAAATGAGTACCTAGATAGTTGGGCACTACAATAAGTACCCAGCTTGTTGTAAACTGCTTATAGACTGCTTAGTGTGGTATGAACAATGGAATAGTGTGCTATTCCATTGCAATTGCTATCTCTAAGAAATAAGGATGGAAAGAATATTCAAAAAGATATTTAAAAATCTTGTTTTGGAGGTGTTCAGAAATCTTGGCAGGAAGAATCCTGGGCTGAGGAATATCTGTGCAGGCAGGACTGATTCTATGCAAAAGTCACATGATTTAGCTTTGCACAGAAAATATGTTCTGCACAGAAAACACAGAAAGGTTATTTCCTGTGGAAGAAATGCTGTAATTATGGATTTCTTCTGTGCAAAATTTGCACATGGCTGATTTGTTTAGGAAGACAATTTTCTGTGCATTAATGAATTTTGCACAATATTATTATTATTATTATTATTATTATTATTACTACTACTACTACTACTACTACTACTACATTTATTTATATCCCATCCTTGTTCCAGGACTGGGACTAAGGATGGCTTACAACATTTAAAAAAATACAGTTAAACCCATACAAAAATAGTACATTAAAAATGAATGAAATTAGCACAATAATTAAAGTAGATTCCAAGCTAAAATAGCAAAATCTTTAAAAAGTTAAAAATGTGTAAAATACATTAAAACAATGTAACGCTCCAGGTCATTCTTTAAAAGCTTTCTGTTTTGAATGTTTTGAATGCTTGACTGAAAAGGAAGGTTTTTGTCTGTTGGCGGAAAGTCATGAAGGAAGGGGCCATCTGGTCTCCCTGAGTAGGAAGTTCCAAAGTCTAGGGGCAGCCATGGAAAAGGCTCTCTCTTTCATTCCCACCAACCATACTTGTGATGGTGGTGGGACAGAGAGAAGGGCCTCTCCAGTGGATTTCAGAGCCCAGGCCAGCTTGTATAGGGAGATACAATCTGGCAAATAACCTGGACTAAGCTAAATTTTAAAGGGAACATGTATAAGAAATGGAAAAACGGGGAAATCACCAAAGAGGAATTCAAACAAGCAGCGAGCATGTGTAGGGGTAAAGTCAGAAAAGCTAAAGTGCAGAATGAACTCAGGCTTGCTAGAGAGGTTAAGAACAACAAAAAGGGCTTTTTTGGATATGTCCGCAGCAAAAGGAAGAAGAAGGATATAGTAGGGCCACTGCGTGGAGAAGATGGAAAAATGCTAGCAGGAGACAGAGAAAAGGCAGAATTACTCAACACCTTCTTTGCCTCAGTCTTCTCAGAAAAGGCAAAGGGTGCTCAACCTGAAAATAAAGGAGCAGAGGACAGAATAGGGGGATTTCACCATAGAATAAGTAAAGAGATAGTACAGGAATATCTGGTTAATCTAAACGAATATAAATCTCCAGGACCAGACGAACTACATCCAAGGGTATTAAAAGAACTGAAAAATGTAATATCGGAGCCATTGGCAATAATCTTTCCGAACTCCTGGAGAACTGGAGAAGTCCCAGCAGATTGGAGGAGGGCAAACGTTGTCCCCATCTTCAAAAAGGGGAAAAAGAGGACCCCAACAATTATCATCCAGTTAGTCTGACATCAATACCAGGAAAGATTCTAGAGCAGATAATTAAACAGAAAGTCTGTGAACATCTAGAAAGAAATGCCATAATCACAAAAAGTCAACATGGGTTTCAGAGAAAGAAGTCATGCCAGACAAATCTGATCTTTTTTTTTTTTTTATAAAATTACCTGCTTGTTGGATGAAGGGAATGCTGTGGATATAGTATATCTTGATTTCAGTAAGGCTTTTGACAGGGTTCCCCATGATATTCTTGCAAACAAGCTAGTGAAATGTGGGCTAGACAACGTAACTGTTTCATGGATTTGTAACTGGTTGACCGGCCGAACCCAAAGGGTGCTCAACAATGGCTCAATCAACTGGGATTCTAGTTATGTACAGAACTCCTGGCTACTAACTAGTTCCAGAGGCAAGTCTCTCACTCACTTCCTCTGAGCAAGTCCCCACAAGCCCCTTAAGGGAATAGTGAACAGAAAAAGTGTAAAATTGAAGGAGATGTCCTCCAGCAATGTGCCCAGGTGACCTTCTCCTCTGTACTCCAAATCTTGCTTGACTATAAGCATAAAAATGAATGAGAAAAGAAAAAATTGTGCGCCTTTAGGCGTGCACCTCTACCAGCAGTTTTGTAGAATGAGGCTTCTAGCTCCTCCTTCTCCCAGTGACCAAAGAAATGACTCCCACTTTAAAATTTTAAGCTCTTACCCAAGCAAAGTGGACACAGAAAAGTGGTTGTTGTGTGCCTTCAAGGCTTTTCCAACTTATGGTGCCTCTAAGGCAAACTCATTATGGAGTTTTCTGTGGCTAAGAGTGTGTGATCCTTCCAAGGTCATCCAGTGGGTGAGCAGGGAAGTGAACCCTAGTATCCAGAGTCCTAGTCTCATGCTCAATCCACTCCTTTAACAGAATAAGTGATGATGCTCTAGCCATCATCCTCTCATCTGAATCTATGAATCCAAGAGAGGTGGAGGCTGTATGCTCTTTAAATGTCAATCATGGCATTATTGGATGAAACAAAAGAAAAACTGATTGCTACCCAAAACCCCAACTTAGTGCACAGATGTTAGAACAAGGAGAGTATGTACTGTATATTGTCATATGGGGCATAAAGATTCTCATCAAAAGTGGGTATATAATAGACAGACAATACGTTTTACATAGAAACACAGTTCATACTGGTTGTGACAAATCCCCATTAGAAATCTCTCTGAGCAAATAGTATGTTCACAAAAACAAATAAGGGTTGTTTGTGGGAGTATAGCAAATACAGTATCTTTTGTGTACTGTTTCCTGTACAGAACTGTTTTTAAACAGATTACTTCTTTCTTTCTTTTTTTACAAAAGTCCCAAATGTGAAAAATCAAGGGGAAAATGAGCAAAGCTCGAATCATGTGATTTCAAAACAAAATAGTTGTTTATTTCAAAACATCTGAACCTCTCTGTTAAGTTCTTTAATAAAAATCCTTTCAGTTTTGCCTTGGAGGTTGTTGGAACAAATTGCTTGCATGGCAGGTAGCAACACTCATCTCATTTCTGAGCCTTTGTTTACTAGCTCTGGTGCAGACCTTTTGCATCAGACTCTCCTGTATCTTGTTTGCTTCTGTAAAACTTCAAGCCTTGCCCTTTGGGTCTTAACAAGGTAGAAAGGCCACTTTGCTTCTTGCCTTTAAAAGATGAAAGCAGAAAAATTAGCAAGGTTCCTACATAAATTCCACAAACTACAGTATGGTCATACCTTTATAAAGTCAACTAAAAAATCTTGGTGGTAGCTTTTGAAATCAAAGTTTTTTCATCATCCAAAGATATTTTTTTTAAATATGCTGGGGGGGAGGGTAGAGAGAGAAATGACTTTGGCCCAAACAGATGGGCTAAAAAATGTAATCTGCAGTCACATCGGCACAACTGGTGCTGGGACCATGGCAACCGCATGCACTCGGCCCCAATCCAGGCTGGTGCCATGGTCCTGAACCAGGCCACCAAAAAGGAGCAGCTGTTACTACTCCTTTTTTGCTTAGTGTCATGTTCAACCTGGCTGAGGAGTGCAGCATCCACACAACAGAGCCCCTTGGTAATATTCAAGTCCACTGTGGGACATTAACTTCAACCAGCCAGAACTAGATTGGCAACTGTCATCCAGGGGACATTTTCAGTAGTCAGTTATACAGTGGGTGCTTGATATCCACTAGGGTTTGATTCCTGGACCCCCTGTGTATACCAAAAGTAGATGCTCACGCCCCATTAAATATAATGGCATAGTGAAAGGGTGTCCCTTATATAAAATATTATGTTTATTGAATAGCCTGAGGGCCGTTTCAAAATACTCAAAACATAGTAATACAAGCAATGACACACACACACATATATAAAATGTTAATATAGTGCACTAAGTACAATATACCACAATACAGTATAAATACAAATGAATAGCCTAAACATGCACAGCTTATATGCAGACTATACAAATCTAAATAAAAATATACAATATGTACTGAAAGATATACAGATAAACAGTAAAGAATATAAATGTTAAAACATTTATAAATGTTAAAACATGTGTAAAATAATTACCATGGGAAGTAAAATAGAATTAAAATGGGAGGTAGCAATAACATTAAACATCCGTCATCATATGTCAAATCTCTTCATCACCCTTACAGTTAACCCCAATCATCCCTACATATCTAGATCTTGACAGTGATGCTGTAGCAATAGATATTTTTGAATCTTGTCCACACATAAAGCATGATATTCTGATGTAAGTATCCCAGAATATTATTTGTTTAATATAGGGATCAAGGTATTGATCCATTTCCTGTTGGTACAGGTTACATCTAAACAAAATGTGTGCTAGATCCTCAATTTCGTGGTCACCACAAATACAAGTTTGTTCATTATAAGGGATACCCTGGAGTCTCCCATGTCTTACCATGGTATCAAGTTGGTCCAACCTAGCTCGGGTGAATGCCTCTCTGAGGTGTTTTGGGATCTGTATTTTTAGATAAGTTGACATTTGAAAGGACTGTTTGTATTGGCTCAACCAGTTTAAATTGCCTACCCTGCTGGGGGTGGCTCTATCTTCTTGGACCACAATATCCAAGATTCTCTGTCTCACACCCTTTCTTGCTTGATCTTTCGCTGTGCAGGCTACAGGGAGACCACAGCTCTTTATAAAGTTTATCAGTTGTATAGACTATGAAGATTGCAGATGAGAGTGCAATTGCTCTATTAGGCATAATCTAGGGAGTCTGGCTCCATTTCATTAATTTTGCACCAATAATTAAACACTCTGATTTACAGATATACATTCCAAAAAGCAGACTTTGATTTTCTTATATAAAATAACAAAATCAAAGTTTGCTTTTTGGAATTTATATCTTTTAGGAATATTTTCAAACCATGAATAATTAAATCCATGGATAAAAATCCACAATGTGGAGAGCTGACTGTATATTATATATTAATCTATGTTGTTCCCCACCTCAGGCTTTAGGTAGAGGCAGGGGAAAAACATGATAAGGCATCTCCAAGACTCCCTGTCCTCCACTACTTTTGCTCTGGTTCTGCAATTTCATGCCTGTGACCTCTGTGATTGAAACCAGCCATCTGGTATATGATCTTCCTCTCTTTCTACTGCCCTGTACCTTTCTCAGCATCATTGTTTTTGCCAGTGGTTCATGCCTTCTCACAATGTGGCCAAAGTACAACAGCCTCCATTTGGGCAGCTTGGCTTCCAAGGAGAATTTGGGCTTGATCTGTTCTAGAACCCATTTATTTATTTCCTTGGCCATCCATGGTATCTTCAGCACTCTTCTCCAGCACCACATCTCAAATCAGGAGGGCTTTAAACTGAGTTCCAAGGGGAAGGGAGACAATATTAAGGAAGGCGAAAGAGCTGGAGAAAATAGTCAAACAGACATAGAGGAAACAAGAAAAAAAAGTGCAAGGACACAACAGTGGGAGGCAAATAAACTTGCACAAACAACAAGTAAATGGGACCCATGGTCTGCAATGCCTCTACACTAATGCACAGAGCATGGGAAATAAGCAAGATGAACTTGAACTCCTAGTACAGCAAAGCAAATATGATATAATAGGCATCACTGAAACCTGG
>NC_056525.1:15291956-15372890 GCF_019175285.1 Sceloporus undulatus | reverse complement strand
TTATTCCAAACTAATAATAAATTCCTTCTTAAGCAATGGTTATTAATTATTTTATTGACATTTTCTCTGCCGTACATTAGGTGTGCATGAAAGCCATAACTGAGCCCTTCTCCTTCCAGTTCTAGTAATCTTCTCTCCTCTAGACTCATCCACTCCTTTATCCAGATAAGACTACATGCATCTAAATATAATTGAAGATTTGGTAGAACCAAACCTCCTCTTTCTTTGGCATCTTGCAACAATTTTAATCGGATTCTTGGCCTTTTGTTCTGCCATATAAAGAGAGATATATCTCTTTCCCAAATTACAAAAGGTTTCTTCGAGTTAATAATAGGAATCATCTGAAATAGGAAAAGAATTCTTGGAAAAACGGACATTTTTATTGTAGCTATTTTGCCCAGAAAGGATAATTGTAATTGGTTCCAATTCAATAGGTCTTTTTTAATCTTTACCCACAACTTAGAATAATTATTTTCAAATAACTCATTAGTTTTTTTTTTTACAACCATATTCCCAAATATCTTACTTTTTTCTTCATTTTAATTCCCAATTTCTCTTCCAGCCAGTTCTCTTCTTCTTTCCCAACATTTTTTGTTAAAATTGCAGATTTGTTTCTGTTAATTTTACATCCCGAAAATGCTCCGAATTCATCAATTATATCCAGTAGAGTATTTATACTATTTTGTGGTTCGTCCAAATTTATCACCACATCATCTGCAAATGCACGGATTTTATGTTCAAATTGTTTAATTGTCACTCCTTTAATTGTATTGTTATTTTTTATCCTATTCATCATGATTTCCATTATTAATAAGAAGAGAAGTGGTGACAAAGGACATCCCTGTCTCGTACCCCTTTCAATCGCAACTGGTTTTGATGATTCTCCATTAATATTAATTCTTGCTTTTTGTGTTGTATAAATTTGCGAGATCCATTTTCTATAATTTGGTCCACAATTAATATTTTCCATAGTTTCTAACAATGCTACCCAATCGACCAAGTCAAAGGCTTTCTCCGTGTCCACAAACATCAAACCTAATTTTCTATCAATGTGCCTTTCATAATATTCTAAAATGTTTAATATATATCTAATATTATTCCTCATGTATCTTTTTGGTAGAAATCCACATTGGTCTGTATCTATCAAGAATTCTAAATAATTTTTAAGTCTCTGAGCCATAATCGATGCAAAAATTTTGTAGTCCAAATTGAGAAGTTATATTGGTCTATAATTTGATACGTCTAATCTATCTTTGTCTTCTTTTGGAATTAAAATTATTTCTGATTCTTTCCATGATTCCGGTATTTTCCCAATAAAAATATTATTCATAGTCAATCTTAGAGGTTCAATTAATTCTTTTTTGAATATTTTATAAAATTCTATTGGAAAACCATCTGGGCCTGGAGCTTTACCATTTTAATTTTTTTTTCAATTGCTATATCTAATTCTTCTTGTGTGATCTCTGATTCTAGATTTAATTTTTGGATTTCGTTAAATTTGAATAGTTTCCCTTCTTTCAAGAATTCCTTTAGTGTGATTGGTTGATCTTGCCTTTTCGAATATAGTTTACTAAAGTAATCTCTGAAGTATTCTATGATCTCCTCTTGCTTGGTAACTATCTTGTTATTTATTCTTATTTTTGCTATCACTCTCTCCTCCTTTCTTTTTCTTAATCTATACGCTAACCATTTTCCTGGTTTATTAGCATTCTCAAAGTGATGTTGCTTTGCCTTTCTTAATTCATTTCCTACCTCCTCTGCAAGTTCTAAGGATATTTGATTTTTCAAAATCTTGCTTTCCATACAAAAATGTTCATTTTTGGGATTTTTAATTATGAATGAATGAATGAATGAAATTTTATTTCTATACCGCTATTCCTTGCAGATCACAGTGGTTTACAAAAATCACCATCAAAAACACTACAATACAACAACGCATAACCCAATAATACAAAAACCCACGATACCGATTTAAAAAACAATGCAAAGTATCCTAAAACATTTCATACAATCAATTCACAATCTAAAAAGCAATTAAAAACCATACAACGAATTAGCTGTATCAACAATATGCACAAGGGAGAGAAAGAATGTCTCCACAGATTTTTTCCAGTTCAAAAGAGGAGCAAGATTGTACAGGGAAGGGGAGAAAGAGGCTTGGGATGCAAATTGATCTTATAGCTGGGTGGATTTTCTCTTATATTCTTTTGTAATAAGTCCCATAAATACATTTGAATGGTTATAAATTGCCTATCTTCAGTTGTACAGGTTCCTCTTGTGCCCCACGGATATTCTGTATTTTCTCTTTATTTTAAATACTATTCTCTTCTTGTTATTAATATTCCTGCATTATTTGGGCTTCTTTCCTGCGAGTTCAAATGTTCCCAACCACTCCATCTCAGAAAGGCACTCCTTTTCTCTTTCACCAACACTCCTCAGCAGAGCTGCAAATATACTTGTCGCAATGAAGAATAATGTAGTGATTATCTCCAAGAGGAGAGCGTTTTCTTCGTTTTTCTTCTTTCCTTTGCTGCTTAAGAATAGTAAAGTGGTAGGTTCGCTTACACCAAAAAGGATGACTGCTGGTTCCGAGCTCACCTGCGCGCCTCCGGGCTCCTCTCTGCTCCAATCCCCCAGATCTCTCTCAGACTTCTCTTCCTCCAAGCCTCTAGAATTGGGTGTTGGGAGCTCTCGGGGCTACAAAAGTGGGCGCCTCTGGTTCCCCTTATCAAGGGGATACTTCGGTTTTGCTTTGACGACTCTCACAAAGCCTGGTCCCCAGCAGCTGTTGCCTTGAGCAAAGAGCCTCACTCAAAAGTGGCCACCGCGATCGGCCGTACCACCGGAAGTCGTTAATCTGGTTTTGTGATGTTCCAATAAGTTCTTCTCTGAAGTTCTGAGAGTGCGAGGCGGATTGTGTAGCGAGAGGCGTTCCTTCAAGTAACTCGGGCCCAAGCCATGTAGGGCTTTAAAAGTATTAACCAACACTTTGTACTGCGCCCGGAAGCTAATCGGCAGCCAGTGAAGAGATTTTAGCACTGGTGTTATATGGGCTGTCCTATGTGTTCCGGTGACCAATCTGGCTGCCGCATTTTGAACCAATTGAAGCTTCCCAACTTGGTACAGAGGTAGCCCCATGTAGAGCGTGTTACAGAAATCAACGAGAGATTACCAGTGCAAGTATAACATCTTCAAGGTCCTTTTGGTCCAGGTAGGGACGCAGTTGGTGTATCAACCAAAGTTGGTACCAAGCACTCCTGACCATCGCTTCCACCTGAGGCGACAGCTGTAGAGACGAGTCCAGGAGTAATACCAAACTGCGAACTTCGTCCTTTAGGGGAAGTGTGACCCCATCCAGGACTGGTTGACAAATTTCCATCCCTGGACTTAGGGTACCTATCTCAAGTACCTCAGTTTTTTCTGGATTCAGCTTGAGCTAATTTTCCCTCATCAAGGCAGTCATCCAGAGGAGAGATGCCATCCTTAGTCACCTCAACAGTTGGAGACACAGAGAAGTAGATTTGGGTGTCATCAGCGTACTGATAAAAGCTGTTTCAACCCCAGTCAGCATTCTAGCTGCGGAATTTTGAACTTGCTGGAATTTCTAAACAGCCCCACCTAGAGTGCATTACAATAGTCCAAATGAGATGTAATCAAGGCATGTGTCACTGCAGCCAGATCTGATGTCTCAAGGAACAGGTGCTGCTGACACGCAAATTTTAGCTGTGCAAATGCACTTCTGGACACTGCTGTATTTGAAGGGGTGTCACACTGAGGATGGAGCAAGCATGTTTTCTGCTGCTCTAGAGAATAGGACCTGGAACAATGGATCCAAGCTACAAGAAAAGAGATTACACCTAAACACTAGGAGGAACTTCCTGACAGTAAGGGCTGTACGACAGTGGAACACACTCCTTCAGACAGTGGTGGAGTCTCCTTCCTTGGAGGTCTTTAAACAGAGGCTGAATGACCATCTGTTGGGGATGCTTTGAGAGTTCCTGCATGGCAGGGGGTTGGACTGGATGCCCTTATAGACTTTTCCAACTCTATGATTTTATGAAACCTGGCCATCCAGGCTCACAGTAGAGTCCAGGAGCACTCCAATGCTGTGAGCCTGAGATTTCAGGGGGAGTTTAACCTCATCCAGCACAGGCAAAGCCCCTATTCACTGATCTGCTTTACAACTGACCAAGAGCATCTCTGACTTGTCTGGATTAAGTTTCAGTTTGTTTCCCCTCATCCAGTCAATTACTAACAGCAGACACTGGCTCAGTATGGAGCCAGCTTCCTTGGAATCAGATGGAAAGGAGAGATAGAGCTAAGTGTCATGCCATCCTCATACTGGTGACACCACACCCCAAGACTCCAGATGACCTCTCCCAGTGATTTCATGTACATGTTGAACAACATGGGGGACAGACCAGAGCCCCAAGGGACCCCAAAGGCATGGCCAGGGGTTTTAACAGGAGCCCCCCAACACCACCTTCTGAGTTCACCCATCCAAGAAAGACCAGAAGCACTGCGTAACAGTGCTCCCATGTCCCATCTGAGATAAGCGGCCCAGAAAGATACCATGGTTAATGGTATAGAATACTGCGAAGAGACCCAGCAGGACCAACAGGGACACACTCCCCCTGTCCAGTTCCCTTAGTAGTTGCAAAGCGACCAAAGCTGATAGTGTTGAACCAGGTGCTAGCCAATACACAATAGTACTTCCACTGTTTGATTTTTGCATTGAAGCTGAGGCATCCCAGTAGTTTGCAGAACTGTTTTGTTCTTTCTTTCTTCACAGCTTGCTGTGGAAAATAAAAAGGTATTCTTGTCTATAGAGCAGTAGTGGTGCTATCAAACTGCCTCCTTAATTTTCCACTCTTATAATGTTATATCTATCTTCACCCATATAAGATGAAGCACAAGACTGAATTCTCTAGTGAATAATAGACAAATTTCACAGCAGTGTCAATTGAGTGTTTTATTTGTCCACTCTGAAGCAACATAGATAACAAAACACAAAAGCCATCTGATGAATAGTGCTCTCCTTCTGCAAAGCAAAAAATTACTTCATTAATGTATCCCATCAAAGGCATCAAATTTCAGCTGGCAGTTGGTTTGTCAACCATCTGGAAAGTCGATATGCTGTTGGCTTTGCATAAAATTACCCTCAAAACAATGTTCAATAATGGAGGAAATCTCTTGCAGCTGACAGAGACCTACAGTATGTGTGGAACTCAAACATGCATCAGTACAGTGTGACAATAACAGGACAAAGCATAGAATCATAGAATTGGAAGAGACCTCAAGGGCCATCAAGTTCAACCCCCTGTTACTCCTGGAAGATAGTCATACATCCTCTATTTAAAGACCAAAGAAAGAATGTCTACTATCTTCTAAGACAGTCTATTCCACTGTTCAACACCTCTTACCATCAGGACATTCTTTCTTATGTTTAGGTGGAATCTTTTTTTTCTTGTAAGTTGCATCTATTGTTTTGTGTCCTGGTTTCTGGGGCAGAAGAAGAATAAAATCATAAAATCATGATCTAAGATAGCTACCTATTTAAGGATTCTTTTTCCTTCCAACTATTGGGTTTGTGTGCTGTTTGACTGGTTCTTTCTATAACAATTTATTTGAAATGGTCTGTAGACTAATTCAGTAATTCGTTCATTCTATAACAATTGGGATATTATTTCCAGCACTTGATGAACTCCTGCCCTTATGAATACTGTCTCCCTTCCCCATATAATTCAATATAAAGCCCTTCTGAACAGATCTTTCAGACTCTTGGCAAACATTCTTGCCAACTTCTGTGCAGTGCAACCCATCTCTTGCCAGAGGTCCATCAGCCAGAAAATGCAGGCCATGATCCTAGAAGCCAAATTGTTCTTTGCAATTATAATAAAAACTATAAATAATAATAATAATAATAATAATAATAATTTTTATTTGTATTTCCTGCCTCTCCCTGCTGATCAAGGCAGGATTACATCAATAAAAAGAACAGTACCATATAAAATACATTCAATAAAATAGTGACATTATTATTAATACAATACATTAACTAACTTATCATCTAAAATCTAAAATGCATAAAATTACACTTCTGTCTGTAATTGTATGCATTTTAAATTTTAGATGATGAGTTATCAATTTAAAGCCCTTCTGAACAGATCTGTCTCTTCCCAGCAGAGAATCCCTTACCAGCACCACGCACCTCTTCCAAGGCTTGGTGAGGGCCATTCCAAGTGCTGAATCTACCAAGGTCTCCTGCATGTTCCCTGAGATCTGATACTGCTGATCTTCCCTATCATCTCTGGTAAGGGAGAGAGCTACAAATTGATTCTATAGTTGCAAACATGCACAATGAATCTTGTTCTTTCTACTTCTATGTGTCACATTCCTGCTGTGCATGGGAGGATGTATCACATTCCTCCTCCTGTGCATGGGAGATGACCTCCTCCCCAGAAACTTTCCCTATGTGTTCCCTATCCAGGACAGTCTGCTCTGCTGTGTCCAAGAAATCCTCTCCCTCCATAATACACAGAAAAGTAGACATCTTGTCCTCAGGTCAGAAGACAAACATGCCACAGCTGTTGCAGGTGATTTCAACAGGTCCCTCACCACCCAAATTCAGCAGTCACAGAGAAGGGAGTAAAAATGGAACTCTGGTCCTCCCTCACAAATTTCTCCCACAAAATGCCCACAAAAATGCTTGTTAGGCTTGCCGGTTAGCAGAGCTTCTGTTCAATGTTTATTGAATTGATTGTGTGTGCAGCAAAGTGTTCAAGACTGAACTCAAAGGACACAGCAGCAGGTATATATAGAGCTAGCTGTTGGTAAATCGTCCTCCAATCAAATCCATGGCTCAGCAGAAGCTCCAACCCTCGGATCATGTGCCCAGGAAGATCATATGGCCAAAACCAATCAAAAGCCCCCAACAAGCCCCTTTAAAAAATGTGTGCATGTGTTAGGTTGGAGTAATTACCTTTCAAATAATCTATTATCTTGGTAATATTTCCCCCCACTTTGGAAAATAAATGTAGTGCATCCACTACCTAGGGCAATATTTTTCCTCCAAGAGAATGTTTGACCAAGTCCTCTTTACACAGATAGTGAAAGAAAGCCCATTCTCTTTGTTAATAGTCATTTCCTGCATTGGGAAGTGATGGACATGTCTCTCATGTGTAGAGACAGTTGAGCTTTTCACTTTTTAAAAAGACATCAAAATTTGGAAATTTATTCATGTTTGACATAAAAAAAGAACCTGAGTTTTTCTTTTTAATAAATGTGTATCCTATGTCCTGTGTCTTCTGTAAGTCTTCAATAGCTAGGGCCAGGGACGTCTTATGACTAGAGCATGGATAGGCATGTGTAAGACCACACAGAGCCACACCTTTTCATTTTCAACTGTTCTGGAAAGTTTCAGCATGGTGTTTTGTCAGCCATTTTGGAAAACTGAAAGAGACACCAAATCACTTTCATTGTATAACAGTCTAGTTGTATGGAGAGAGATTTTGAGCCAACTCCAGAAACTTGATGATGAAGGCAAACAGTAATATAAAGGCCAAAATTTATTGGGCTTTTTACAAAACAGGATAACCATAAAATCTTTTTAAAACCTAAAATCCAACCATCAATAAGCATATAAAGTCTTGTTTCGTCTTTTGATCCTAAAATCTGCCTTCCAGTTCCCTTTCGTGGTTTTCTCCACATGTGGATGAACAATGCAAACATGACAGAGAGAATAAACAAATTGATCCATCTTTCCCTAGATGAAGTATAGACAAGGCTCCTGTCTCCAAACAAAATTGAAAACTTCCTTTTTCAGGAGAAACAAGACAAAACAAAACCATTATCGACTTATGGTAAAGTGTTTTCAGACTCATTGCTATAAACGTTAATTATTTATGGGAGAAGAGAGAAGATATTTAATATTACCATGACAGATACATAAAAAGGCACTTGAAGTAACTGATATGCCTTTGAAGACACAGTATGAGACCTGGGAAACAGGCACTAGTATTCTTGAAGCTTCCTGGAGTTCTGCAACTTACAGAAACAATTATCATGGTGGGAAAGAAGAGGAGCTTTGACTTTGATTCTGGGCATATGACTACTAGATGAACATCATCAGACTGGAGGATGATCTGTCTGACAGAAGTGTCAGGAAGTTTCATCACTAGGAGGTAGAGGAAAGCAAAAGAAAATGAAGGAATATAGCTAGAGTTTGGAAGGATAATGAGTTTTGTGGAAGATACACGTAATTGAATAAAGACACCCTACTATGTTTAAAGTCTTCCACATCATTTTTTGATGTCAAATCGGCTACTTCATCGTACGTTGTGAAAGAGTAAAGACAAAGTTTCAATGATTTTGAACTGATTGAGTGGGTTTGTGTTTTTCTTTTTCTCTTTTGAGTGATAATAATGAGAACAGGATGGGGGAGGAAAGTAAAACCCATACTTATTTCAAATGTTTTCTGATAAATTACAGAGTGGCTGATTGTGGTGATTGAAGGCCAAAGCGACTGGGTTGACTTGACCCAACCCCTATCACATTAACTCATCCTCGTGTAACAAACATACAAAGTAGCATTTTCTCACAATCATTTGAAAGATTATTTGAATTGATTGAAAATGGGTTGGCTAATTTCGAGGTCAATTGGTTGGGTTGTTGTTGTTTGAAGCAAAAGAACCCTCAGTTATTTGCACTGGCATGTCTCTTGAACACTGCAAAAAACATTCAAAGTTCCAAGAGGACTCTTTAAAATCCATACACAGTCCATATAGTTAAGCATTTTGCTTCTGAAAATGGCTAAACAGGTGGCTCGTGATCTCCCCTTTTGTTTTGTTCCTAGAATCTAATCCCTGGGAAATTGTGAATAATGGAGAAGGAGTAGATAGCCAGGTATTTTCCCCGTCTCTCATAACACCATAATACTCAGGGTCCAGAATTGAAACTGATATAATGTAATAGAACAATTATTTATTTTACACTGAAGTTAACAAATACTTTCTAATAACCAATACATATAACTTACCATATACAGTATACTCATGCACAAGTCAGGGGGGAAATGACAAAAAGTCGACCCCAAAAAACTTGGTTGACGTAGGCAACAGATCATGATGATGATGTCTGGATAAGCTATTTGTCCCAGCCATTTTGAGTGCCTGAGGTGGAACAAACCCATTTTTATCAGGGAGTGGTAACACAAAAAGAGAGAGTGCACGCAAGTGTGTTCATTCACTCACTTGCACAGGCAGACAGGGGATGGGATGAGGTGATTGTGAGGAGGTAGGGTGCTTGCTCATTTGAGTGGGCAAACAAACAGGAAGGGGATGGGATGAGGCAATTGCAATATGGGAGGATGTGTGTGCAAGTGTATGTTCACTCAGGTGGCCAGAGGTGGGGCAGCCCCTCATCCATTGGCTTCTGCTTTTGGAAAGAGTGAAGACAAAGTCCTTTCCCTTCTCTTTGCTCATACAAAAATCAAAAGGAGTGTAGCCCCATTCCCTTTCTTTCTTTCTTTCTTTTAAAGATTATAAACATTCTTTTTAAACTCTTGAATCTAGACTGATAATATATTGGCAGCCTGTAAAATTCTTCAGCACAGTGTTATATGCTGTTGGAGATTATCACACTCCTTTTAAACTGACTTATCCCCAATGAGATAAAGTCAAATTTAAATTTGAAAGCGGGTGTTATCACACTCAGCTGGGTCCAGGTGAGTGCAACCGATTTTCAGCCTAGACCCCAGCTGCACTTATCCAGAGGCTTTTCAAAAATGGCAACTCCCATTTTTTGAAAGTGGCTGAATAAGCACAGCTGGGGTCTGGGCTGCAGATGGGTTATACCAACCCAGCCCCAGTTGAGTGTGATAACTCCCACTATTAAATTTAAATCGATTTTATCCCATCAAGAATAAATTGATTTAAAAGG
Source organism: Sceloporus undulatus (assembly GCF_019175285.1). Lineage (NCBI taxonomy): Eukaryota > Metazoa > Chordata > Lepidosauria > Squamata > Phrynosomatidae > Sceloporus > Sceloporus undulatus. The sequence continues at coordinate 15,362,951 of NC_056525.1, read as the reverse complement.
AGTGTGATAATCCCCAACAGCATATAATCAGGAGATGGACAGCTGTATTCTGTTCCAGATGCAGTTTCCAAACTTGCTTCAAGAGTAAGACCAATAACAGTTTATACAACTCCAACTGTCAAACCAGCCAAAGCTGGTAAATAGTACAGATAGCCATTGGGGTCACTAGGACTCATGTGATCATGATAATTGCAGGAGCATTCTCAGACTGTGTACTGCTTCTTGAAAAGTAGTACAAACCAATCCAAAAGCAGTACAAACCAATTTCACTGAGACCATATGAAAATGAAAAAACACACACACACACCACACATTAAAAAAACACTAGATTTTTACCTGAGAGAACATCTCTTTAGAATATCTGGTACTCTCAGCACAACTCTGTGGTTAACATCAGCTGCCTTTGACCACAGAATCATGCTGGAGGACCTGTATAAGAGCAGCTGTCATCCTGTTGGTGTGGACTGAGTCCAGAAAGTGATGGTCATGTAAGAGGTGCCTAAATGCCATGCCCCTTAAGTGGCTCAAAGGCAGCACTTTTGACCTGTGTGTTCAGTCCGCATTGCCAGCATTGCCGCATGGTAGGTTCAGATGATTGATTGATGGCCTGCCATATACACAAGTAATCTCAGGGCAATTTAAATAAGGGAATTTAAATAGATGAAAACACATTAAACAGTCAGACAAGTGAAAATAAAATGTGAAGTCAGGTATTTCCATTACCTGAACATACCAAGAAGTCCAGGAGGCTCTACAGTGCCAAAGATAATAGATGGGGAAGATTGTGTCAGTAGCCCAACTTGTCTTGTCATTTCATAGCAATTGTTCTGTTCTTGTTGTTGTTGTTTTAAGTAATTAGATCATGCCCTGTCAGTGAACTTCCTTGTACATCTGGCTGGTTACTGTGAATGTTGAAGTACTAGATTTGGTGGACCACAGGTATTATCTACACTGGAGGAAGGCAAAATGTAACCCTGGGGATGTGCATCACCACAAGGCCCCCGAGATCTAGACAGACAGGTCTTACATGCTTAATATGAAAGAGGTCTTTGAAAAGTATTGTCCTCTAAATTGGAGCATTTGACATGAAAAAGTCTAACCCCTTAACACACAGCTAGAAAACACAACTGCAAGAGAGCTCACTTTGCTTAAAAAATCAGCAGTTTTTGAAAACCATTAGGAAGCACGCAAAGAATTTGAGTAAAGATGCCTCTCATTTTCATAAAACTCATTTGCATAATGTTGCTTGTTTACACATTGGCTGGCACTCTCAGCTTCTTTCTCCCTCTTTCTTTCTTAGGTTCCAGTAAAACCCTGCTTTTACAGTGAGTGTTTACTCCTATAACAAGAGGCTTAGAATTCCTTCTCTTTTTTTAATGCCTCATGACCTTGGCTTTTGTTCTTCAAGCCGGGAGATTGAAACTGTGAAGTTCTGAGCTATATTTTTATATCCCCCCACCATGATGTCCAATAATTTTCTTGGCTTGCATTAATTCTGTCCATAGCACCATCCATTTGCTTTATATTAATTCAGTCCATATTACCATCCATTTCTATAATTATGAATCTGAACATATTTACAGGTGTGACACAGTCACTGCATCTGCACTACAGAAATAATGCAGTTTGATATGTCTTCAACTGTCATGGATCAGTGTTTTGGGATTCTGGGGTTTTTAATTTTGTGAGATATTTAGCCATCTTTGTCAGAGAGTTCTGGTGTCAGAACAAACTACAGCTTCCAGGATTCCCTGGCATTGAGCCATGGCAGTTAAAACAGTGTCAAACTACATTGTTGCTGCAGTGCAGGTGTAGCCAATGATTGTGGGAAACTGCAAGCATAGTTGTTTGGCAAAAAGAAAATATAAAGAATTTATGAACTCATAGGAACATACCAAGCTGCCTTATTTTGAGTCAATCATTGTTCCATCTAGCCTCAATTCCATCTAGCAGCAATGGTTCTTTAGAGTCTCAGAAAGGATTCCTAGTGCTACATGGGAATAAATGGTATTCTCTAGTAATAGTCTGTTCAACAATTAATGATCTTTCGTAGGGCCGGTACAGACCGTCCCTTTCCAATGTCTTCGTCATGTGCTAGGGTTGCCTTGCACATGATGCCCCTCAACCCTAGCACAACCCTAGCACATGACGAGGGCATCAAAATGGTGTTGCCTGTATACATGGGCACCACCATTGTTATACAAATATCGTGTGGCTTTTCGTGAGTTCTTTTTATTCCACAGGGAAGCCACGTGGTTTGGCAGCTGCAGCTTCCCTGCGGAGAGAAAACAGGCACCAGCAGGACACCATTTTTTGGTGCTCTATACCACGCCGTAATTTTGAAGCTAGAATGTGCTTATATAATATGGAGATAGAAAAATCCTCAGCAGACTAGCAGAGGTGGACGTCATGCTCATCCCACCTTCCATGAACTTCTTTACTTACAGAGACAGACTTGCCCCATCCTGCCTTTCTGCTCTCATCTCCCATCTTGTTCCCGTGATCCTCAAAATCTCCTGCTTCATATTGCAGAAGGACACATGCTCATAAGACATAGAAATGGAAGAGCCTGCAAGAGCCAAACGCTCCTGCCATGCAGAAATGCAGAATAAAGGTACTCCTGGAAGATAGTCATCCAACCTCTACTTAAAGACCAAAGAACGAGAGTCCATTACCTTCTAAGACAGTCTGTTCCACTGTTCAACAACACTTGCCATCCCTATGTTTTAGGGGCAATTCATCTGAACGCTAAATTCGTGTTCAGAAGAATTTTTCTCCCCAGGAACGATTTAGGCACACAAAGGAGGGAAGGACGTTTCCATGGTGATTCAGCAGCATTCCAGGCTTTCACATACAAGGGCTTGTTTCCCCTTTTAGCTCCGTTTGGAGGACGATTTTGCAGCGATGCAGGCAAGTGTGAAAATCTTCTTTCTCAAGATGTTTGTCCCTTATCTGTGGCCTTAATGGGGGTGGGGGAAGAATCATTGTACATCTAGGCACTCCATTGAGGCAAAAGGTCTGGCTCAGGGCAGCCTTTACATGTCAAGGGACATGGGGGTTGCTCAGGAAACAGACTTTGGGGAAGATATGGGGGTTTTGCCGTCTCTTACAAGCTCAAGGGAGTTTGGGAGAGTGTGCCTCATAACTAACTCCCTATGACTGGCTGGGGATACAATCTGAGTGTTTGGCCTCAGAGTCTGGTGTTTCACCTAATGGGAAGGCTGAAGAGATGGTCTAGGAAAGGCACCTGGCTTCAGCTCAACCCATATCAAGATTTCACTCTCAGTTGATGTCTCAAGAGTTTAACATTAGTTTGGGTTAAATGGGTTTAAGGTCTAATAAAGGCGAATTCTTATACATCAAATTTATGTGTCTGTTCTCTTTATTTCATGGTGGGGGCTCATATCAGGTATAGCATTTCACTAGGAATAGCATAGTAGACATCTCTTAGGTAGCATCCACCTATAAGACAATGGAAATGACCCAGCTTTTATCTGATCTAGCACCAGCTTATATAGTATCTCGAGGGTCACATCTGCCTAACAGGAGTGGCAGTTAACTAGCCTTCTATTAGCGGTCAATTAACAATATGCTTTACTGGTCTTTTGCCTCCAGCCAATTGTTTAAGGTCACTCATCATCCAGTTGCAAATCAGATTGTGCCAGCTTTCTGTACAAGGCCATTACTCATCCATTCATACAAGAGTTTAACTGGCCACTGTTAATCTGGCTACTTGCCATCAATTGATTGCCTTGTGTATGATTCAGTTTGATTAAGGACAATTGTACCAATTAAATACACTTTTTGTTTTCTGTTTTCCCCCTCCCTTGCAGATTCTCATTTTCTTTATCTTCTATTTATACACAGGTTGTTGATACGTGGGTGGCTCAACACCCACAACTGTCTTCATTATATGTGGTTAACTCTGTGAAAATACAAGTCACACTTATTTCCTTTCCCTCTCCAATATACACATTTTAGAGCCTTGATTTTTACACTCAAAAAGAATATATAAAATATAGCATCCAACCTATATCAAGACCCTCCTCTGTCACAGAATTACTCTCCATGTGACTCACAACTTTGGACAATCAGCATTCCTGATCATGTGGAGAGTCTTCAAAGACACAGGTGGCTCAATCCTTCAGCATGTCACTATTGCATTGAGAAGAATGATAGAAGTGATGGTGAAATGAGGTAGTGGCTCACATGTTTCTCTTTCTCACACATTTAGGCCCTTCATTTCATTAATTCTTCAACAATTCTTTTCTCTTTTCCAAATCCTTCCTCAAAATCTATGACAACTTTGGCTTACACCAAGGGTGGCCAACTGTTGTGGAGACCAAAATGGCTGAAAAATGGAACAATAGTCACTTTTGCATCTAATTTCTGCATGTTTTGGTAATTATGGGGAAGTTGGGATAGTGGTTCAAAAAAACAAACAAACCCACAATTTTCTGGCAAAAATTAAAATACAGTAGAGAGAAAAGGTTTCAGAGACTTTGGGGGAGTGTAGTGAACATAGAAAAACTCACTGCATAAATAATTCAGTTTGAGACTGCTTTAACTGCCCTAGCTCAGTCCTAGGGAATCCTGGAAATTGTAGTTTATTGTTGGACCAGAGCTCTCTGACAGAGAAGGCTAAATGTCTCACAAAACTACAGTTCCCAGAATTCCCTAGCATTGAGCCAGACCAGTAAAAGCATCCCAAACTGGATTATTTCTACAATGTGTGAGCGAAGAAATATTTGGATTCAACACACACACACACACACACACACACACACACACACTGGAACCTTATCTTACACGGGGATCCATTCCAGATCCCCCCGCGTAAGCTGAAAAATGTGTATGCTCGAGCTCCATTCAATATAATGGGGCTTGGGCAAAGCGGCGTTGTGGCGCGTGTGCACCATGGGCATGCGCACCATTCTTTATATTGCTGCATGGCTTCAGCATAAGCTGAAAGCTGCAGTGTATGCCGTGGACACACTGTATATAGTTAATAGCACACATGTGTATGATCAGTAACATATACATACTACTACTACTACTAATAATAATAATAATAATAATAATAATAATAAATTTTACTTGTATACTGCTTTTCCATAGATCAAAGCGGTTTACAGAACATATAAAAACCTTAAAAAACATTTCATAAAAATAGATAAAATCCACTAATACAAATTATACAAAATCTGAACACTATCATTTCACAGGGTAAGGCAGAGAATTGATGGGAACGGGAATACATAGCTTCATTTTATAGGGGAGAAGGCTTGACAGAAGAGGAAGGTTTTGAGTCTCTTTTTAAATGTTACCAGGGAGGTCATAAGACGGAGCTCCTAGGGGAGACCATTCCAAATTTGTGGGGCCGCCACTGAATGGGCCATCCGGGATGTAGAAACAGGTTTGGAAGATGGAATTTCCAACAAGTTCTTCCCGCATGTCCTGAGTGTGCGGGGTGGATTATATGGGGAGATATAGAAAGACAGTAACACACAAGTGTATTATTAATAACATATATAAACCTACATGCACATAAGCATATATCTATATAAGATTAGCCACACATGTATGTATGGTTAGTTAGCAGAAGTAGAGAGAAGAGGGATATGAAACCACGCAAAGAGAATTGCTCATTATGGAATAGACGAATCATGTTATCTTTTGGCAAAAGGAAATTCTCCAGATGATATGTGTGCCATCCTGTGCTCTGGATAAACCTGAAGAGAAGTAGTACTAATTGGCTGAGAGAACAGCTATAAATTACAATGGAGTCCAGTCTAGTTAGAATAGTGAGGTCACACCCTGGATAAATGCAAGAGGTCAAACTATGGGCAAAACTACGGAGCTTAACACACAGCAATATAAAGCCACTTTTCCTGATTTCAAGCCAAATTCAGGCTGCCCCACTGCCATCCTGGTACACCCCAGCTCCAATACTGATCCCTGAACTTACTTTGGTGGCCATTTTTCAAAGCCGACATAGCCTAAATACCTTAAAACTCAAGTATGTATCAATTTCTATGTCTTTCCTTCCCCTACCCACTATCTTGGCTTATCAGGCCATGGGACTGCCAGGGGCTAGGGACCTGTTTGCATGGGTCAGGTTACTCCAGGGGTAGCCTGAAATATTCTGGCTTTGAAGCCTGACCTCTCCCTTTCTCTCTATTACCTGGCCCTCAATTTCTATACCAGGACAGCTGTCTGGATGCGTGTCCAACTGAGCTGCCCAGTATATCGGCTGCCACTGTGGGCCAATTGCTTCTGAGGTCAGAACAAGGCACCCAGTGACAATTACTTTGCTAGGCACCTTATTCTGACCTCAGTGTGAGTGACCAGCAGTGGAGGTGGATGCCCCAGATGAACCAGTAGACAGCTGCCCTGGCACAGAAATGGAGGGATCTGGATTTTCCCAGAAGATCCAGAGTGAGAGGCAAGGTTTTAAAATCTGTCTTTACCATCCCAAATTTGGTGTTGAACATGTTAGACACCTTCTAGATTATTTTGCATCAGAACCAGGGTCTTGGCTGTGCATCTTCCAAAGAAGATGATGCCAGAACAGGGGGAAAATGACCTCTTGGCCTGTGCTGACAAAGCTTAGGTCTTTCAAATCTCTGCACAACATAAGAACTGATGCCCAGTTTTGCTCTTTCTTCTGCATCCTTTTCTTTTCTTTTATACTTTGACTTTTGGATAAAGAGCTGGGTGGATGAGCTGTATATTTTAAAAACTGAACCTGCACAACCATCTCTGGAATACTTTTTGGCTGCAGGGTGGAATTTTAAATAAATCTTTGAAAATAAATGATCAGTCATGCACTGGGAGGAATGTAGTTCAGTGGTGGAGCACATGTTTTGGATATAGTAAGTCACATGTTCAATCTCTGGTATCTACAATTAAAAATGATCAAAGAACAGATCATGGGAAAGACATCTGCTGAACAGCAATTGTCAGACCTGGTAGACAATACTGGGTTTAATGGACAAATACTCTATTTCACTATAAAGCAGGTTCTTATTGCTGACAAAGTATGAAAACATTGCTGTACCACCTTCTATTATGGAAGCTCCTGTTGGTGAATACTCAAGGGTAATAGAAAGTCATACCTGCATTTTTGGTTGATGCAGATGGAGGCATTCAGCCCACCTCCCTGTACTTTTCACTTACTTTTCTTAAGCCAGGTCACTTCCCACTCCCTACCACCACCTCTGTTAAATATTGGCCACAGATCACAAAGGTGTGGCAAGACAGCATCTGAGTGCATTCATGGGATACTCGGAAAACCCTGGGGTGATCCAGGAACAACAACAACAACAACAACAACAACAACAACAACATAATAATAATAATAATAATAATAATAATAATGTTTTATTTATATTTCCCACCTCTCCCTGTGGATTGAGGTGGGATTACATCAATAAAAATAGAATTTTCAAGATCATCCTTGTGCATACAGTCACAGGAAAGTAGGAAGAAGCCTGACCAACAATCACCAACTCTTCCCTCTTCTGGCCATTAAACGTTGGCCAAACACTGGCTGTATTGAATTGTGAGTCTCTTTTGATATGTTCTTTTCATTGTAAGAAGAGGAGAAATGGGTGAAAAACAGACTACTATCCCTCTGATCTTAACGTTAAATAATGCAATCAGGAATTCATTACTCAAGGTTGCATTTGCTCTTCTCCCCCCTCCCAGCCAAAAACATAACAATGAAAGAAAGTAAATTCCAAAGAGATGAAGTTGCATCACTCTTTCAAGCCATTTTTAGTGGTAAAAACAGAACTTTGTGGACAGGGCTTTGAGATCTGAGGCCAGTTCATTAATCTGCTATTTTGCGGTGCAGGTTGGATTTCCGAGTTCAGGTATTTTACAAAACCATTCAAAAGAAGCCAGCAAGAGTGACTTTCCTTTGAAATTATTTTTGATGCGAGGCAGCACAGAATTATACCTCCCCCCCCACCCCCACGAAAAGGTGCAACTGTGTTAATAACAGAATCTAGCACAAGCTCCCCTACACTCTTCATTTTCCAAGAGAGCTCCTTTTAAAGTTTCCACGTATGTTCAACAAATCACAGTAAAGGGGCATAGATTTCTTTTGTGTGCTGACTAATGAAACCAGAAATTACACACTGGGATTTCTCACAAGGATTTCTCAAGTATGCTGAAAAGTTCCTAATGGCCAATGAAGCTAATTCTAGTCAGTGCTAATGATTAATTCCTTTCTGTTGTCTGCAAGAGGAGAAAACAAGAGACATTGGAATGTGGTATCACATGATCATGACCTTCAAAGCTACTTAGGGGCTGTATAGACTGGTGCTTTGTGCCAGCCTATATGTGCAGTGAAGGCTGAGCATCTGCATGCTCAAAGCTCTTACCATGCCACCTGGGTGCCATTTTGGTGCACACCCATCCATACAGTGCATGCCATCAGGGACGTAGCCAGGATTTTAGGAAGGGGGGGAACAGACTAAGTGCCACCATTATATGGGGGCTTGGGTGCGGTGGCGCAGGAGCACGCACCATTCATTTTTCTAATGGAAGGGGGAGTCCGGACCCCAAGAACCCCCCCTTGGCTACGTCCCTGATGCCATGATGACATGATGATGCACACTGGGCGCAGTGCCCAAACTGTGCAGTGCAGAAGGGGCATCATGGCCTGCCAGCACACCTATGGCACCCTTCTGGGATGCAAAAAGAAACCCCTTTTCAGGGCTTCTTTTTGCTCCCTCTGGAGGTCATGGTGTGCAGTTGCCACAGCCTCCATCCAGGGCAAAAAGGGTCGCTCATATGTATAGCCCCTTAGTCTTCAAATTATGTTTTTACTTCTCTCTGCAAGAAACATCAATATGTATAAAAGCCAGTGTGGGAAGTTCTGGAATATTCTACAATTGAGACAATACAAGTGAAAGAATGGGGCTATACTGACGTGGACTAGATCAATTCATGGTGGTTCTCATTAAATGCAGAGAAATTTTGTACACTTTGATCGCCTTGTCTCTGCCTATCACTCATCTCTTCTCTTGTTACTCTGGTCATGGGATGCTAGGGAAGGAAAGAATACTCATAAATAGCTTCATCCTAAGCAAGGAAGGAAGTGCTAACACATCAGAACACCCACTCAAAAATGGGCAATTCCCATCTGCCTCGTGCAATGACCACCACTCCCTCAAAACTCTCTTGTTACCTGCAGAGCCATCCCCCGACATAGCCATTTTACAGATGGTGGAGAATCGTGGGTACCAAATAATAATAATAATAATAATAATAATAATAATAAAATTTATTTGTATCCCGCCCCTCTGAGAATAATCGGGGCGGCTAACAAAGTTAAAAATACAGCACATATAAAATCCCTGGTGCCCTCTCCTCCTTAAAAAAGTATTAAATCCAATGCAGAATTAAAAACAAACAAACAAACAAAAGACATACAAGTTAAAAACTGACCAGAAGGTCAACAACATCACATCAGCAAACCATCAATGGGAACGGCAGTATCTTATTCCCAGACATTTTTCTGAGGCCAGGTTCTCTATTCTGGGAAGGCCTGCCGGAAGAGATTTGTCTTAACAGCCTTTTTAAAGCTGTCTAAGGATGTAAGCAGACGGATCTCATCCGGCAGGCAGTTCCACGGTCTGGGGGTGACGATGGAAAATGCCCTCTGGGAGGTAGCCGAGAGCCTAGATTTTTGTGGATGAAGTAGGCCTCTCCCAGAGGAGCGGAGTGTGCGGGGAGGATTGTAGGGGAGAAGGCGGTCCCAAAGATAGTTTGGACCCAAGCCATTTAGGGCTTTAAAGGTGATAACCAACATCTTGTACTGGGCCTGGAAGCTAATGGGCAGCCAGTGGAGGTATTCAGCTATGTCCCTATAGGTGGATGCACCACAATATCATCCTCTGGAATCTCCTGATGAGTATCAGGGGAGTGTATCCTATATTAGGGAGCCATTCAAATGCTTCTCCATTGCCCACCCCACCTCTCCACTGGCCACTAAATGGTCATGGGGAAGTTTTACAGTCAACAGGTTATTCCTAAAGAAGGAGGCAAGGGTGATGGAATTATGTTTTGACTAGATAGAACGTTTTGCTTCATCTTTCAATGCAGGATTTCAGCCAGTGCTTGTGACAAGCTTCCCCCCCCCCCCTTTCTAATTTTCACACATTCTTCAGATCAAACTATAATCCAGCTTTGGGCCCATTCCCACTGGTGGCATGAACTGCATTTGATCCCAGGTCAATTTCAAAAGGCCCCCTGTTCACACTATGAAAAGGGGGGGGGGCTGTTTGGAATCAAGGTTTTCCCTTGGCACGGTTGTTGTTCCTATTGGGAGAGACAAGCAGCCATCCCTTTCCTTTTCCCCTTCTAGCGATCCAGAGTGGTAGAGGCCCCAGAGGGACCCCATAGGTCTCCCTCTCTACAGCCACCCTTGGATCGCTGCTTCCTCCTCCTCCTCTCCCTTCCTCCCCCAGCCTTCTTGCCTACCTGGGTGCTGGTGGCTGGGGCCCAGCAGTGGTGGTGGAGGCAGCCCTCTCCTCTGGTCCTCTTCCTCCATGGCACTCCCCACTGCCTGGCCTCTTTTTGCTTCTGTGTCCCAGCAGGCCTACATTAAAAGGAGGCCAGGGCGGAAGGAGAAAGGCAGCAGGCCTGGAGGATGCAGAATGGAGGGTGTGTGCACATGTGTGCGTGCCTCCATACTCCCAGCCTGCCTCTCTCCCCTCCTTTGCAGGGGCCCGGAAGCAGGCCGGGAGTATGGAGGCATGCATGCATGTCCTCCATCCTCAGTCCTGCATCCTCTGGGTCTGCTGCCTCTCTCCTTCCACCCAAAGCCTCCAGGGAGCACCATGAAGGAGGAGGATGAGGAGGACTGGAAGAGAGGGTTGCCACTGCTGCCACCACCGCCACTGCGAGGCCCCAGCCACCAGCATCCAGGGAGGCAGGGAGGCCAGGGGAGGAAGGGAGGTGAGGAGGAGGAGGAGGAGAAGGAGGAGGAGGAGGAGGAGGGAGGGAGGGAGGGAGGGAATGCCAGTGACAGGGAGATGGCAGGGACCATTGCAGCTTCCCCTGCCATTTCCCTGTCACTGGCGGCAGATGCGAATCTGCCTGTGATTTCCAATAAATCGATTCATAAAAAAAACCAAAAAAAAAACCCACCACTTTGGAAGTGGTGTCAGGAAACCTCTGGTTTTTGGGTTTGACCCACATTTTCCTCTTTGAAATCGATCTGATAAGGATCAGCATTGATTTCAAATGGGAACTAGGGTCATTTACCTCGCATCCTGCTGCGATTTTTTTTGTAGTGGGAATGAGGCCCATATGTATTATATGTTCAGCATAGAAGTTAAACAGGGTAATAAGATGAGATGTTGCCTAACCCTCTTGCCATTTGGAAATCATTGTTTTTCCTTATTGTGGCCTGACAGTGGCTTCTTGCCCTAAACACAGGATCATGTTATGGCACACCCATTTCTTGAAAAGTGAACTATATTACACATGGATCCATAGTGCATGACCCATTTTATGCTTACATAGATCATCAACAAGATCCTGGCTGATGTAATGTTTTATTACCGAAGCAATTTAAAAATATCTCAATAAAAAATACAGCATCCACCAGTTAAAAACACCTGCTGCAGTAAGATATTTGAAATATCCCTGTAAAGGAACAGTGTTTAATGTTATTTCATATTGATCTTTATGAAGTTAATGTTTGGTATATAGATTTCATCTCTTCACAAATACAAGGGGGTTGTAGAAAACAGAAAGTGAAAACAAAAGTGTATATATAAGTGAGCCAGGCCAAGCAGTGGGCTTGTGTTGGAACTGGAAGAGAGCATGAAGTGGAAGTTGAGCTGATGCTGTGAAGAAAGAGCTAGAAGTGAAATCTGAGTTGAAGGAAAAATGGAGAAGGGGAAAGGCAGTTCAAAGAGGCAAGGAACCAAAGATAGGAATCTGAAGCAGAAAAATAGTCAGAGTGTGATATTTGATCTGTGGGAAAACAGTTTTGAAGGGGAAAACATCTTGCCAATTGTACTCTGCACAAAAAAGTTCTTGCCTGAGACCCAGGAGGAACATGTAACAGGAACATGTAAGATTTACATTCCTTTGTGGTTGCGTGTCTTTCAGTTGTTTCTGACTTATGATGATCCTAAGGTGAATTTATCATGTGGTTTTCTTGGCAAGATTTGTTCAGAGGAGGCATGCCATTAGCACATGTGACTTGCACAAGGATACCCAGTGGATGACAGAAATAGTTGTAAATATTCTGTTGTGTGCCTTCAAGTCTTTTGGTGACCCTAAGGCAACCTATCACAGGGTTTTCTGGAGCAATAGGGTGTGACTCACCTAAGGTCACCCAGTGGGTTTCCATGGCTGAGCAGGGGTATCCAACCCTGTTCTCAAGAGTCTTGGTCTGATGCTCAAACTACTACACCACTCTGACTCTCTTTCATTCCTTAGAGACTGATTTTATAGGCTTAGAAGAATCTATTTATTTATCATTTATTTTTCCTGTTACTCAGTTGGGACATGCTATACACAATTTATTTTTGAAGCATTTGGCAATATAAGTATACATGTCAACAAAAGAAAATGTTTTTATATATACATATTAGGCTAGTAGGCCAAAGAAGCTGCTATTATGATTTGCACTTATTGGTTGCCCACCTCATGCCTAAAGCCTTACACGCTACCAAAAGGGGAATTATTTCTGCAATGTAAAGTTTAATATGGGGAAATTCAAGACGTTTCTCAAATCTTTCAAATATCCAAAATAAATTTTGTTTTAGAAGTTCTATATTTTTTCTTAAATGTTTATTTGTTTTTCACTTTTGTATGTGATCTATATTATAATTTATACTATATCATGTAACAATATATAATGCATTTGCCCTTGTTAATAGGTAATTTCACTTTATTCTATTTTACTGTGCACATTTGCAATGGCCTATGACTATAAGCAATAACATTTTGGAATTGCATTGCAATATAAAGTAGAGGACTGGAGTGGTAGAAACAGCCTAATAAATAAAAACATCCACCTGAAGAAAGCACAGGAATCTCTGGAGTGGAGTGCAGATACTATTTTTGGCCAGATTCAATCCATCTCATAAGACAAGGAAAGGAGAATCTTTGACACTGTGATCCCCTTTCCTCTGGCTCCTCAGTCATCAGAGCAACTCCATTTGGTTTACATGACTCCCCCCAGATCATGTCTGGTCTCAATCTGCCTTTCTTAATAGTGTGCATATGGTCCCTCGAGACTGAAAAGCACTCATTGAGCATGACAACATGTGAAACAATCCCTCCCATCTCTTCTGCCTACTGTCCAACAGTACAAAGTAGGTGTAGTGGGCTTGTGCTACTACACTCACCAGTAGAATCATGGAGTTGGAAGAGACAGCAAGGGCCATCCAGTCCAACCCTTCACCATGTAGGAAGCCACAATCAAAGCATTTCTGACAGCATCTTTGACCTCCATTAGGACCTGCATTCCTGCTGGTTGTCACAACCCATAGACCAAAAAAGAAAACCATGGTTCCTTTTGTTCAAGTTGGAGTAATTAAAAAAATACTTCTTTGGGCCATATATATATATGTATAGATCTAGATCTATATGTACCAGTGGGCCTTCTCCATTCCGCCCCCCACCCTGCATAAGAGAAAATCTGCATATGCACATGCCCCATAGGAAACAATGGGGTACATACACGTGGTGGCAGCACGGTGTGTGTGCGCAGGAGTGCATGCCATTGTTTGTATTGTCGCACAGCTTCCACATAAGCAACAAGTCATTTATAGCGTGCCCACGTATGGCACGGGTGCACTCTGTGTGTGTGTGTGTGTGTGTATTGTTATTCTGGCCATCTTGCTGATGACTGAAGGGAACCAACATTATACCTAGGGAATGTGGGCGGGTAACTCCAAGCCCACAAAAATAGTCTACTTTGGAAATGAGCTGTCCTTTAGTAGTCAACTCTACCTAGAAGATGCTTTATGCTCCTGTAGGATCCAGGCATCCTTTCTTCTACACAAAAGTTCAGAATACAAATCCAAACCCAATAGATAGCAGCAGGACCTGAGACTTCAGGTCCAATAAACCTCAGCCATCTTGGCCAATGGGCTGATAGGAGAGTAGTCATCATGGCAGGGTCCTGAACATTTTCTTTTACAATCCTAAGACTGCAGTTTCATGCTAAGCACATTAAAGCCAGCAAATCATGCCTGAGACTCACACAATCTCACTACAAATGTTTTTTGTTTTGTTTTGTTTAATGAGAATGTGTCTTATTAAGCAACTCTATGAGTGCAGGAAGAAAAAAAAATCCTCTCTTTTAATAACAATGAAATAGAGAGACACCTAAATATCAAGGAGCTTTTAATTAGAAACCCTGCCTGTAACTACATTTTATTATTATTATTATTATTATTATTATTATTATTGGAAAGCAAAGTCACTGAATACTTCTAATTATAATCATTATTCGGTTTTCTTTTCTTAGCGAACCTGCTGCATTAATTACCTGGAAAAACATCAAGGCTTTTATTTATTTATTATTTTTTTTAAAAAGAAGCTATCATGGAATATGTTACTTAGACTCTGTTTTTGATGTAACAGCTATTCTCTCTGATATACACAAGCATACACACAACCTATAAGAATGCCTTCATTTTTGCAGGGGGGTCCGGAACGGATACCCCACACAAATAGAGGGCCAACTGTATAAGTTAAAATCTAGCATTATACATGTCACTTTGAGGATTGAGGTCTGCTTAAAGAACCCTTCTCTCTGCCCCACCAGTGTTCAGTATATTGTGAGGACTTGGGAAAGGCCCTTCTCAGTTGTAGCACCCCAAGTGGTAGAATGCTTTCCCTTTAGAGGCCCAACTAGCACTAAGTAAAATTATGGCTGTTTAATAATAATAATAATAATATAATAATAATAATTTTATTTCTTACCTGTCTCTCCTCACAGCTCGAGGTGGGTTACAGCATAGTTAAAACACAATCATTATATAAAATACACATATTAAGTTGCATAAAATACACATATTAAAAAAATCTATGCATTGTTAATATTACAATGTCTTTCTGGGATACCTGAATTGTTCAGAAAGTTTTATGCATATCATTTATGTACTTTTTTCTCCTGTTAGAAACAAAAAATATGCAGGAAAATGCACTAAAAGACTTGGGGGGGGGGGGGGGGAAGAGAAGAAGCTGGTGGAAATGGAGATTAAAAAGCAAAAACTAGAGGGAACGCTGGCAGCTGCAAAGCTTAGAACTAAGTTGCCTTTCCAGTTTCTGGGTGGCTAATGTGGTCCAGGACAGGTAGAATGTACAATATCAGTCAGTAGACGTGGCAAAGCTACTCAGACATCCAGATGACTGAAGAAGCAACTACAGAGTAGCAGGTACATCAAGTTAGCCAAGCTCTTTTTGTTGGCAGAATTTGGTCCAACTGGCCTGAAGGGCAGTGATGCAGCCTCTGACTAATAGCTACTAGTACTGATGACTTATATTATCTCTAGTTTCTAGGAAATATGAGAAGGTGTTCTTTCAAAATGGAGTTATAGTATTATGATTCTGCTTTAATTGTCATGGCTACAACCTGTGAAATCCTGGAGTTTGTAGTTTGCACAAGCACAATTAGAGCTGCCCATTCTAAATACCCTCCCCTCAACTATAAATGCCAGGATTTGATAGGATGAAACCATGACAGTTAAAGTAGAATCACAGCTTTTTAACTATGTGTTCATAGCTTGGGGGTACTCCTGGACTCGTTGCTTCAGCTGTCATCTCAGGTGGATGCGATGGCCAGGAGTGCTTGTTATCAGCTTCGGCTGATACGCCAGCTATGACCCATCCTGGAACGGGAAAACCTAGAAACGATTGTACATTCACTGGTAACCTCTCGTCTCGATTTCTGTAATGCGCTCTACATGGGGCAACCCTCATGCCAAATTCGGAAGCTGCAACGGGTCCAAAATATGGCAGCCAGATTGGTTACAGGGAGTTCAAAATTTGATCTTATTACACCTATGTTAAAATCCCTACACAGGCTGCCTATTAGCTTCTGGGCACAGTATAAGGTGTTGGTCATTACCTATAAAGCCCTGCATGGCTTGGGTCCAGCTTACCTGAGGGAACACCTCCTTCCATACAATCCTTCCCGCACTCTCAGGTCCTCTGGGAAGAATCTCTTGCAGTCTAAGAAAACCAGACTGGTAACAACTTCCCAGAGCAAGATGCCAGCCACAGATGCTGGCAAAACGTCAGGAAGAAACTCTGCTAGAACATGGCCACATAGCCTGAAAAACCCACAAAAAACTATCCCCAGAGGACGTTTTCTGTTGCCGCTCCAAAAATCTGGAATGACCTTCTGGAGGAGATCTGCCTTATAACATCTTTGGAGGCCTTTAAGAAGGCAATAAAAACGGATCTCTTCTGGCAGGCATTCCCAAATTGACCTCGTCGGACTGTTCACTCTCCAGTTGAGAACTGTTGTTTTTAATGGTATTTTAAGGTGGGAGGGAGATAGGGAATTGGATTTTATATGTTTTGCTATGTTTTTTACTTATGGCTTGTTGTGTTTATTTTTATTGTTCTTATGTTTGTTGTTACCTGCCTCGATCCAATGCAGGGAGAGGCAGGAAACAAATTATTGTTGTTGTTGTTGTTGTTGTTACTATTATTATTATTATTATGTATTGTGAAAGAGCCCCAGAAGGGTGCACAGGGTGATTGTAAAAAAGCTTCCTATAGGCATCATGTTCACAATGGTGGGATTATAACAACACCTAGAATCCCCTAACTAGCATGGTGTGGGGGATTCTGTGGGTCTGGGTTCTAGAATTGTGTTGGTAAAATAGGCATAGACAAAACTGTTTTCCAGGCTCTTCTCATACTGTGATAGGTTCACATCCATCAGTGGTTCCTGTTTCATTAGCAGTGTGAGCACACACAGTTCACCATCCTTCAGAGCTTGCATCAATATAGTCAAGAGTCTTGCCACTCATATTTACAAGGGAACCTCATTGTTACAATCACAGGCAGGCTTTTATATTCTTGATTTTACTTGGTTTTGTACAGCGCCGTGTAGATTTACAGCGCTTTATAAATAAAGTTAATAATAATAATAATAATAACAACAACAACAACAGCTAGGCAGGTTTAGTCAAGAGGATGAATGCCTTGCCATAATGAGCATTTAAAAACATTTTTTTCTTTCTGAAATTATTGACTATTTCTAACAAAATACTGGATGTGTGTAATCAGCTTACCAGATATAAAAAAGGAAATGCAAATGATTCAATGTTCTTTTCCTCCCTTCTCCTCGTTCCAGTCCTGACCCAGGTATAGAAAGTAGAATTCTTGTTAGGTGGGGTTTGACTGTCAGATTTATGACAAATACAGTAGGGTATTGATAGTGCTAAAATGCTGCCTGCAGCAATAAACACATCTCTGCCGGTCTTTGCTGTTCAATAATTTGATGAATTGCCTTGTCAAAGCACATTGCAGAAAGTTCTCCAGGTGAAAAAAAAATATGATTGGCACTAGATTCATTTCATTTCCCCCCTTCCAAACACCAAACCATTTTTAGAGAATTTTGGGGCCTTTTTGTTTGACTAAGCCAACGTAACACAGTAATAAATAGACTGTTGTGTTTCTGATCCCATTGTGCAGTTCATTAGCTGTTCCTGTTCATGTTCAGCTGCTAGTATAGGCTGCCCTTGACCAATTCAGTGAATCCTTCAAGGCCAGAATTTGCAACTGACCTATCTTGCCAGGTATAGAAGACCCTCTAACCTCTGTACAGCAAACATAATTGCTGGGTACCTGCTAATATTTCATCACAATTTCTCATTGAAACTCATGAAGTGGAGATAAACTGCAAAGTAGCTATGTACACATTTTGGAATTCTATCCTCAGAGAGCATTTAAATATGTATCCATACTTTATATACTTGCAATGGGAAATATAACATTTATATACCATCACAATGTTTCTAAAATAAACAATTGGAGCATCAGTTCATTTCTAAGAATAATTTACCAAAATATGTCTTCATATTTGGAATTCCTAGCAGCTGGTGAACGTCTCTGAGTTCTTGTCTAAATGCTGGAAGGAGTGATTCAGGTTCTGAACTATAGCCTCAAAATGGATATCACACTAGTGGGGTGAAACAGATGGACAAAATAAAGTGATTTACAGACACTTTGAAGGCAGGGCTTTTAGATGATGCATGCCTTGAAAGCAGCTGGCAACTGGACTAAAGCTGTGCTATGGAGTTAACAAGCAGATGAAAAGGAAGCTGGGAAAGTCTGACTGAAGGCAGAAAATGTGCATGCATGTAAACATCCCAGTGTGAGTGCATGGCTGCAGCAAAGCAAATAAATAAAAGTGTGACAACTTGAATGGATGTAATGACAACATACACAAAAATCCACAGGGGGCAATGGGGTAATCAAGAATCATAGATGTTGGAAGAGACAACTAGGGCCATCCAGTCCAACCCCCGCCATGCAGGAAATCCAATCAAAGCATCCCTGACAGATGGCCATCCAGCTCTCTGTTTAAAGACTCCAAGGAAGGAGACTCTGATCACCCTCCGAGGGAGTGCATTCCACTGTCGACAGCCTTACTTTCAGGAAAGTCCTCCTAATGTTCAGTGGATCTCTTTCCTTGTAGCTTGCCTCCATTGTTCCAGTCTCTGTTCCCTGGAGCACAGAAAACAAACCTGGTAAGGTAAAAAGAAGAGAAGGGCAAGGGGGCTCCATGATTGTGCTTTGCCAATGTGTCACTCACACACTGATGCACTGAAGCTGCTATTGCTGATGCACTAAACCAGTGGAAGAGCACACATGCGAATCTGTGGCCAACCAAAGGGGTGACCATGCAATGGGATGTCATTGGCATACGTAGGATTTATTTGGTCACAAGAGGTGTGTTTGTGCAATGGTGCTCCTGTATGGTGGAGATGCAACAAAAAAATTACCCAGCAGTGTAGCTTGACACCACATCATGTGGTCAGCAGGGTTTTGTTCCCTTGGGCAGCAGGGTTTTGACCCACTTTTGGAAAAAGCAGGGTTGAGCTGCTTTTTCCTGCCCGTCTGTTCCACCCCATGATCACAGTATCAAACTGAAGCCCAAGGTGTTTTCACAACCCCACAGTGACTCTGATCAGCTACCACCATTCAGAATGAAGAGAAAACTGTTGCTAACCCTAATTAGAGAAGACCCACACAATCAGCTTCTCAATGATCTCAACACTTATGTAAATTCTTGGGACTAGCATTTGGATATAGGTCTCCAGGTTTAAACATTTTAAAGTAAGAAAAGGAGAAACTGACAGATCTTCCTGTTATCTCCCTTCCATCTCTTGCCTTTCCCTGCCCCATCTGCCAAGGTTTTTTGGGAGGGGGCACTCTCCATTTAAATGGCTTTGAGTTCTGTTTCTCTTGTTGGATTTTACTGGCTACTTCTCTATTTTTGTCCTTTTTGTTTTGTTTTTTTCTTTTGTAGCCATTCCTATGACTAATACATTTGATGCTGTTTGTTGTTAACTGTCATCAAGTCAACTTTGATTTATGATGACCCTACAAATGGGATTTCAAATATGTTGATGAGAGAATGAGAGATCTTCAAGTTATCCTATTATTATCAGCGCTGCTCTTGCAGACTCAGACTCTCCAACTGATTCTATCCATGTGGAATGTGGTCTTCCTCCTTGTCTACTTCTTTCTACCTTACCAAGCATTATTTTGTTTTCTAGTGAGCCATATTTTCTCATGATATGCCCACAATAAGACAGTCTCAGTTTATCCATACTGGATTCTAGAGAAAATTCAGGCTAGATTTGCTCTTAAAACCATTTATTTGTCTTTATGGCAGTCCAGGGTATCTGCAGAACTCTCCTCCAGCATCACATTTCAAATGAGTTGATTTTATTCTTTTCAGTTTTCTTCACTGTCCAGATTTCATAACCAAACATCACAGTGACCAGTGAGCCAGCAAGGTATATTAATACTGTATGACTATTGGATTGGGACATTGGAAGGCTAGAGTTCAAATCCCTGCTTGGTCATGGAAACCCACTATATGACTTTGAGAAAGGTACATTCTCTCAGCCTCACAGTCAGGCAATAGAAAACCTGATCTAAACACTTCTTGCCAAGAAAACCCCATGGTAGGTTTACCTTAGGCTTACCATAAGTAAAAAAAAACAAAACATGAAAGCACAGCATTTGACCAAAACAGCAACTGAAGGGTGACTGTGCAATCATGGTCTTTTCATTGGGAAAATGTTGTTTCATGTATTAGCTATTATGGTAATAAGGTAAGAAGCTGGCTGGATGGGATGAGTGAATGGAATGTTGAGAGTAACAAGTGACTAGTGGAATGTTTGAGGGGATATGAATAAGGTTTGTGGGTGACAAATGGTCATAGAATCATAGAATCACAGATTTGGAAAAGATCTCAAGGGCCATCAAACCCCTGTGCCATGCAATAATATACAGTCAAAGCACCCCTGACAAATAATTATCTAGCTTCTGTTTAAATACTTCAAAAGAAGGAGACTCCACCATGCTCCAAGGCTGTCCATTGTCAGACAGCTCTTATTATCAAGACGTTCTTCCTAATTTCTTTTCCTGCAGTTTGAATTCATTGCTCTGGGTCCTATTCTCTGGAGCAGCAGAAAACAAGCTTGCTCCATCCTTAATAGGACACTCCTTCAAATATTTAAACAGGGCTATCATATCACTTCTTAACCTTCTCTTCTCCAGGCTAAACATTCCCAGCTCCCTAACTATCTCCTCATAGGCATGGTTTCTAGACCCTTCACCATTTTGATCACTATCCTCTAAACACACGCTCTAGCTTCTCAACATCCTAATTGAATTGATGTGCCCAGAACTGGACACTGTATTCCAGATGGGGCCTGACCAAAATGGAATAGAGTAGTACTATTACTTCCCCCAATGTAGATATTGTACTTCTGTTGATGCAGCCTAGAATCCCATTGGCTATTTTAGCTGCTACATCACATTGGTCTGGGTGCTGGCAATTGAGAGTTGAGACTTTGGTGTGGGGTATATGAGTGATGATTAGGGTTTAAGTGTCCAAGGTGCTGTACAAATAGTCCCAAAGGGGCGGCCTCCAGCCACCTCTTCTTCAGCCGGATTGGGGCCGCAACAACCACACACCATGACCCTGATTTGGCCTTTCCAGAGTGTGAAAAGGAACAGCAAAAAGCAGCTCCATTTTGCACCATGGAAAGGGTGCTATAGTTGTGGCGCTGCAGCTTCATGGCACTATGTCATATGGATGCAACACAAGAGGTGCGCCATGATGCCATGCACTGTGTGGAGTGGTGCATGGTGTCATGGCACCCTGGGGGTGGGGCAGAGTCGGGGAGTGCACCATGTGGACGCAATGCCCCAACTCCACCCCCAGTCCAGCCTTAATGGCAGGTCTGAATAGGGCCTAAGTTAGTAGTTTTTGTAAAGAAGACTATGAGTGAGAGTGAAATATTTGCTGTAAATGTATTAAATTATCAATCTGTTTTGTTTTTGTTCAACTTCTGTTAATAAAGTATAGCTGGCCCTCCAAAATCCCCAGATGCTCAAGTCTTTTATATAAAATGATGTAGTATCTGAAAAGAAATGAGATACAAGGTGAACAATGCTCAGACAATGAGTGCTGGAGAAATATGTGAAATGGCAGGAGGTTACAGCAGGGAAGCACATCACTTCATTTGTGTGGATTCAACATAGTGATTGGCATCTAGCAAATTCAAGTTTTGTTTTTTTGAACTTTCTATATTCCCTCACCCAATATTTTCAGTCTACAGTTGGTTGCATCTAGTAGGTCCCCACATTGAGTGGCCACAGCAGTGAAACAGGAGGAGGTCCTTACATTGGTGGAAGAGATGGGGATAAGGGAAAGCCCTCACTGTTTGTGATAGCAGGGAAATTGCTGGATATCTTCACACATAATGGCATTGGTGATTTTGGCAGAACTTAGGTGGGTTACAGACCACCCGTTTGGGGCAGCCTGCACCCACCCCTTTCCCTGCTGTATCGGGGCCTCAGCTGCCAGACCGGCAGCCTCCGAGGCCCCGATCCACCGCTTTGCAGGCCGCGGGAAAGCCCCAAGGACACCCAGTGATGGTGGGGAGGAGGAGAAAGGGGCCGCTTAGCCCCTTTCTCCTCTACGTCACTGGGCGCAGCCATGTAAAGGCTGCACCCAGCGACGCAAACCCCAGAAGGAACTCCGTTTCAGAGCTCCTTCTTGCACATAGCTTGCACTCGTGCGGCACATAGACATCATGTCCACGCTGCCTCATTTGGAGGTGGCACGGTCGTGATGTCGTAATGGCATCAGCCGTGTGGAACGGCCACCGCCATTTTCTGCGTGCTCTGCGTGTGCTAGGGTTGGGAGTGTCCGGAAAGGACACTCCTTTCCAACCCTAGTACATGCAGAGCACGTACTTTTAGGCCCGTCTGTAACGGGCCTTAGTATCTTGTAGGGAAAGTGTTGGAATAAGGGCCAAGAGCCTCACAATGGCCATTGCAAAAAATGACTCCCCCTCCCCTGTGCTAAGAGTTACATGGAAGAGAAGATTTTAACACCCCTGTCAAATGTTCTTCTTTTGCATAGCAACTAAAGATACAGGCATCCTGTGATTCTTCATGTCATCACTTGAAGAACGTTTCAATAACATTTGCAAAGTGCCTTTAGGGGAACACACATTTAACTCTTGCCACCAAATTTCTGTGAAAGCAACATTTGAGGTGAAGCCAAAAGGTCCTTCCCAAGCAAATCATCTGCAGGAAATCTGAAGAAAGTTCAATGAATTTCTGTTTAAGATTTCCAGGGAGGTTTCAGATATCTTTGAAAGGTCCCCGATCACTATTAGAAAGTCTCTTCTTTGAACTGCAGCCATAGTGCTCCTTTTACAAAATCACTGTTTGATGAATTCCTTCCTTCTCCAGAGAAAGGATGGCCGTTTTGTCTCTGAGATCACACTGAAAACTAACAAGGGAAAGTGGGGAAGTTTAAAAGGGGGGGGGCACAATATTCACAGAGAAATTATGGTCTGTCTTGTCTTTTTCATTCTGCAGAGATTTGTTGTGTCTATCTGATTCAATCAGCTTGAAATGTGCAATCTTGATGCCTGTAAAGGAAAGCATCTTTGCCATCAATGTGAATATGTTTAGAACACTGTGTTCCTTTGAGCACATTATTTCAAGTTTGCTTTGCCCTTACATTTGAGGAAAGAAACTGGGTCTGAAAAGTCACTCTGCTCTTGGTGGTTACATCATCATTTGGTATGCATTTTCAACACTGTGAAAAGGAACAGATTCTTGTCCCCATGAGTGAGTGCTGTTCCTTGTCAGTTTTCAGAAGAAAAATGTGTGTTCATTAAATCAATATCATAGAATAGATGATCCTAAGGAATAGTGATTTCAATATATTCACTCCTGATATATTCACTTTCATAACAGAAATTTAAACAGTAGACTCTACTAAGAAAACAGTAGAGCCCTGCTGGCTCTGCCCCAAAGTCCATCTATTGCCAACAATATTTCCAACCTATTTAGTCAGATCATTCTTCTGAAAGTCCCAAACAGATCATGATGGTCCATCCTTTCATGATGTTCAGTTGTAAAGCTACCAATGAGCTGAAAGAACTTGTGGTCTATTGTAAAAATCTTTGGCTGCTATCCTATACCCACTTATGCAAAAGTAAATACCATTTAACTCAAGAGGCCTCCTTTCAGAGGAGATATGTAACAGACTGTGCTTCTAATTAAGTGATCAATATCCCATCCATTTTTTTCCAAATCTAATGTACCCCCCCCAATACACACACAGAGCTATTTTCTCTTGTCATAGATCTGAAGACATTTCTTATCTCCAACTAAATCAAATGGGTTTGGATTTGGGTATTTTAGCTACTGAGAAGAACGTACTGCAGTTAGAGAGAACTAGACTGAAGACGCCTTCCCAGAAGACATTCTCTGTTGCCACTCCAAAAATCTGGAATGACCTGCCGGTTGAGATCTGCCATGTAACATCTTTGAAGGCCTTTAAGAAGGCAATAAAATGGATCTCTTCTGGCAGGCTTTCCCAAATTGATCTCCCTAGAATTTTCACTCTCTATTTGTTTAGCTGTACCCACCGGACTTTGATCTCGATCTATTCTATTAACCATTCTATTGGGAATTGTTTTTAATGGTATTTTAGGGTGGGAGGGAGATAGGGGAACTAGGATCTAATATGTCCTGCTATATTTTTATCTATTGATATTCATGTTTGATTTTATTGTTCTTGTTTGCTGTTACCCATCTCGATCCAATATAGGTAGAGGCGGAATACTAATACTAATACTAATACTAATAATGGCCTCAATAAAAGCAAGACACACACTGCATCTCAGTGCTAGTTGTAGGTACATGCAGGGGTGTTTATTTCAAACTACAATATCAGCAACAAGACCTTCTTTGCTAGAGTCTCAGTACTTCAGCCACCTCCAAGATTACAACATAGGGTTAGCAGGTCACTCATGAGCTAAATAGAATTGTTTTTGCCTGTCTCCAGATTGGCTCAAGGTAGTGTTTGCCATTTAATTTTAGGGAAATTATTCAATAACAAAATATGTGGGCCAGCATGGTATAGCAGTTTGAGTGTTGGACTAGGAATCTGGGAGGACAGGTTTCAAATCCCCTTACCTTGGAAGCCCATTGGATGGCCTTGGGTAGGTTGAATCTCAGTCTCTAAGGAAGCCAATGGCAAATTACTGTGAGACAAATAGTGCCAAAAAAAAAAAAAAAAAACAACCTCCATCATAAGTCCACTTTGGTCACCATAAGTTGAAATGGCATGAAAGCACAGAACACACATTGTGTCATACTGAGACCAGCTGCTTCTCCATGATCTGAATTGATGCCCCCACCCTTCTTCTCTACCAGCCGCTGCCTTGCCCAGGGCTGTGTGTGCAAAGCTAGATGCAGTTGTAGGATCTTGACCACTATCTCTTACTGAGTATAATAGGATTTACTTCTGGATAAACATGTCAGTATGGCATAGTGCTGGACTACAACTCTGAAGACCAAGGTTTGATTCTCATTTGGTCATGAAACTCACTGGGTGACCTTGGGCAAGTCACATGCTCTCAGCCTCAGGGGAAGGCAATGGCAAACCTCCACTGAACAAATCTTGCCAAGAAAACCCCATGATAAGTTCGCCTGAGAGTTGCCATAAGTCAGAAATGACTTGAAGGCACACAACAACAGCAGCATCAACAACAACAGAACATGCAAAGGGAAGAGGGCAGGGGGATGAGAACATTTCAGATTCATAGAAGGTACCCAATGTAATTGAAATCCATGCAAAGAGTTCCTATTGAGCTGGGGCTATTGCCAGGACTTCCAATTAGTGACAATAAAAAAGATGATGATTACAAAATAACTAGAGAAAGGTTCCATAGATCTTGTCTATGGCAGATATGCTCATCTGTACTTACACAGTCCCAAGCCATAACTTTTCCACAGAGAGAGCTGTCAAACTGCTATCAGCAAATGATTCATAACATTGGATACCATCCCTGCTTTGCAAGGCAACATCTCCTTTAAATGGTTCCCTCCCCACTCCAGCTTGCAGCATTAACATAAGTTGTGGATAGAAATCTGAAGTCAATAGCTTGCACACAATTGACTTTTTATAACACATTAGGTCCATCTCGTCATTAAATGTTCCATTTTCTTGTAAACAATGTTAACATAAAAGACAATGCAGAGGGATTATACCTTACCTATGCCAATTTAGTGAAAGTACCACAATTATAAAAGGAATCAATTTTAAAAACAAAAACAAATAAACCCCATGTTAGAGATTTACCATGAGACCCATGAGAGACGTGAACCATGAATATAGAAATTTCATTTCCAGGCTATATATTTGGGAATCATTTCTCTGACTGAACCACGAGAGGCAGTTTTTGTAATTTTTGGTGGTTGTGAACTGGGAGACGTGTGTGTGTGTGTGTCCTAAATACATCCTACCCATCAAGATTTGATCCTGTGCCACCAGGGCTCCAAACAACATTGGAAGTCCTCTGCTAAACAATCTAATTTGAAGGAAGTTGTAATTGCAAGAAGAATCTACTGCAAGTATGTAAACTTTCCTTTATGACAATGACTGATTTCTATTATTTATTTATTTACTTATTTGATTTCTATGCTGCCTTTCTCTCAGAAAGGGACCCAAGGCAGCTCACAAATAAAAAATTATGACAAACATATAATTTTTAAAAAAGCTAATGAAAAACTTCAGCTAAAAACAATATAAAATTACAAACATTAAAACCACATTAAAACCACAATAACCCACTCCATATAACAAACACCCCGTTTAACAGCCCTCCCATGATTACACATTAAAAGCCTCCTAAATAAAATCCTTTTTGTTCGCAAGCAGGGAGGGGGCCAACCTTGCTTCTTGTGGAGGGATGTTCCAAAGGATGGGAGCAGTCACCAAGAAGGTTCTCCTGTTCTCACCAGGCAAGCCTATCACTGGCCCCAGCCAGCATTCTTGCTATGGCGTTTTGCAGACAGGAGTCTCTCAAAACTGCCTTCTGAGTTATGACTTTGGGAAGAAAGTGTCTCAGGTTTGTTTTCCCAGTACGATGCTAAGAATCATGTCGTTTTCAATGAGCATGGCAGGGGAGGAGCACAAGGGAGTGTCAGAAAATGTTAACATTTAGATCATACAATTCTGCACTGGGCTGAGATTCACTTCCTAGTTCCACTATTGTCCAAATAGAGTGTCATTTCTTCAGATATGAAAGTGTTCAAGTCAACGTCATGGAGTCCATTGCAAACCCCCTCTCCCCCACACACTGTAAAAACTAGCACAGACCAGCATCAAGTGTGTGGGGGGGGGGGGGAGGGGGGAGATGGCTGTGTAAATGGACAAATCTACTCCGGCTTTGCCTAAACTTGAAGGTAGGTTCAGCAGGATTTATAGATCCTTTAGAATCAGACGAAAACCCAGAATTAAAACATGCCGGACTAATCTTCTCTCTCTCATTCTCAATCTCTCTCTTTGTGATAGAGTTACAAGCTTTGCAGATGAAGGGAATGCTGTGGATGTAGCATATCTTATTGTTGTTGTTATTTGTGAGTGAATCAGTTCCAACATATAGTGATTCTATGAATAAAACACACCCGAAAAATACTGTTATCAACAATTCCACACATTGATTCAAACATGTAAAAATCTTTAACAGTTCACAAAACACACGTATGTATAGACAGGCCCTTTGCTACAGGCTGCCTATCTCTGATGCATGAATTACCAAGAATGGATGTAGCAAACAGAATAACTTCACAATTAGAGGCAGAGAAAACATAAGAGTGGACACCCTGGGCATAAGGCAATGGCTCACCTGGGATTCATTGTTTAATCGTTGTGTAAGCCTATGATCTTGGGTTTTTAAAAACATAGTGGGCACTTATTCTTATTGATCCTGAGCACTGCCAAGGCAAGTTTTTTTCCTTAATGGATGGAGGAATTTATTTCATTAGGTTCTCAATAAAAGATGGGGAGTGGGTTCCTTGCTTCTTCCTGTAATCAATTCAGAAACTAGACCTGAATTAATATTATATTTTTTCTTATGTTTAATTAAGTCTAATTAAACAATGTAGGCATCTTCCTGTCACCTGTGGTGTGATTACAGTAAATATTTAATGCCTGTGAAGGATTAAGCTGCACATCTAATCTATATCTAGCAATCTGTTCCCCTCTCTGGAGTATTTTTTTATTTAGTTCTGCTTTGTGTAATGAGTTGCATTTCAAAGGAAATTGTTAAATACCAGAATGAAAGAGGGAACGGACTGTGGAGCATTTGAGGAAGGTGAAAAAAAATGCTACTAAGCGGATACAGAGAGATTGATCTTAAGGTGGTAAGTTTTAAAACATTCCAGTAGGGGGAATTGGAAAAGAGTTGAGGGATTGTGCACATTTTATGGATAATATTTTCTGTCCTTGTAAAAATGTGACAGTCTCATTTGCTGAGAATCTTTTCAGCTGGTCTGTAGTTACTACATGGTGTGGGAAACCTTAGTGGATCCAAAAGTCAGGTTTTGACATTCTGGGACATTCTAGGCATCACAAAAATATGGGATCCTAGATCACAGTGGCAGAGTGTAAAGCTTCAATAGGTGTAGCTATGGGCCTGAACAGACAGGCCAAAATAAAGCTGCTTCGGGTCACTTTGGAGGTATGCTGTTTAAATGCTGCATGCGTCCTAAGAGGCTGGAAGCCATGCCAAAGCCATACTCCAGCCCTAAGTACTGGAGTGCAGCTTTGGCACAGCTTCTGGCCTCTTAAAATGCATGTGTTATTTAAACAGTATATTTCCAAAGTGATCCGAAGCAGCTTTATTTTGGCCTGTCTTTTTGGGCCCTATGTGACCAATTCCCCCAGTGAACATTCCTATAGGCCCCATCCCAACCTCATCACTTCTTGTTCCCATTTTGAGAGGGTCCTCAAAAGAAAACAGAAGTATTTGGGTATATTACAACGTTTGGTGGTTGTTGGTTGGGGTACTTCTGTGAATTTTACCATGGAGGGATTCTGCATGATTTTGAAACAATAATTTTAAACTTCCTTGGGGAATTGGGGACCTTGAGAGGCAGAAAATGGGTCCAGGGGTTGAATGCAGCCGGTCACATTTGCCCACTCCAATCTAGATGTGCCCAATCTGCCCACTTCTGGTCCAGGTCAGTCCCACCTCACTGACTGCAGGGAAATTTAAAGAGGTGTGCCAGGAAAGACTTAAATTCACACTAAATCAGGCCAAGCAGTGTCTAAGGCCTGTATGCCATGGTGCCCTTCTGACAAAATTGGAAAGGATGTTATCTAATGATTAGAAATAACTCTTTGAGTGTAAAAGCTGTTTGACAGTGGAATAGACTACACCAGAGAGTGCCAGGCTCTCCTTCTTTGAAGGTCTCTAAACAGAGGTTGGGTGGCCCTCTCTCAGGAGTGGTTTAGTCTTATATCCCTGCATAGCAGGGGGTTAGATTAAACAGCCCTTGCAGTCCCTTCCAACCCTTTTCATTCTGTGCAAACTTTGGAAGTGCTCTAAAGCCATGAAGGTTTGGCAGGTGGGTGGGGGTCCTTAATGTAGATTCTCAAAGAGGTATGAAAGACAGGCCACTCTTCCATTTGATGCATAGATCTGAAATGGGCTCCTGAAAAATTGCTGAATGTTTGTTAAATGAGTATTATTGAATTATGATGACAGTGAAAATATTGGATATTTTCTGATGGAACTGAGTTAGAGCAGCACTGGTGGAATGCTATGGTAAGGAAGAAACTAATAATTGCCACAGAATATCAGCTGTTGGCTGATGTCAAAGACTGAATGTTAACTATGGCAGATAGCTCAACTGTTGATTCCTCCTGGGGAAAAAATCACTGAATGCTAAATGCCAACACTGATGAGCAAACCATTCCTGAATATTTGCCTAGCCAATGAACATTTGTTACCGTCCTTTGCATTTGAGATTTTGATGAGAATTTCAGCACAGATACATATTGTTGGAAGGCTAACAATGTAGCAAGCCCTAATCCATAAAGGCTTCAAAGTTTCCAAGGGTTTCCTTTGCCCAATGTAGCTGAATGATTATGGACTTTGAATAGGCAATCATAAGGTTCACATTGAAACTGTCCCTGGCAGCATATACACATTCCTCAAGGTTGCACATTTCTTAGTCTTGTTTTCCCAAGGCGCTGTCAACTATGTAATAGAAAAATATATTTGCACATCTTCCCTTTCCAGCTGCCGCTCCATACCACCATCCTTCAATCCCTCCCCTCCTTCTATTTGAAAGCAAAACAATGCTTTGCTACAAAGGATTTGAAAGGGAAAGCACAAGCTATATATATGTGTGTGTGAGAGAGAGCAATCACTTTATACTATGGATGCTTTCAATGGTTCCTAATGATTGTCTCCTATAAAGAGACACTGGTAGGTAAAAGGGTGTGGAAAAAAAGTCTTCCATTTAAAAAAAAATGGAAAAATAGCATTATCTAGGCTATGACTAGCAAGGGAACATAACTCACAAAGTCTTTATTTGTGTTGCCCATTATTGCATCTAAGAACAAAAGATAAATTCCTATAATTATTTTCCAGTTGGTTTGGTCCATGCCTGCATAATCAGTTTTCCCCCTTCCTATCATATACAGAGCTCTTCCTCAATAAAACACCGCAGTTAATAGCTCTTTTATATTTACTGCTCAGAAGGAGAAGATACAGCAGTCATTTTTCCCTTTTATGATGCAGAGTGAACTTTTTAAAAATTAAATTAGTGGCACTAACAACAGAGGCTCGTTGTCAACTAATTACTTCTTCCAGGTTCTTGGCAGAGACAATGTCAGCCCTCTCATTTTCATTTTATGATTTCAGAGCAGATTGTTGGCAAAGAGGTCTTTGCAACTGTCAGAATTTGGGTTGGAAATTCCTGCATCCTCCAGAGGCTATGTGGTTTATTTCTTCTTCTTTTTTTTTTTCTTTTAAAGAAAAGTGATCAGTTCATCTGGTGAAAGATGGCTAAAGCTGAGGTGAAACCACCCTCCTCAAGCAGGAAAAGTCTAATTTGAATCAGCCAAGATGGTTCATCGCTCTCTTAATACAGCATACTTTGTTGTTTTGTGACTTCAAGTCATTTCTGACTTATGGCAACTTTACGGACATGGAGATTTTTGGCAAGATTTGTTCAGAAGAGGTTTGCCATTGCTTTCCCCTGAGGCTGAGAGTACGTGACTTGCCCAAGTTCACCCAGTGGGTTTCACAGCAAAGCTTTGAATCGAACCCTGCACCATGCTACAGCACATTCTCCAGAGGCTAAACTGCAGTTGCTCTCTGATATGGCAAATAAACTCACATGTTTTGATCTATAGAAAATCTTTGATTTTAAGAAGGGGCTTTATTAAATGATGTTCTGGAGGAGCACTTCAGTCAAATTATCAACCTCCACA
The DNA here is from genome assembly GCF_019175285.1 of Sceloporus undulatus. Lineage (NCBI taxonomy): Eukaryota > Metazoa > Chordata > Lepidosauria > Squamata > Phrynosomatidae > Sceloporus > Sceloporus undulatus. The sequence goes on along the minus strand of NC_056525.1, from coordinate 15,331,888 downwards.
GTTTGAATATACCCATGGCTTGCTTTAGCATGGAGGATGGGGGCAGGATATGATCGGAATACCTATCTCCTTGGTACCTTTTGGGAGACAAGATCATGATTATTCAACAGAGCTAACTGGCTTTCTGAGAAGTAACTTTGCACTTATGCAAAATTAATAGGGCATTCTTCACGAGAAAACCCAGGCAGAGTCTTATTAAATGTGCTCCGTCACCGAAAGGAGAAGTCAAGAGGAGAATTTGGGAGGCTTTTTAAGCTGGGGTTGTGTTGCCCTCTAGTGAATGAGGTCAGCATTATGCATGGAAAAATTATTTTGATGACTGCATAATTAATGTTTACCGAAACGGCTACAAAAGAGAGCCGGTTCTCAGCCTGAGCTCTGACTGCTTAACATGCACACACAGAGAGAAAGCCCATCCTGCTGTTAACAGGATTCTGGCTGCTTGCTTTGCTCATGGCAGCAGCAACAGGGAATGTGTGATGATGTGGTGGTTCTCATGATAAGGCAAGCAAGTCAGAGAAAAGGCATAAATCAGCAACCTGGAATGAAAGTGCAGCAGCTGTTTAATACATTTCTATACACTTAATACATCTCCTGAAGAGAATGTCTAATTAAACTGTTGTGGCAAAAAAAAAGTCAATGCATTTTCAATAGTGATAAATTAGGCCAGCCTCTATGTTCATAAACGCATTGAGATATAAGAGCAAACACAACAAAACAGTGATGCCTTATTTGGGAGGGAGTGGGGCTAGATAGGGAAGTGAGATAAAGTTTGGGGCATCAGAGAAAATCAATACACACACATACACACCAAAATTCATGCTAGATTTTTGGAAAATGTCAGCCACCCTAAAGCTTATATGAGAGTAGGATCTTTGCAAGTAACCAAAGTTGCTCAAAGCTCACCAAAGCTGCATCTGCACTGCAGGAATAATGCAGTTTGACAACACTTTAACTGTCATGGTTCAGTGCTGTGGAATTCTGGGATTTGTGGTTTTGTGAGGTATTTAGCTTTCTCTGTCAGAGAGTTCTGGTGCCACAACAAACTACAAATCTCAGAATTCCATAGCATTGAGCCATGGCAGTTAAAGCAGTGTCAAACTGCATTATGTCTGCATTGTAGATGGAGCCCTAGTCCCTTGCACCTATGGTGGAAGTCAAGCTGCTTCATTTAAAAGCAGAGTTGCTTTAATGAAAAATGATGTGGGTTCCTATTCCTTTGATGATTCTTTAGAAGAAGGGATTTTAGCAAATATTACTTGTTACCTAACTGCATGAAAAACAACACTGCTAAAATTCCCACATCTACATCACCATTAAAGGTACAGTAGCTGCCCCTAATTTTAGTGTCCATGAAATTCAACACGTAATATCTGTAGTAGGTATCTTGTAGCACCTTTGAGAGATATTTGGTCTGGTCTGTCAGAGAGCTCTTGTCTCTCATCAAACTATAAATCTCAAGATTCTGTTGGATAGAATCATGATAGTTAAAATGGTGTCAAAATGCTTTATTTCTGCAGTGCAGATAAACCCAATGTTAGATTTTAGAATAATATTAATCTAGGTTTATGTTTTTAATAGCAATGTAGTTTTTAACTCAGCAATTCTGCATTTATGTGAAAAGTACAAATATATATGTGAGTGGAAGCTACATACAGAATATGACCTGGGCTTTGGAATACCTTTCTTAGAGAGACTAAATTGATGCTCTCCTTGCTATCCTTCCATATACAGTTGAAGACTTTTTGTGTTGTTTTAGCAGGCCTTTGAGAGATGCTTGGTCAGGAAAAATAGCACTTACATTTCTATACTGCCTTATAGTGCTGAGCACTCTCTAAGCAGTTTACAATGTGTTAGCCAATTGCTCCCAACAAACTAGGTACTCAATTTACTGATATACGAAAGAATAGAAGGCCAAGTCAACCTGGAGCCCTGCAGGACTGAACTCACAATGTTTTGGCTGCAGTACCGGCATTTAACCACTGCACCACCAGAGCTCCTATATTGTGCTGCATTGTTTTTTTCATTTCAATGCTCATGCTTTTTAATGGTTTTAATGTTATTGATAGTTTAATTATATGTTTTAACTTTTGTATGATGTGGTGATGATGATGATGATGATGATGATGATGATGATGATGATGATGATGAAATCTGGATTAATTTTTGTAAACTGCAGTGTGTCTTAGTTTGGGGGAAAGAAAAGAAAAGAAAGAAAGAAAGAAAGAAAGAAAGAAACAGATAAATTTGCTTATGGAAACTAAAACTTTATTTATTTATTTCATTTTTATGCCCCATTTTAAACTGAAAACTGGTAAATAAAACTGAATGCAATAGACTTATGAAAATGAATACATTCTAAACTGAAGGATTCCTGACTTGTCCATCTGTAGGCACCAGATCACATCAGAAATTAGAAACTAAACAGAATCAGGCTTCATTCGTTCTTGGATGGGAGAATGCCAAGGCTATATTTCCAGATGAAGGCAATGGCAAACCCCTTTGAATATACCTTTTTCAAGAAAACACTATGAAATTACTGGTGTCTCCATATATTGACAGGTGACCTTAATAGATTAGAAAGCTGGGCCAAAGCTAACAAAATGAAATTCAACACGGAGAAATGTAAGGTACTGCACTTAGGGCGGAAAAATGAAATGCACAGATATAGGATGAATGACACCTGGCTGAATGAGATTTATATGTGTGAAAGGGATCTGAGAGTTCGAGTAGACTACAAGTTGAACATGAGTCAACAGTGTGATGTGGCAGCTAAAAAGGCCAATGCAATTTTAGGCTGCATCAGTAGAAGTATAGTGTCTAGATCAAGGGAAGTAATAGTGCCACTCTATTCTGCTCTGGCCAGGCCCCACCTGGAATATTGTGTCTAGTTCTGGGCACCACAATTTAAAAAGGATGTTGAGAAACTGGAGCGTGTCCAAAGGAGGGTGACTAAAATGGTAAGGGTCTGGAAACCATGCCCTATGAGGAATGACTTAGGGAGCTGGGGATGTTTAGCCTGGAGAAGAGAAGGTCAAGAGGTGATATGATAGCCCTGTTTAAATATTTGAAAGGATGTCATATTGAGGAGGGAGCAAGCTTGTTTTCTGCTGCTCCAGAGAACAGGACCTGGAGCAATGGATGCAAGCTCCAGGAAAAGAGATTCCACCTCAACATTAGGAGGAACTTCCTGACAGTAAGGGTTGTATGATAGTGGAACACACTCCCTCGGAGTGTAGTGGAGTCTCCTTCCTTAGAGGTCTTTAAACAGAGGCTGGATGGCCATCTGTTGGGGATGTTTTGATTGAGATTTCCTGCATGGCAGGGGATTGGACTGGATGGCCCTTGTGGTCTCTTCCAACTCTATTATTCTATGATTCTATGACGGAACATGTTCACACACATACATTTGGATGCATATCACTCTGGAATGACTACTCATGCTTGACAGCTAGAATCTTATTGGTGTCTTATGTCCTACAGAAGAAGTTGCTTTTTTGTTTTGTTTTGTTTTGTTTTTTGTCCTCTGCAGAATGTCTGCATTCTGTTCAGGTTTATAGAAGTGGAGTCTTATGTGAGGTGTTGCTGCACATACAGATGTGCATTTGGAGTGTAGTGTTGACATTCAAAAAGATTTGAACAGCCCAATGTGTAACTCTGCATTCCTAGATTTATACTGTGCAACATGATATAGGATCATGACCATAATTTTAAAGTATTTTTAACTGTGGTCCACAAGGAAAAGTATTTGAATTTCCACCACTACCCTGGCATCTTTTTTATTCCTTAATTTGCTATCTTTCTTTACCTGCTTCATTACAAATCACAGAGGTGATCTACACACAACAGTCAGAGGTACACATATGCACACACATACCAACACAAACACTTCATTATATTTGAATGTTGGAAATCACTTACTTCCATGTCAGCATGGTGGACTTCATCCGCACTGAAAAAATCATTCAGTTTTGCACCATTTTAACTGCCATTTCTCAGTGCTTGGAACTGTAGATTTGTGCTGGGAATTCTGGGAATTGTAGATTTGTGAGATATTTGGCCTTTTCTTTCAGAGACCCTTGGTGCCACCGCAAACTACAAATGCCAGGATTCCATAGCACTAAGCTGTGGCAGTTAAAGCTGTGTCAAACTGCATTAATTCTTCACTGCAGATGCAGCCATGGTGAATCTCCCTCAGGTTTTAGTTTAAACATTAACTGAGGTCTAAAACACACAGCAGAAATAATCCAGTTTGAGTCTGCTTTAACTGCCCTGGCTCAGTGCTAGGGAATTCTGGGAACTGTAGTTTTGGGAGACATTTAGGCTTCTCTGTCAGAAAGCTCTGGTGCCACAATAAACTGCAATTTCCTGGATTCCCTAGGAATAAGCCTGGCCATTTAAAGCAGTCTCAAACCAGATTATTTCTGTAGTGTGTTTTGGATCTAAATTCTGCACCCTGGGTAGCCTGGGGAGAAGTTAAAAGGTTAAGCAAGTGAAGAAGGTCTGAGTAGGTATGGATGTAGAGGGTAACTTAAAAGAGGAGTGGAATGTGTGATTTGTGGGATTTCTAAGTAAGATATTAGGAGCGGGTAGCTATTTATAAGAGGTAGGAAAGTATGAAGTATTGATGGATGAATTTCTAGGAATGAAAGATGTTAAGCAAATATGGATACGCTAAGTAACTTCTCTGTTTGGGTGTATGAAAATGTTTAAGATTTGTGTATATATGTTTTCTCCTCTTTTAAAACCTAATAAAATTTAATTAAAAATTAAACAGTGTACTGAGATTGCTGTCTAACTGCTGGCCTCAGACTTAATCTAGGTTTCAAATGCATCATGACCACCACTGTCTTAAAATACCACTGCTTCTTAAGTTGTTTGACCAGCATTTTCATTCCCAATATTCCAGGAACTGGAGCAATATTTGTACCCCTTGGTTAGCAGATGGGCCTTTTAGCACATCCTGGCAGCATACTAGGGTTGCCTCAGGGCGTTGCTTATAAACGCCCCGCAACCCTAGTACATCGCCAGGACATCAAAATGGTGGCGCCCTGTCTACATGGGCGCCTTCATTTTTATGTAACGGTCGTGTCATGTCCAAACAGCACGGTCATTATGTCCTGGCACCGCTGCAGGGCGCTTTTGGCACCCGTTCAGCGGCGCCGGAAGGAGCTCCGAAACAGAGCTCCTTTCGTGCCGTGTATTGCTGGCACAGCCTTTACACAGCTGCACTAGAGATACAAAAGAGAAAGGGGCCGAGCGGCCCCATTCTCTCTTTCCCTGCCACTGTCGGGGTGTCCTTGGGGCATGAAGCCCCAAGGACACCCCTTTCCAGGCCGCAGGGAAGTGACGTTTTGCCGCTTCCCCAAGGCCTGGAAAAGCGGCAGATCGGGGCCTCCGGGGCTGCCACTGTGGCCACTAAGGCCCTGATCTATCGGGGAAATGGGCAGGTGCAGGCTGCCCCAAAGGGGCAGTCTGTCTCCCACCATAGCTTCCTCCTTTCCTGGAAACTCCTCCAGCCAATGGCATAGGGATTAGCACTGGTCCAAGTACCACCACTTTGAGCAGCACTGTTATACACGGAGCAATCCAGAGAGGGAAGCAGGAACAAGATCAAGAATGAGAACAATGTATTAGGCACACAGTGTAATTCTGTTTTAACAGTTTAATTCTATGTTAATGCTTTCACTTTGCATGTTTTTAATTGTACCATTCTTTCAAATTGTGAGCCACTTCAAGTCCCAATTCTGGGGGGAAAGTGGGGTCATCATCATCATCAGTAAAAATTAGAAGTGACGTCTTTATTGCAGATGAGTTTATGTTCTCACACTTTCCAATGAGAATAAACACTGCTTTTTTCAGCAATGAGATGTGAAAAGTAAGATTATTAAATACTGAGAGGTTCAGATAAAACAGAGAGATTCTACAAAAGAACCTGCTGGGTTTCTCTATGATCCATTTCTCTGGCTTCACTTTTTACTAAACAAGATAAGTTATGGTTGGAGACAGAACTTGGAAAAGTTGCTTTTTTACATTAACTGAAATTCTCCAACCATTTGTACTCTGGAAAAGTCAGTGTTCCCAGATCTGATTTGATCATTCTGCTGAAAGGATGCAACACAATGACCGACCTTTCAAGGTGGCATACACAGGTAAGTGGGATTCTTTCCAATTCTTGTCATCATCTAATAGTCAGAGTGGAAAGTTTATAAACTTAGGGACAATACAGATTGGCACTTTGTGCTGGCCTGCACACATACTAGGACTGAGCTAGGGCTGAGCGTTGACATGCTGCAAGGCCTAGTTCTGCAGTTCAGCCACCATTATGACACACACCCGTCCACATGGCGTGTGCCATGATGACGTCTGTGTGGCGCAGAGCCCAAACGATGCTATGCACAAGGGGCATCATCATGATGTGCGAGCACACCTATGGCACCCCTCCTGGGACACAAAAAGATCCCACCCAGAAGCAGGTTCTTTTTGCTCCCTCCGGGGGGGCAGGATGTGTGGTTGTTGTGGCCTCCTTCTGCAGCAAAAATGGGTAACATAGAGCTGCCTGTAATTGTTACAGCTTTTTGTTTTTTTTAAAAAAAAAACCATTTTATCTGTATATTATTGGCATTACAGTGGACCCTTACCTTATGCGGGGGATCCTTTCCAGACACACATATGCATATGTTCGAGCTCCATCAAATATAATGGGGCTTGGGTGTGGCAGCACAGCAGTGAGCACGTGACACAGGTGCACACACCATTCATTGTATTGCTGCACATCTTCAGTGTAAGCTGAAAGCTGAGTATAGTGCATGTGGTGTGGTGCGGGCGCACTGTATTTTATTGCAAGCCATTTTGGTTTGATTTTTTAGCATTAAAAAGTATGTCTGGGGAGGTGGAAGGGAACTGTGGCCCAGCTATTAGAAATCTGCAGAGTACTAGAATCAAGAAAATGCCTACAAAATGGCTAAAGGGACTCTTGATCTGGATCTCTCTTCTATAAGAATTTTTCTCTATTTCCTTTTTTCTGTCCTCTACCAAAAATTTGAGATTGTTCCAGCATGTCTTTGGTGATCTTTATCTTATTTTCCATCCACTATTTGCTTTTATTTGCTCAACTATTCATAGTAACAGCATTTCTACCATGACTGCACAGCAATGGCATTTATAATGTCATCTTGTATGTACATCAACCCTGAGTTAATAATATTGATTCGTGCATTTCCTGGATGGAACTTATGACCTCTAGACAAGACAAAAAACAAAGCAAGAGGGATAAAATGTTATATGAAAAATGTTATATGAAATGTAAAAACATAGATGTACCCTTGCATATGATGCAAAAACAAAAAGGACAAAACTGATATAGGTGTTGATCATATCCTCACACACAAGACATGTACTGGATGAGATGTCAGCTATTTTCTGACTCTGAGTGTCAGAATATTTTATTGTTATTGTTATTATTCATTGGAATAAGAATTATGGGTAGGGTTAGGGTTGTGGTTAGGGTTTAGGATTTTCAGTACGCTTCTTTTTTGACCCCAGTAAGAATTTCGTTGTTGTTGCTATTGTGGTTAACTGCCTTCAAATCTGCTTTGACTTATGGCAACCCTGTGAATGAGACATCTCTAAGACCCCCTATCCTCAACCACTCTAACCAGGTCCTGCAGGTTTAGGCTTGTGATCTCCCAGATTGAGTCTAACCATCTGATATACAGTCTTCCTCTATTACTACTGCCTTCTACCTTTCTTAGCATTATTGCCTTTTCTGATGATTCATGCCTTCTCATGGTATGGTAAAAATATAATGGTCTCAGTTTTGTAATCTTAGGCCCTGAACAGACAGGCCAAAATAAAGTTGCTTCAGGTCACTTTGGAGGTATGCTGTTTACATGCTGCATGCGTCCTAAGAGGCCGGAAGCCGTGTCAAAACCACGTTCCAGTCCTAAGGACTAGAATGCAGCTTTGGCACAGCTTCTGGCCTCTTAGGATGTGTATGTCATTTAAACAGCATAACTCCAAAGTGACCTGAAGCAGCTTTATTTTGGCCTGTCTGTTTGAGCTCTTGGCTTCCAGGGGGAATACAGGCTTGATCTGTTCATCTCCAGTGTTGAATTCTAAGTACTTTATCAAACTACAAATCCTGGGAATCTGTAGGATGGAACCTTAATAGTTAAAATGTCAACAAAATATTATAATTGGTCATGTAGATACACTCCTAATTCACCATCATGATTCTAGCATGGTTAGCTGGGTATCTCCACGTATCCAAAGATCAAAGATAAGCAGCCTCTTTATTTATCTCTGTAGACTTGAGCTAGTGATTCTTCATTAAATGGATTGTTACATGGTTTGTGGGATCTATGTTTCCCTGGACAACAATCCTGTATCTCTACACACACACCCTCCATTAGCACACAAAAATAATTTAAGTGTCCTTGTTTTGATTCTGAATAGGCTTCAATGCTATTTATTTGTTCTAAGGCAGTTCCTTCTTCATGGGATCAATGCATGCCTTTTGAAATAAGACAGACAGGACACTGAAACAGGACCAATGCCAAGTACTCAGCTGATGAAATAGCTCAAGCTTGCATTTTAATATCCATCTAAATAATGCATAAAACATTCAATTCGTGATTATTGTTCTGTTGCCGCAATCTCAAGGCAGGAAGCCTATTGTAATTTCAGTCATTACAATTCTGGGTCCTCCACTTGATCTGGAAGGGGTTGGCTGGGGCAGCGAAATTAGCAAGGCACGTGGGTGAGAACATGTAGATGAACAGTATATGCAGACACCAGCTGGTGACAGAGCTTTCAACAGACTATTGAAAGTCTCCACCACCCATTAGCATCCCTTTTTGCCAGCAGTCTGGAATCCCCACTTACCCTCCATCAATGCTTATTCTTCAATGCAGGAACACCAAACTATCTGAGAAATGGTTTTGCTAATATTATCACTGGAGCAGAGCTTGATGAAACTACTTTCTTAAACTATAGGTCTTAGAATTCTCCAAGCTCAGCACCAAAAGATTGTGTGCTTTGCCTAAGGTAAGATAAAAAGTTAGGTAAAACAGTGAAGAAGAGCCAATGTGGTGTAGTGGTTTGAGTGTTGGACTTGGACTCTAGACGATCAATGTTCAAATCCTCCAGTCAACCATGGAAAACTATTAGGGAGCTGTCTGCACATGCCATAAAATTAAGTTTCACCCTATTTTCAAACCTCCCTGTTTAGATGATGCACAAAGCCAGCACAGGAGGAATTTGGGGTAAAACCATGATCCAGGGCTAGATGCAAGAGCAAAATAACCCCCAATTTGCTCCAGTTCAAACTTAGGCTTGTTACAGACAGCCAAAATAAAGCTGCTTCGAGTCACAGTGGAGGTATGGTGTTTCAATGATGCATGCGTCCTAAGAGTCCAGAAGTCGCACCAAAGCCACGCTCCAGACTGGAGCATTAGTGAGGTGTAGGAAGTAAGAGGCTGCTGTATTTGCTACTGGCTTGGACCTCTGCTTCCCTCAGTGATCTAGCTCAGGGGTAGGCAACCTGTGTCCCGCGGGCCGGATGCGGCCCGGCGAGGCCTTGGGACCGGCCCCAGCCCGGTCCTGCTGCCGATTGCTGCCGGGGCCTTTGGCCTCTTGCGCGCAGGGGCAAGGGGGGCAATTGTCTATAGACACCTCAGAAACATGCATTTATATTAACATTTTTTAAAAAATCAGCAAATTTTTTTGCGTGTCCTCCACTGTTTTAAAAAAAGTGTCCACCATTTGAAAATGTTGTCCTACATTTGTCCCGGTTTATTTATTTATTTAAATTTTTTAAAAATTATTTAATTATTTATTTTTTGGCTTCGGCCCCCCAGTTGTCTGAGGGACAGCAACCCGGCCCCCGGCTCAAAAAGGTTGCCTACCCCTGGTCTAGCTCTTTGCAGGACTGAAGCCCTGATTCAGCAGGCACTGCTCTTTACATTTGCACTTTATTCTTGCATTGAGTATAGAGGGCAAAAGTTTGGCCTTTTGCTGGATAGAGACAAGGGTCCAGGGACGTAGCCAACTGGGGGGGGGGGGGCTTTTGGGGTCTGGACCCCCCCCCCTTCTGTTAGATACAAAGCCACTCTGAGAGCCTTTGTGGCTGAAGAGTGAGGTATAAATACTTCAAATAAATAATAGAAAAATTGAGAGCTCTGGAGACCTGATTGGTGCCAGCACTGAGATCATTTTTAAAGTCTTTGAGCCTATCCATGGTGCACACACATGTTAAGGTTATATTATCCCAAAATATTTTAACTGGCTTTAAATTGTCAGGATCTAATGGAGAAATTATTTAACATATTTTAATATTTTTAAGCTATTGTATTTATTTATTGTTTAAAATTTATTTTCTTGTAATATGCCCTGAGATTTTTGGATTTAGCATGGAATATAAATTATCAAAAGCAAATATGATGTAGTGGTTTATGTGTTAGACTAGGACCCTGGAAGAACAGGCTTCGAATCCCTGATCAGCCATGGAAACTCCTTGGGTGAATTTGGGCAAGCCACACTTTCTCAGTCTCAGAGGAAGGCAAAGGCAAACCCCCTCTGAACAAATCTTGTCAAGAAAACTCTGTGATAGATTCACCATAGGGTCCCCATAAGTCAGAAGTGACTTGAAGGCACACAAGAAAAACAAAAATAACAAATATTTTAATATAAATAAATAAATATTCTCAACAATCAAGTAACTTCCTTCCAGAGCATTGAATAGGTATTTTTAAAGACAACTCTCAGACTGATCCAACTAATGTGGCAAGGAAATTCTAACAAGTTATGCTGCCTTTCTGTGCCATTTTGAAACCTACCCTTGGCAGTGCAAGATTTGGAGGTGAACTCATGGATCAGATTGTGGTGCTTACAAGACAAAAACAAAAGACAACAGATCCATCTGAAATTATTGCCAGACTGGCAAAGAGGCAATTCCTTTTTCTTCAGATGCTCTTGGTCTTTGTGTGTGTGTGTGGGGGGGGGGGGTCCAAACATGCTCACAGGTGCTTGTCCTTCACTGAAATTCACAAACATCAATATCGTGCCCATGTATCACATTTGTAGCCTCTATCAGTAAATAGTAAGTGTACCATAATAAATGGAAATGGCAGTAAAATATTCTCTTTCTCTGTTATGCCTTTGCTTCTTGATCTTTTTAATGTTTTTCGGGGGGGGGGGGCTGAATTTTACACTCAGTGCAAATTGTTATGAACCTTGACCCAACTATTACTTATTACTTTCACTTCTGTGGTTGCAGTGGAGTAGAGTTCAGGAGTTATAGACCCCTTGGCAATAAAAGGTATTCATAAGTTGAAACTGTTTGGAAATTTGCAACGGAGGAAAAGCACCAAAAAGCAGCTGGCCGACTGGTCTCTAGGTAGCTCATATATCTGAGATTCTGCCCTATTACCTCTACTTAGAATGAATGATTGTTATGCCACCTTAAGAAATTCTTTCAAGGGCTTACACTCTGCAATTATTGGTAATCATATGAAAATGAAAATAGGGTTTGAATAGCTCCACAAAGGAGATACACTTCTCTTCCTCATTCCTTTTTACACTGAGCCCTTCGTATCTGCTGGTTCCACAGTCAACAGCTGAAGTGACCTCTTTCATCCAATGTAGCTGCTTTCTGATAAGATGACTTTGGGGTTTTTACCAGAAGATGTTATCTAATTATGCATATGTAATACATCCAAGCCATCATATTCCCCATCACCATGTAAAGATGTGAGAATTGGACAGTGAAGAAAGCCTATAGAAAAAAAATAACCTCATTTGAGATACGGCACTGAGTAAGAGTGCTGAGGATACCATGGAAGGCCAAGAAGACAAATAAATGGGTTCTAGAACATATCAAGCCCAAACTCTCCTTAGAAGCAAGGATGACTGAATTGAGGATGTTGTACTTTGGCCACATCATGAGAAGGCATGAATCTTTAAGAAAGATAATAATGGTAGGAAAGGTAGAAGGCAGTAGAAAGGAAGACCACTTACCAGATGGTCAGACTCAACAAGAGAGGTCATGGGCCTGCATTTACAGAATCTAAGCAAAGCAATAGAAGACAATACATCTTGGAGATGTCACATGCAGCGTCACCATGAGTTGAGGACAACTCATGGGTATTAACAACAATAACTAAGTAACCAATGTAGAATACCAAGGATTTGCCTTATTTCAAGAAAAGAACTTTTTTGCCAGCTTTTGTACAGACCTCATTCCCCCATTCCTTAAAAGTTGAAACACTTTTCCTGGGGTTGGTTTACTACCAGTAAGAGCTTTAAGCAGAAAGAGGCTGGCATTTTTTTGTCTTACGTTTTTGCCGTACGCTCACTAATCACTGGAAGAGATTCTCTGAAACTGAATTTTGCCCTCAACTGGTTCTCCAACCTTACCTTAGCATTCCATGATATAGAGATACCTGAAATTTTGGGCTTCTTATTTAAGTTGGGATATGCCACTCAATAATGTATTGTCTATAATGTATTGTCTACCAACAGTCATCAATATTTTATTAGCAGATAAGAATCCCCATGAATGTAGCCCCCACCCCCCGATTAGTTTACAGCTCCACTGTGTATATTTTATTTAAAATAAAATCTGGCAGAATACTGATCTACAAGATAATATAGCCCTCTTGTGTTTACTAATCTTAATACTGAAAAGCTTGGTTCAAGCATATCTCTCTTTTGCATCCTCCCAGATCCATGAAAGGTAATCTATACATTTTTGCTGAGCAAGTAAGAGCTTTATAGCCTAAATAACTGATTAAACTCAACATGTTTGCATGGAGAAAACAATTGTGTACATAAGAATCTGGGCAGGGGTACACAGCTTGCACATAGTGGAAGAGATAAGAAATCATTGCTTTCTGCAAGAATGGAGTCAGAAGAGGATATTACAAACCAAAGAGAAATTAACTGCTGCAAAATTTGTTGGTCTCACAGCATTTTTTAAAATTTATTTTAATGAAACATTCCGGGGAAGGTGTGGACCTCATCATGTTTCGTATGCCACCTCCTGTGCAAAGGCAGTCTCTGTGTTTCTTTATTCTCTGTAATCGAGTTAATGTAATCATCATTAAGCAGAAGAGCCCTCCCTCCATGGCATCTGACTCCATCCAACCTGGAGGGAGAGAAAAGAGAGATCCAGCACCATCGGACCTACTCTCAAGCAGAAGAGCCTCCCTCCATGGCATTTGACACCATCCAGCCTGGGAGGAAGTGAAAAGACAGGCCCAGCGCCATCGGGCATACCCTCAAGCAGAAGAGTCCTCCCTCCAGTCAATCTGCCTTGGTCCAGGCCTCAGAGGGAGAGAAGAATGCTGGACCTGATCCCCTTCCCCTCCACCATTCCCTTCTCCTTTTGTGTCGTGTCTTTTTAGATTGTAAGCCTGAGGGCAGGGAACCGCCTTGTTAAAAAGATTGTATGTACAGTGCTGTGTAAATTTACAGCACTATATAAATAAATCTTAATAATAATAATAACAACAACAACAACAACAACAACAAGCTGTTTTTCATAGTTCCCTACCCTGCAAAGAAAGAAAGGAATGAAGGAATGAAGGAAAGAGGATAGATGATAGATAGATAGATAGATAAGAATGTTTAACAGCCCAGTTTGAAGGAGGTACTGCTTTGCCAGTCATGTTGAGACACAACAAAGATTAATGGTTCTGTCCCACAGGCATTCACAGAATCACAAAATCTTAAGAGTTAAAGGGTCATGCAGGAATGCACAATAATTGCACAATAAATGCATTCCAAAAGATGTCCATTCAATCTCTGTTTAAAAACCTCCAAAGATGAATGTTTAGGTGGGATCACTTTTCTTGTAATTTGAATGCATTGGTTTGCATTCTTCTTTCTGGAGCAGCAGAAAACAAGCTTGCTCCATCTTCTACATGATATCCCTTCAGTAATTTAAAGACAACTATCATGCTATTTCTGCCTTGTCTTCTCCCAGCTAAGTATAGCCAGGTTCCTCAGTCACTCCTCATAAGACTTGGTTTCCAGACTTTTTATTGTCTTGGTTGCACTTCTCTGGACACGTACCAGTTTGTCAATATACTTCTTGAACTGTGGTGCCCATAATTGGATACAGTGTTCCAGATGACGTCTGACCAAAGCAGAACAGAGTGGTGCTATTACTTCCCTCAATGCTAGACGCTACACTCTTACTGATGCAGCCTGGAATCATATTAGCATTTTTGGCTCATGTATCAAACTGTTGACTCATATCTAGCTTGTGATCTACTATCATATTTAGACCTTATAGTCATTTTCTGAATTTACTTTTTCATCAGGATTAGCATGCTTCCACTTTCTTAGTCTGCATTTTTTATGAGTCCATGCTTTAGGAAGGCACACAGTCTAAAAGGAACTATCCAATGTGCTGATCCTGTTTTAGAGATAAGGGCCTAGGACAGATGGGCCCCTTGTGGCATGGCGGCAGTGCAACTAGGGTTAGGGATCGTGTGGCAACCGCACAGTCTTGAACCCTAGCACAGACTGGCAGCACTACAATGCTGTACATGGGGCGCTGTCATTATGATATAATGCATGCATAATGTCCACATGTCACGCCGTGCCAGTTATGTCGTGAGTGCACCACTGACACTCATAACGTAACTATGGTGGCATAAAAAGAACCCGGTTTTCTGGGTTCTTTTTACTCCAGAGTGACGGCATACAGTTTGGGGGCTGCGCCATCCCTCTGGAGTAAAAACAGGTGCCAGCAGGCCACCATTTCTCAGTGGTCTGTACTACACCAAGGTTAGCTTTATCTTGGATAGCTGTTTTAAGGAGCCTTGAATAAGTCCTTTAAAGTTCAGGTTAAAGCCAACATGGTCCACTGTCCCACCAGCCGCCACATTAAAGCCACCGACCACAAAAGTGTGTAGGACTAGATTTTCTTGGGATATTATGGGATTTTACTATGAGAGTAAATTGGGATGATGTATTTAGTATTCTGTTTGCACATTGCTGTACCTGTCAGATCTGTACCCAGCTCCTTGTAAAACATGCAAGCCCACATGAAAAGTTTTAGAACTGTTCAGTGGAAGAGGGCTTAAATTTTCAGAAATGTTCAGTCCCCAAAATGGATCACTATCTCCATAGCAACATGCCTTGAATGTGGTTTTTGTATTCCAACACATCGCAAAGTGTGAGGGAGACTGGGCTTCTGCTTTCAAACTTCTTGACAATAATTAGCACTGGGGACGGCATCCAATTAAAGACTTTTGAAGCTGTCTGTCAACCAATTAAGTATTTAATTCATTTGAAATATATTTGCAGCTTTAGCAAAGCTTCAGTGTAGATGCCTTCATAGGGACAATGGAATAAATCTAATGGGGGAGGTTCTACTGATGAAATTGTTTCCACCAACACCTTCGGGAGGGCAAGCTCAAGCTCCCTTCTTCACTATAGTCCCTTTGTACCCCAAAAAATCTGCTCCAAAGGCCTTCAGTGCCAGTTTTTGGGAGTCATCCTGTAGTGGAAAAGAGCAAAGTTCTGCTGTGTGGCATTGGATCAAGGTCTTTGAAAGAAATACAATACAATATAATAATACAATTATTATTATTTGGTTAAAAAAAGCTGCTGTTCCTCCTTATCCATTCCTTTCATGGCTAACAGCTTCATACATCAGGAAGTAGGGTAGCCCTCCCCATTTAATCAAATTCATCCCTCCTGTTTAATCAAGTAAAGCATTAATTGTTCAATCTACAAATTAAACCATGCAACCTTTAGTAGCACTTCTCTTTTCTACTAGAGGTTAGAACTATAAACTAATCTGTACATCATGTTATGTGGGAGGTGTGGCTGCCACCCAAAATTGCTTCCTCACAGCTGGAGTTACATTAGCACATTTGTTGTTACAGTTTATTAAGCCATGTCGCATATAGTTCTGTTCTATTGCCTGGAAAGTTCATATATCAAAACCAGAATATTAGAAGATTAAACTTGATCAAACTGAAGCTCTGACTTATCCAACATCATGTATCTTACCTGGGTCTTCCAGATGAGAGCAATAGCTCTCTTCCACTGTTGAACCCCAGCAACTATTATGCTTGTTTTTCTCTTCCCTCCTCATTCTCTTCTTCTTTGAATTTTATATTGGCTATTGGAACTGAGTTGTATAAATCTCTACATGTGGAGTTAAATGTTGATTTTTGTTAACCAACCTTTGTGTTGCAACATTACACAATTAAATGCACAATCCAATGTGCAACTGAAAGTACAACCAAATGCATGATTCAAATGCAGAACTGAATATGCACCCACATGGACAATAACACATTTACACAATTCCACTTCTGCAAGCTTGAACTGAATTCAGATGTTTTACATCAGACAAAAATGTCCAGACATTTCCTTAGAGGAACTTATCTATGTTTAAGAAACCCAACAAGATTCTAGGCCCTCCAAAATCTTAAGCAGGAATAGTCTTGTATTTTATTGATCTTAGGCTAGCCATTCTTGGATGTGTTTTGGCTGAGAAGCAGAACTTAAACAATACTAAATAAACAAATAACTAAATAACTCCATATCAACTGTCATTGTCAAATACGAAATACCATTATATGTCAACTATGAAACATTGCCAGAAATAAAATATAATTGGTGTCAAATACATAAATGGGTGCAGAAATCCTTCGGTATAAAGATTGGCATGAATTTTCTCTCCTATATTACTACTTACTTTCAGGAGAGCACTTATGTCAACTGTTATTCAGTTGTGTACAATATATCTACTATACACAAGAGAGATGAGGGGTTTTTTTTTGCACATGTTCCAGTATTAGGGATGGAAAGAATATTTTGAAATAGCTGTGTTTTTTGTTTTTGTTTTCAAAATCATCTTTTTCAACTGTTCAGAAATCTTGATGAGAAGAATCCTGGACTGACAAGAATCTTAACAATTTGGGTCTTATTCTGTATAAAATTCAGGTTTGATTTTTTTTTTTTGCAGAAAATGATTCTACACACACACACACACACACACACGGCACATGTGAATTTTGTGCAGGATAAGTCTTGAACTGTGAATAGTTTTCTAAAACTACAAAGTGTACTCATAGTATTTCCTGTACAGAAAATGCAGTTTTCTCTAGAGGAACAACCAGGTGCAAAGTTTGCACAAAATGAGTCCAAAACTGCAAATAGGCTTCAAAAACTGTGATTTTTAAAGACTTCCTTGCAGGGGAAAGAAACAGCAAAAATTACTCATTGCTTCCCTGAAAAAGAAGTTTAGTGAAGAATTACATTCCTACTGTTATGGAACACCAGTTTGCTAAGTTATCCAAGGCTGAACATTTCCTAGAGCTTCTTCTCTAGGGCTTCCTTTCCCATGGGAAATTTCCCTGTGATTCAAAGGTTGTTATGACCTCTTAAAATAAGCTTGGCTCTAGATACAAAAAATATAAAAATATGAAGAGGCCCATATTTAGCACAGGGATGTGGGATGTGCTAACATGGTGGCTTCCATGTCATCAGGATGTTGAATCCACTTCAGGTTTTTATCTGGAATTTACATGAGTTATCTAAGGCTGGGAGTCCCATTTCCAAAAAAAGGTACAGCAGTCAGGGTAGCCTATATAAAATTCACAGTGAAATTCAGAGCACCTCCCCAGTGACATGGGAGCTGTGCATGTGTGTGTGGCTGTGTATTGTTAGCAGCAAGGGACATCATTCGTTGTCTTGCCCCCTATCTTCCTCAGAAACTCAAACCAATGTGCTTCCTCCTTGCTTTATTTCACAACAACCCTACAAGGTAAGTCAGGCTGAGAGACAATGTCTGGCCCAAGGTCATGCAATGATTCTCATGGGACAGCAAGGACATGAACATGGATTTTCAATTCTTAACTTAGATGGACATTTACTTCTGGATCCTAACATTGTAAGCAGGACACCACTCCTTCCTTCCCTCCCTTTCTCTAGCAAATAGGGAGGAAGAGAAAGTGCTGAATGGGGATAAATTGGAAAACAGTGTTGGTGGTGTTTGTCAGGATCTTCCCACTCTCTTTGGTTCAGTAAACCAGTATCCTGCATTTTAAAATCAAAACTTTATTTCATTAACTGAAGAGGTTAACAACATGACTTCTGTAGACAGAACAATCATAATCACCAGTTGTAAGCATATAGTAAGCAATGCACCTGCCCTGTAGGTTCCCAAGCTTTTCTCTCATTCACTCATATACCAAAACATTCCTGTCTTTATTCTCACTCACCTCCTTCCCCCTCATACACTTCTAATACAGGCTTTCCCACAAGACTGGCCTTGATGAATATCAATATCAGCATCTTCTCCCACACATTCTTTATTCAGCTAGGCAATTATTTTTCCTTGTACAAACACTACAAATCCCATCAGCTTCATGATCATGCCCCTCATTCTTGTTATATCATGTTTGCATTACTGCTAACATATTTGTAGTCAAATCCAACTATTCTAAAAGACCTAAATAAAAGCAATAGCTCAACCATCTAATATATAATAATATATCCAAAGAAAGAACTGACAGCTAGTAACAGTAACCCGCTTTTATGGCAGCATCTGCCGGAATCCTGACAATATTATGTGCCATCAAGTTGATGGCAATCCTATGCCAATTGACTTCAACTTATGGCAATTCTAACCAAGGCTCAGGCCTTACAGATCCATTTATTAATGCCCTCTCCCAATCATAAAGTTAGGACTGTTTGTTTTTTTGTTTTTTATCTTTTCTAAATGTGATCATTAGAATCAGATTGAATGCTGTTTGTTTTCTTCTTTTAGCCAACATTTTTCTCTGTTGTTCATATCAGTGCTGTTTGCTTTTAATATTTCTAAGATGTTGTTATCCTCCCTGCGGCCTCCAAATGCACAGGATAGCAACTGCAATGAAGAAGCAAATAAACAAAGGAATAAAGTTCAGTTTTACACATTCAGTAGAGTCAAGTGGCAAAATTGTTCCTGGATTTATCATTTCAGGCCGAGTGTGAAATATGGCACATTCAGTGCTCCTTCATCTATAAACATCTTGCATATACAAAAACAGCATGTGTAGCAGAACAATCTATTTATCCTTCT
The DNA here is from genome assembly GCF_019175285.1 of Sceloporus undulatus. Lineage (NCBI taxonomy): Eukaryota > Metazoa > Chordata > Lepidosauria > Squamata > Phrynosomatidae > Sceloporus > Sceloporus undulatus. The sequence continues at coordinate 15,312,795 of NC_056525.1, read as the reverse complement.
CCCTTAATACTTTTCACCTCCTATATACTCCCCATTCTGAAGCCCTAAATGCCAAAGTGCAAGGGAAAGCAAGTTTTATCACTGAATGCTGTGCATTGGCTTACACAGGTCTTAATGAATTGTCTTGCTCCACTACAACTAGCCCTTTGTCAACAGTGGGGTTCACAGATTCAAAACTGGTAAGGGCTCCTTTACCTTTGATATGTAGGGCCAGCTAACTGTAGGGCCAGCTGTGTTGATTAGGGTTGCCAGATTAAAAACTGGAGAGGGCTCCCATGATTTGAATGATTGCGTAGAAGAAGGCATTTCAAAAGGTATTGCTTCTAAGTTGGTTGTATGATGAGTAATACCTACTGAAATTCCCTTTTCTACACAATCATTAATGTTACAGGAGCCTTCTCCCCTGAAAGCCCCGAGTTTTGTTATTGTGCAAACCTATTTTATTTTGAAGATCTACATGACATTTCTCTCATCCTGTAGTATTCCCAGAGAACTCCTGGCATTATCAAGGACTCTTCATTCCCCCTCCCCATGTCAGTTCAAATTTACTCAGTATTTCCCAGAATGACACCTACCTCTCTATGGCTCTCAGTGGGAGTGGGAGGAGGAAGGACACAATGGAGTGGAGAGGAAAGGAAATCCTGTACAAGCCCCCCAGAGTAGAGATCATCCAGAAAGGCCTTTCTCTCTGTCCCACCACCTTCTCAGGTGTGTTTATTGGGAACAAGTGAAAGGGCCTTCTCAGTGGCTGCTCCCAAGCTCTGGAACTCCCTCCCTAGAGAGGCCAAAATGGCTCCATCTTTGCTTTCTTTTTGAGGGCAGATAAAAAACTTTTTTATGCCACCAGGCCTTTGTGTATTGATATGGGTGCTGTTTTGCTTTTGTTTAAAATCATTTTAATTTTTAAAATTTCAATAACGTAATGTTTTAATGGTTTGAATTATTTAATTGTTTTTTCAACTTTGTATTTTTAAATTTTTTATATTGTTTTAACTTAGACTGTTTTAAATTTGTTAGCTGCCTTGAGTCCCTGTACTGGGAGGAAGACACAATATAAATAAACAGAATCATAATAATAATAAGTCACAACAGTCCATTCTTGACACTTTAGACATCTATCACTTTATTCTGCTGCATATCTAACCAGAGCTTTACACTGGAGTAATCCCATTAACCTCAATAGATAGTAGAGAATCTCTTGTTGACTGTTCAGGGTTTGGGTTTAAAAAACAACAACAACAAAAACGAGTCACTATATTGTATTCTCTCAAAGTATGAAAGAGTGCATCTTATTTGACAACTGAAGGTTTTCTCCCTTCCCTCATATTCCTTTTCTTCAAATAAGCTCTTCAAAACTTGTGGACTTTGACAGAAAATATTCCATAAACAACGAGTCAGTCTTTACTGCTGGTGACAGGAGACTTGAATTCTTCAGGAAGGCACACCAATATTAATATATTTGGGCATACATTCCATATAAATATCTCTGACTATATATAGGCATGTATCAGACAGATGGGTCGGAGGAGAGCTGAATGGGATTATCTGCTAAAGCCACATATTCAAGGCTCTGTTGTTGTTAATGGTGGTTAAGCAATGGTGGGAGAAGATGAAGATCAAGAAGAGGGAAAGAAGGAGGAGAGAGTTGGAAGAGATCTTGCAAGATGATCTTGGAAGTCCAGTCCTCTGCTCTGTGCAAACACAGCTAGGTTGAGTTTTATTTTAAGGGTGAGTGACTGGATATAAATCAAATAAATCTATAATACTAAAAGTCTCTAAGTGTCTGTGTCCAACACACCTCCAGCATCATGAAACCTAGACATTTGAAACTTGGAAAGGATACTAAGGAGACACAAGGGTATTATGTTAGAATTTGCTTTTTTAAAAGGGACTGATCAATTTTAATTACCTGAAATCTGTCTCAGACCAACAGTACCATTTTTAGAGATTAAGCAACCCTAATCCCTCAAAAACAGAGACCCAGGAGATTCATTTTTTTCCACAGAATATCTCATCAACTCTTTCTGCATAAAGCTGTATATGCTTCAAACAGTTCATAGTTTCTAACTGATATGAATCTGAGCACCTCTAATCTCTGATCATGGATGGATAGGTGAACCTGCACTGAAGGTGACAACTACAGCATTCCTGACAGATACCTGTTCAGATTTTGCTTAAATACCTCTACCAAAAAGAAAGCCCACAACCTCCTACAGTAGTAATTGGTCATCATTGTAGTTCCAGTACTAGTAGCAGCAGTAGTATCAATATTTATGTTTTTAATGAAAACATTCAAGGCAGCCTATCATCATTAAAAATATTATAAAAATCAAAACAGAACAGAGATAAAATAAAATCCAACTATAGTGAAAACAAGCAAGGAAATATCATAATAGAGTAGTGAAACTATCCTGAAGGTTTGCTGGGAAAATGTTGCCTTGGCCTTCCTTCTGAAGCCTTGTGTTATACAATACTTAAAATTCTGTGCAAGAACCACAGAGACCCAGTCTGACAGAAGGGGGACAAGGTCAACATGAGCGCGTGTTACAAAATATTGCATGGCCTCAGAAGCATCATGCAGAGTTCATCTGGGTTCCTTCCATCCACAGACCTAGTTCAATAGAGCATGAATTATGAGCTGAAGGTCCTTGTTTAAATCTCATCTCACCAGGAAATGTAGAGGTTATCCTGAGCAATGCCACTATCTTTCTTTTTCAGGACCCATCATAAGTATGGGAACTGTCACATTCCCTTACTGGTTAAACATGAAAACTGAGGAGAAAAGTGGGTTATTTGTTGAATGAAGCCATCATGGTGAAGAGAGTACTGGACTAGGAGGTCCTCAGTTCAAATCACCAACTCTCAGCATAAACATAAAATGAGATGAAATGAGCTCAGAAAATTTATTTTTTAAGACCACAGCTTCCAGTATCCCCCCACTCACTGTATCTTTGGCTAAGAGTTGTTGTCCCTAAGTATAAACTTGTAAAGCTCAGAGATGATACTACATATAGTAGAATGGAGGTTCATTGGGCAAGATTGGAATTCTTCACAGAGATAATTGGGATAAAAAAGAAAATATAGGCCAAGTTCTTATTGAGATAGTCAATTTATGCCCTAGGCCGTGTCAGCTTACATTAAAGGGAAACACTAATAGCACTGAATACATACAAAGATCTCCTCACCCTGTGCTTCAAACAATAAGGCTGCCATTTACTCTTCCTCACAGCAGGACAGTGCTTTGCCAAATCATCATCACCCTCAATGAAACATGGAAACCTAGTTGGAGTGGGACTTATGTGTTTCTCCAATAAAGATGCCTTGCTGCTAGGAGGTTGAGTAAGTGATGATGATGATGATGATGATGATGATGATGATGATGATGATACAATTCAAGAATAAAGCAGCATATCAATGAACAGCTGCCAGGAGTAACGTGAAAGTCTCTCAGTCACATTTTCATTGAGTTTCTTCAAACCTCATCTCCATTTTCTACCCATCTTTATTTTACATCTGGTTGTGAGACTTTAGCTTGAATCCTATTGACAGTCCCAACCAGAATAGACACATTGAATCAATAGTGAATCAACATTGGGATGTTCCATTGATTCAATAGGTTTACTCTAATTTGGAACATCAATAGAATTCAGGTCTTTTCTCATTACATGAAATTCAATCAATTTTAATATATTTCCCTTAAGCTGAGTGTCCTTTACATTTATTTGTTCTGTTTCCCTGATTTCCACAGCTGTTTCCAATGGTCTAAAGTGTATGCTTTGTTAATTTTTGTGCATTTTTTCAATTCATTGTATATTTCATCCATTCACATTTTTAAACTGTACATATGCATCCTATTTCTGTGAAAAACCCTGTAAGATCTACAAATGAGCGAATACTCCAGGTGAGTATGCATTTCCTTGAAACAATTAATAGGCAGTGTGAAAATGCTATTGTTGAATTTACTGTTGAATTTCATCCCATCTTTTGAAAAGCAGCAGCCACTATAGGCACATAGAGGCTTCTTTTATCATGGCACCACTTGAAGAGGTGAACATTCAGTCCAGTCAAAAAGCAAAAGCACAATATAGCAAAGTTTTCTAGAGTACAGATGGGGAGCATGGTAGCAACACAACTTTACTGGCCATCCTGACATTTTCTACAATATATGAGGCAATTAGTATTCTTCCCTACATGTGGTAGGATTGGTTCCTAGCCTTCAGTGGAGTGTGTATAAGAGAGAGAAGGAGTGTGTGCATGTTTTATTAGCTGATTATTAACACTGGTGCCTGCTCTGCTTTAATGACCCATGCCATTAATCTGTGCAGCTAACTTCTAATCCTGTCCTCGCCTCCCTGTCAGCCCTTCACTTCCATAAATATCACCACTTGCACACCACCGCACAGAACTCTGTAAATCATTTCCTCCATTCTGCCCACTCTGAAAGCCAGCACTTATGATCTAGAGTCCCAAACACAAGAACACTATCCCCAAAAGTTGAATAGCAGAATGGTGCACTGGTTTTCTTCAGAGCATCATCAGACATACCGTATTTTAAATTGGCTGAGAAAGTTTGGTTCAATGCTAGGAACCACCACATTTTTATTTGTCAGGCTCTATTTATTTTCATTTCTTGAATTTATACCTCACTTTTCTTCACTCTAATCCAGGGATGGGCTGCCCTCTCTCTGGCTGCACAGCAGTTCTTGGCACAACCAGAAGTTCTGGTTCTGGGAACTGGATGATATGTGGCTGATATTCGCAATTGGGGGGATGGGGGTAGGTTTTGAAGAAATAGTGGAGGACAAAGAAGGCCAAACTGCCACAGTTTTGCACCTTGAGCTTTCCCCCCATGATTTTGATCCTCTTTTTTCCATCTGATTTTTAAACTGAGTATTCTGGAGCTTTTGGTGCTCTCTTGTGGGAGAAAAGTCGGAGACCTCACTTTTGTATATTTGACTGCCAGAGGGGAGCAAATATACTTGTGATTTTATCCCTACTCCTGTCTTAGCTGCTCCAAATTTCACAGGAGCTCTCTTGGTGCCAAACTTCTGAAGGGGGAAGATCTGCCACTGGAAGAGCACCCATAAAACTTGCAATTGCTGAAGAAGGCACAGTGGTAGGAAAAAACCTGGATTCACCACTTTTGTGGTGGCAGATCCTCAGGCCAGGTGCCTGAGCTGCTTGCTGTAAACTCACTACACTAAGGGGAAGGTGGGATTTACATGAGATCTTTTATCCCACTTTTATCCCATCCTTATCTCTCACCAGTAAGCAATAGTTGCAGTGGCCCCTCCTGGGGCATGACAGGTACTCAGGATTGGTTTAAGGTCTCTAGACAAAGGTCTAGAGAATAGCACTTTTCACTCTGTCCAAAAAAAGTTTTGCATCTGAGTTGAGATAAGGCTGCCCAAGGCTATCTGTTACAGAAAGAGTGGGCCAAAGATAGCTTTGAGATCTACTGGCAGATTTCTGGATGATTTACAGTAGATTAGCAAGGGCGCCTAACTTCCAATTTTTTTTTAAAGAAAAGCAAGCATTTTTAAAACATCTATTTCTCATAATATAAGCTATTGGAACCTCTGGTCTGTAGTAAACTGGATGCAGCTTTGTACTTGTATAAGTCAGTTGTCACAGAGTAACACCTGATAACTCTTCTGCTCCAGCCATGATTTTGTGTCTGGCTACACTTACAAACACACTGAGACCTATGTGTTTTGCAATGCTCTAACTTGATGCATGAGAAGACAGTGCTTTTGAGCATGTACAGAGTATCCTCCCATTGTCACAGATTCGCCAGAGTTATTAACCCATTGCAAGCATTGTTTTAACTCTTTATTGTGTGGTGCTATTGTTCCAACAGTAAAATATGTTGACGGATGTCTGATGAAATTGGCATCATTTCAGTAAAGTTTATAGAGAAAGCTACTTTCCAGACGTGGAATAAGACAAGTTTGATGAGCACACTGGTTGTCACATCTACAGAAAAGCTGGCTTTTCTATGAGGAAAGCAGTGGTTTTATTGTGACAAAGTACAGTGATGCTTGAGAACTCCTAAAACCTAATATATAAGGAAGGTCATGAATTCCTTTCCAAGGAGGGGGTGAATATCACACTTTGTGTGCTAAAGATGGATGGTGCTTCACTGTGTTATGCTACAGAGCTAAAGAAAACACTAAATCATAAGGTGTTCTTGCTCACCTTGCTGAATTTGTAAAATAGGTATTACATTTTCCCTCCAACTGAAAGACCCAATTAAGATAGTGAATTGGCATGTTATACAGATCCAGGGTTCCCAGAAACTAAGCTGGCTTCACAAAAAAGAAGAAAATGAAGCACTGGAGACTTGGCAGAGAACTATGCATTTTGTCCTTCCCAACTCTCTGTTTTTGATTTGCATTTGTGAGGGAGAATTAGCAAGAGGAAGAAGGTTGCTTGGCTCATTGACCAACCACTGGAACTATCTTACAAAAGCCTCAGGTCCTTACACATTTTGCCCCTGCAGAACAAAGCCATCTATTCCATTAGGTGCTTTCAGGCAAACACCTTGGGTAATAATGAATATGCTGCCCTCACTCCACCCTGGGAAGACCACTGCTACTCAGGAGAGGTGATAATGCTTTACACAGATCTATAGTGCCAGCAGCTTCTTAAAGCCTGGACCCTGAAGGGGCCTCAGAGCTGGGCATGGTAGCCAGGATGACCTGGAAAACTGTCTGTGATAGCTGGCTCTGTGTAGAGCAACTGTGTAGTGTGACAATTTGGGGCATAGTAGAGGCAACAGTTGGGAGTAACAAAAGAGTTTGCCATTGGTCACTATGGCCTGAAACAGACAGGCCAAATGTGCTGCCTTCAGACCAGTCCAGGGGTGTGGCATTCAGATGATACACACTCCCGAATCGGGCTGAAGCCACACTGTGGCTGCCTAATGCAGCCCAAATCCAGCTGCAAAAAGAGTGCAAAAAAAAAAAAAATACTAGGAAAAATATGGGAAGTGATCAACACTGGAGCAGAGGCCACCCCAAGCTGCTGGTCTGTTTGACCCCTATAAAAGAGTTTTCTGTTTGAAAAGGTTTTCATGGGTAATGATAAAAGTACCACACAATCAATACATTTTAATTAGAAAGTATGTTGTGATGCTTCCAGAAAAGCAAATCACTTTAAAATGCAATATTTTCTACGTACAAAATAGTTGTGTAAGCCAAGTAACAGTGGTGAGGAAATAAATGCATATTGTTCAAGTCATCCCACTATAATGACCTGAACTCTAAGTACAATCTAATACACAATGATTTCTCTTCAAACTAGCAGAGAAACCAACTGCTTGAAATTCCCTCAAATATGTTACTTTCAAAAGGTAAGATTGCTAAATTTGTTCTTTTGTGATGGACCACCAAATACCTCTATGGGGATTAGCACAAGTGTCGGAGTTGAGAATGCATTTTCTCACACACTACACATATTATAACACTGATTAACACCCCAGTCTCATGAGGATGCTCTTGGCCAGATTATCATATCTCCTTCCAGCTCTCAGCCTGCACACATCACATTCCAAAACTCCCTCCACTATTCATGTTTTCATCCACCCACCCTGGCCTTAGGCAACAAGTTTCCTACTGCCTTTTCCTTCAACATCCAGGGTTAAAACTGAGCTTCGAACTCTCCAGATTTGCAGATCTACTTTCAGACAAAAGTGCTCCTTCATAAGATGGTGACGTGTCTTTTTTTTTTTTTCCTGTGTCTTGATTTTTCTTGATTTAAGGTATAGAAACTGGCCTTGCAGAATGTTGTGTGAACACACATGCACACATTTTGAAATCTGAGGAAATGTTCCCAAACAAGAGGGAGAAAGACAATGGGTGGTATCTTGTTAGTGACATATATCAGAGTTAAATGAGCATATGTCTCCTTTTATGGTTGTTGCACAGGGAGACATTCAGTGCCTTCCTTGGGAGTGAGCCCTACCCTGTGAAATTCACCTGTTTGGGATGAAGGACAACAGGGCTGGTGAAGAGTGGGGGTGATAGAGAAGCATCCAGCTACATGGACATGACCAGGATCATAATTCCTGCCATGCTTAGTGGCCATATATTTTTTCTAACACTGGATGATGGGATATGCCTCGCAACTGGTGATATTAGGTTGATACACTGTTTATCATTCATGGTGTCAGATAATGAGCAGATGTGTGAGAATGAAAAGCAAGCTCTGAGTGAACAAGGTCAGTTTCATGAGAATGCCTGATACAAGGGGAACAAGGAGGGGTAGTCCTGGGAAAGGGGGTATTGTGGTTTGTTGACAAATGAGGTTTAAGCCCATGAAAACTGTTTGAATTGTTGTGTATTTTAATATACCATATAACTGAAAATGCTTTTGTTCTGACATCATTATATTATGAACCACTCAATTTTCTGAATAAAGCTTTCTTGCTCTGCTGGGGCTGTATTGAATTCAAATAGCACATGGCACTTCACCACTGTTCCTGCTCTCCACTGGCCATTAAATCACCAGGCCAGAAGTGGTGAAGGCAACACATGAGTTCTGTGAGAAGGGAAAGGAAAGATGAAGTAGTGTTCTGCCCACGGGAACTTTCTGCTCCATCTATCCATGAAAGATCTTGTCAAATGTCTCTTTTCTATGCTTCGTACAATTGTACATTACCCACTTGTAAGATCCAAAGGATATGAAACATTATCTGAATTGAATGGTTAGGATCTACAACTTGGGAAGGTTCAGAAGGATAATAAATGGTGTTTATTGTAGACTCTGAGGGAAACAATTGTTCTTTCAAATGATTGATTGAAAGAGTTGTCAGGCGATATTAGCATCAAGCAGGCAGGCAATGTCAGCCAAGTAAATGAAAGAATGATACCTTTTTAAAGGGTGTTTGATTCATAGATAAACAAGTTCTGGATTAAGCTGGCTGGTTCTTTCTTCACCATCTATATCCAAAATCATGTAAACTCTCTTTGCAGTCTATGTAACTACTAGAAGGGTTGAGGTAGGGTCAAGAGAGAAATTTGTTCTGGGATATAGGAACTCCCTGAACTTGGCTAGACAAATTTAAGGATTTTTCAGCTTCCTATTGCATAAAGACACATGATACCTATTACCTGTAATTTTTTATTAAAAAAAAAATCAAGGTTTGAGCCATTGTTATTTATTAATTCTCCACAGTTACATTGCTTGGACAAGGAAAAGGAGGGGGCAAAGTTAGGACAAATAAATTTTGAGGGAGTACTTGAAAGAACACCAAAAAGGAGAGGGAGTAGATACTTATCAGCCAATATGGTTAAAGGTCTGAAAACCAAGTGAGAAACGACTTAGGGAGCTGGGTATGTTGGAGAAGATTGAAAGTTGACATGATGATATCATAGTGACATACCTAAAGGGAGGTTATGGAAATGGGGGAGTGGGCTTATTTTTCTGCTGCTCAAGAGATTAGGATTCAAATTACAAGCAAAGAGACTCTACCTAAACATTAGGAAGAACTTCTTTATGGCAAGAGATATTGGACAATGGAACAGACTGTCTTGAAGGGTGGTGCACTCTCTTCTATTGGAGTTCTTCAAACAAAGGTTGGATGGCCTTCTCTCAGGAGTGCTTTAGCTATGTTGTATGGCAGGGGGTTAGGTTAGTTGGCCTTTGTGAATCTATGATTCTTGATTCCATGATTCTATCACCTTGTTGATATGTATTTATTTAATGTATACCATGCCTTTCTTCCAAAAAGTTAAAAATATAGAATAGTTTAAATACAACAAACATCCTTATGAGTGGTATCAGTAGCAAAACAATAAAAAGGGAGCACATGCATGGATTAAAAACCCCTGATGTACAGCCACTCACTTGACTGAGACCATCTGAATGAAAGGATCTTTGCATGTCAGCAGAAGCAAAACATAGAAAAGAGACAAGCTCCAAGTGCTGCTAGATAGTCAAGTGTTCATAGAATCGCAGAGCTGGAAGAGACAACAAGAGCCATCCAGTCCAACCCCCTGCCATGCAGGAAATCCAAATCAAAGCATCCCCGACAGATGGCCATCCAGCCTCTGTTTAAAGATCTCCAAAGAAGGAGACTCCACTACACTCCGAGGGAGTTTGTTCCACTGTCGAACAGCCCTTACTGTCAGGAAATTCCTCCTAATGTTGAAGTGGAATCTCTTTTCCTGTAGCTTGAATCCATTGTTCCTGGTCCGGTTCTCTGGAGCAGCAGAAAACAAGTTTGTTCCCTCCTCAATGTGACACCCCTTCAAATATTTAAACAGGGCTATCATATCACCTCTTAATCTTCTTTTCTCCAAGTTAAACATCCCCAGCTCCCTAAGGCGTTCCTCATAGGGCATGGTTTCCAGACCTTTCACCATTTTAGTCGCCCTCCTTTGGACACGATCCAGTTTCTCAATGTCCTTTCTGAATTGTGGTGCCCAGAACTGGACACAATATTCCAGGTGGGGCCTGACCAAAGCAGAATACAATGGCACTATTATTTCTCTTGATCTAGACACTATACTTTTATTGATGCAGCCTAAAATTGCATTGGCCTTTTTAGCTGCCACATCGCACTGTTCATTCATGTTCAACTTGTGGTCTACTTGGACTCCAAGATCCTTTTCGCATGTAGTCTCATTCAGCCAGGTGTCCGCCATCCTATATCTGTGCATTTTATTCTTCTGCCCTAACTTTACATTTCTCCATGTTCATTCTTTTAAAAAGTTTTTCTTAAGAATAAAAAATGGGATTTTAAAGCATGCTTCTGAGGGTGGTGGGAATGATGAATTGGCCTCCTTTCAGGGGGTTCATAAGTAAGAACCTAAAATACAGTCACTCAGATTAGGAAGACTGTGACAAAGCAAAGCACAGCCTTCCGAATATTGTTGGATTGCAACTCCCAGCATTCATCTCCAGTGGCTATGCAGGCTTGGACTCCTGGCTGTTGTTGGACCAAGGGTGGACCAAAATTCCTTTGGCAGTTTTCAGAAGATACCTTCCCCCTGAGAAAACAGGGCCTGATTTTGTAGATGGGCATGCCATCAGAATGGGATATGTAAGTTGGGATATGCAACTTACATTATTTATCCCAGTAGACAGGGCTTTTCTGTTATCTCCTTTGCCTTGTTTTTTTAAAAAAATCCCACTGACTCTACCATTAACAGAAGGATAATCTCCCCCTGTAGCTTTGCACCAGCTGCTGTTCCTGGAATGCCTTGGGAGACATTAGATGCGTTTGTTTGTTTGTATATTTATTGGATTTATATCCCACTTTTCTCCTGGGATGAAATCCAAGATGACAGATCACTCCCAGGGCACTCTGAGAAGGATTGTCTGTGGCAAGATCTTCTTGTTCTTCCTGAATGCCATGACTGGGTATAACATACTACATTGTTCCCAATGCATTTGACGAACTGCAGGCAATGGGAAACTGTGCAGAGACCATCACAACAGAAACAAACAACAGTCCAGAGTGTAATCATTTTTAAATTAGAAATGGAAGAGAGGGAGGGAAAGTTAAACCTAAGTTAGGTAACCAGCAAAACTTACCCTGAAATTTCAGGCACATTTCTTCCCCTCCCCCAGCCTTTCCCCAACAAATGACGAATCTGATTTTTTACGCCTCCCAGCTTGAGTTTTATCTCAACTGTATACAGATATCTTCCTCAGAATTTTGATGGAATTCTCTTGTGGCTTTACAGATTGGTGTAAATGCATTTGTGCAAGAGGTTCTGCTTTCATGGAGGTTGAAAAGGCATGGTGTCCTATTTAGGATTATGTAAAGTCCTGTGGATCTCAGAGTCTTGGAGCACCACATAGAAAATCCACTAAGGGCTAAAACAGATGACCCTGAAAGGGCAGCTGCCCCAGACAAAGTCAGATCAGGGCCACAGCAATGCACACCACGACTCTGATCCGGCTTTTTGCTGGCCCAAAAAGAAGCAGCAAACTGCTGCTCCTTTTTGAGCTAGCAAAAAGCCAGCTTTTTTGCCACCACTGCAGCTTTACAGCTCTCATTAAGCACACGACATATAAACACCGCACCACTGGAGTGTCGTAAAGCTGCCTGCTCTGTGGTCGGCCGGGTGGCGTGATACCAGCTTGGGGGCAGCTTCAGAGCATGCAGCATCTAAATGATTCACTCTGATGCCACCCCAAGCCGGCGCAAAGAGGACGTGTGTTTCACCTCTAAGTATAGTCTTTAGCTAGATGAGAGGTCCTTAGATGGATGGGGAATTGCAGCAACTGTTTTGGAACAATTCAACATTTGAAGGAGTATCTCTCGCTATATATATAGCTCCCTGACAACTCAGGTATCCTCTGTGTCCTCCAGTGGGGACAATTTATTATGAGGTAGCATGGAAGAGGACCTTTTCTATTGTAGTTCCATCACTGTAGAATGTCCTGCCCTTAGAGGCCCAGCTGGTACCAACTCCCTATCTTGGAGGCCAGCCAGAGGCAAGGTACCAAGCAAAGACTATTAGACAGGAGACACAGAAGCTTACAAACGAGTTATATTTCTCAGTGTTTAGGAAGAGTCCAAGTCAGTAGGGTACAGCAACAAAGCTAAGACATCAGTCCAAGGAGCATCTGATAGCATGGTCATTTACAATGCAAGTACAAGGTTCTTCGGAAACACAAACCAGGAATCAAGAGGTAGGAGTGTTGCTTCCTCCTGAATGGTCAGTTGCCATTCATCATTCCTGAATCATTCCTGGGGAGTGGATTTCCTATGAACACAAAGTTTGTGTTCAAAGGAGATCCACTCCCCTTGAGATGATTTAGGAATGCTAGAGGGAGTGGCAATTGCATGACGATTGAGGAAGCTCGGCTGGCTTCCATACATGCATGCTTCCTCCATGTTTCAGGGATGTTTGAGCAACGTTTTCCCAGCTATTCAGCCAGGTGTGGAAATCTTCAAAGTGTCAGAGTCTGAACCTGGGTCCTGGGAACAAGGCATCACACCAGCATTGATGTTACCCCAGCTGTAAGTAAAAACATGGCTGTTCATCAAAGCCTTTAATTGATTTAATCCCAATCTGGACACAGGGTAAGGTTTTAATCTGTTTTTCACTATCACACTTGAACTTGTCAGAATGTCCAATCTGCTTTTAATCTCTTTTTTAAAAAATTGGTTTTATCTTATTTAAATTATTTAAACCTATTTTGCCACGTTTAAATTAGTTTATTTATTTTTATTTATTTACAGTATTTCTAGTTAAAGAAGTCTTATTGTATGCGGCCCTGAGATTTATTATCTAGGGAAGAAAATATATAATTTTTAATTAATAAATAAACTGTTTTGCAATAGGAGCATACACAACATGCACAGCTGGCTGTTGCAATATTTGTTGCTCTGCCACTCATTCCAGTAACATAGTGACAATTGCATAAGTTTGCACTATGGAACTCGTGAATTTATGCAAGTGGCACATGGGATCTACATCACTGTGGTTTTTTTCATACTTTTTTTTTAGCATTCTCACTTGCAAGTCTAAGTAAAGTTTTTGTTTTGGTGGGCAGCTCCGAGAAGAGATTTTGAGGGACTGTAATATTGTTCTCACAGAGGGACAAAGCTGACAAGCCTCACAATCCCTTTCCCCCTCAAATTAAAATTTGAAGAAGAGAAGAATTGCTGTTCCAATTTCCCCCTCCTGAATGTAATGGAACCATATTGCTCCATTTCTGATACCTAAAATGTGTCACCTCACAGCAGTTCAGGGATCTTTGCTTTGGAGATTCTACAAAAGGAAAAATGTAATCATTTGTGGAGGCAGAAAAGGCAAGTAAACAAAGCAAATGCATAGAAATTGGCCAACCTCCATACTTATAGATAGGTGCTTCCAGATACTGCTGCCGCATCTCTAGCCAGAAGTGCTGAAAGTCACTCTTACAGACTCATCACAGGTTTAACAATTTTATATAATACAGTGACCCCTTTTTATATCATTGTAATTGTATGAAGATTATAGGTGTTGCTGTTAGCTATGGTATATAAGAGAAAAATCAATTTTTCATTCCTCTGGAACTGAACTTCCAATACCAAAGGAATATTGCAGCTACCAAGTAAACAAAATTATCTTCTAGTTCTAGTGTGAATAAGAAAAGCTGAGCGAAAAAGAAACCTTTCTGCTTTCTTGTTCTCTAGAGGGCCTTTGAAAGGTTCTCTAAAATTTGAAAAGGGGAAACAGTAAGCCAAAGCAAGCATGGACTTGTATATAAGTTCTGTCTGAGCTACTTCAATTGAATAAAACAGAATAAGAGCATTGTTTAAAAGTATTTGCTGAACCACATGCATGAACTCATTTTGCTTCCAGTCCCTGTACAGCAGATTTTCATATTATGCTTCAGTTTCCGTGCTACCCACTACAAAAGCCCATCCTAGCTAGAGCCACAGTAAAAGTATTATGTTGATGCGTGATACTCAGCATTGATCACTTGGCTGTGCACCTCATTCTAAGGACAGAAGGAGCAACTTGTAGTGGTAGGCGTCATCGTGGGACGTGTTGTAAAAAGCTGCCCAGCATCACTCAAGCATCTCCAGATCTTCTGGGAAAATCCAAAGCAAAATGTGACTTTTAAAATGCATTTTAATGAGGATATACCTCAACTTTGGTGCTGCACATACATCACCTGGAGAGTTCACACCAGAATCAGGGATTTTTCCCTGTTTTGTCTGGGGGGAGGTCATGATATTTGGCCTGTGCAGACATGTCCTTTGTTTTCATCATCCACTTTTAAGTTATAAAAATCATGTGCTGTTATTATTTTTGTTTAGAAGGCAGTATATTTCTGTATAACAGTTGCTGGACAGTGAAAGGTGATTGGTACAATTGTAAGCTGGTCAGACTGGTGCAATTCTTAGAGACAACAGATTGGCCACTGTATGAACAGACTATTAGACTAGAAAGGGCATGGTTTAATCCAGCCTTGCTCTTCTCAGGCTCTTAAGAAGGACATGAATACCCATGGCTCTTACCACTGGCATAACTGAGGTCACTGTGGCAAAGTCCTAGACGCACACACATGCTTTCTGCCAATAGAGGTATCATCTATTGCATTCTAAGTTGTCTAACCTAATATTCTTACATAGTGTGGATGGGTTAACCTGTTCATTGCATGAGGAAAGGTAAACCCACACATACTTAATAAACCATGCATTTTCTACCTCCAGAGAAAAGGCCACTTGGATATTAGAAATAGCAGGCTCGTAAAATTTTGTCAAAGCAGAATATGCAAGTATGACCATAAAATACAATCATTTCTCCCACAGTAATGCTTGACAATGTGTGTGCTGTCCTTTGTGCATACAGAAACAGATCTCTGTATGTTGGCCCTCAAGAATAAAATCTCATCCCCTTTACAGTAAATACTACAAATACTACAAATAAATGCTGCAGATTAGAACATTATCTGCACACTTCAAAATTAAAGAAATTGGATATCCCTTTAAATGCAATGGTTCCATGTTATCAAATCCTGGGATTTGTAACTGAGTGAGGTGCCCCCCCCCCCAAACTACAGAACTGTCTGGCAGTGAATTCTAAGTACTTCATGAAACCACAAATCCCAGGATTCCATCAAATGGATCCATGGTAGTTAATGAGGTATCAAAATTCAATAATGGTGCAGCATGGAGGCATGCACTGGCCCTCCTCTTTTCATGGATGTCCCCTTCAATTCTCAGTTCACTGCATTGGCTCTGTTCACAGCATTAAATATCAGCAGTAGTGAGCTTTACAGGATGAAATGTCCATTAGAAAAAGAGAAAATGTGTGAGTTTCCTTCTTAAATTATACATGGGGAATGAATGTGGCTCCATCTTGACCTCTGCTGTATGCCAAATATAATGTTAATCCCCTTGCTTTCTAACTGCAAATGGTGCACGACACATTTTTCTTGAGTAAAGTTTAGGATGATAATCAGAAGCATTCAGCAGCTTTCATAGTACTTCCAAAGTGCAATTAACCCACTCAACAAAGAAGAAATACTAATTAAAGTACATTGAGTGTATTGGACATCTCCTCCACTAATGCTTTGAAATTGTCTTGCAGTGGATTCCCCACTTTTTATTTCTGCATATAAGAATAAAGTTGCCCCCCTCCAAAAAAAAAATATGATTTTGAGATTATTTGAAAATGGCTTTGATTGCTGCAAAGAAAAACTTAGTTATGTACAATAAAAAATTAATTTAATTGACCCCCTGGTTCTTGGATTCTTTAAGTAATTAACTGTACTCCAAGATTGAATATTTTCCTCCAAGTCAGCAAATGTTTATTGTCTAAACTTATTGGTTACCCTTGTTCTTTGATGGAAAGAGAAGCTACAGATGCCTCCTGGAAAAAACAATCTTGGCTTGTTAGTTATTTAAAAAGGCACACCATCTGGTTCCTTACACTGCAACAGGGACTTCAGTGTCCAGTGGGATTTTTTTTGTCATATGTTTACCTCTTTTATCAGCATCTAAGTGTTTACAGATGAGCCAAATCCACCGCTATTTGCCCTGAAACAATTCTATTTAAATATCTTTGTGGCACAATCCATCAAGATGTCTCCCCAATGCGAGCCACAAGGAACAACTGGAGCTGCTGATGGCTTCTGTTGTGTTGCCTCACTGTTCCCTTTCATTTCAGTGGGGTTTATCTTGGAGTGTGTCCCAGAAAATGCTGATTGTGAGTTTGGATTTCTGGGGGGGGGGGGGCCCCCAAAAAAGATGTTTGTTTTTTTTTTTCCTTTTTTTTAACAGCAAGCATCTAGTCATCTTTTCATTTGGCATTTATCATTTCTAACTTGCTTCTGAACTATGTGAGATACTTTGCAATTCATATGGCACCCATCCTTGCAACAATTGCACTTGATAAGTTTAGTGTTATTCCCATTTTACAACATGGAACTGAAATTAAGGGCAAGGGACACATCCCAACGACTGGTGAAAGTGAACTGTGTTCTTTCCAGAAAATCTGGTAAATGCCTTGTTCTCCCCTCACCCAACCAAATAATGAAATGTTTCTTGCATTCCCCAGTGGCTCAGTGCAAATGCTTATCAAGTTCTTGCAATTATTTGCAAGAATGTTCTTGATGTCAGCCAACTTGTAACCAAAATGGGGCAATGTGTAGGTGTGGACCACAAAAGTTTTTTAGTATGGTGGTAGTGGGAAGTTGTTCAATCTCATGGTTCAGTCCTTTTGTCCACCCACTTTTTTCTTCCTTAGAAGAATTCTGAGTATATTATAGACTGCTAATAAAAAAAACCAGTAGATGGGTCCTACAGCAGATCAAGCCCGAATTTGCCATGGAAACAAAAGTGACTAAATTGAAGTTGTATTTGGCCATAACATGAAAAGAAAGGACTCACTAGAAAAGGCTATAATTCTTGGTAAAGTGGAGGACAATAGGAAAAGAGAACGTGGAATGTGGTTTTACATTCCAGATGGATAGATTCAATCAAAGAAACCACAGCCATGAATCTGCAGGAGCTGAGCAAAGTGGTTGAGGAAGGATGACTTGGAGGTCTCTCATTCGTAGGGTCACCATGGATTGGATTTGACTTGAAGGCAGTTAACAACAAAAACCCATGCAATTGTGCAAATTGTAGCAACTATGAGGTCCCCCTTGGGTTTCTCTGCTGTTGAAACACCACTTTGCATTTCCAGCACTTCCACACAATCCCTACCAGATTGTCAATGTACTCATAGTAATTCATTTATTTGTTAATTTTGTTCTTGATGAAGGAAGGTAATTTTAGCAGCAATCTTTCTGTGATGAGAAAACTTCAAAAAACGCAATTTTTGCACAGAAAATGCTGTAGTTGAGGGCATAATCTGAGAACTCAGAAGTTGCACCAACACTGTAGAAACAATGCAATTTGACACCACTTTAAGTGCTGTAGCTCCATCCTATGGAAACCCAGGATCTGTAGTTTTACAAAGTATTTTGCCTACTCTTCCAAAGAGTACTGGAGCCTGTCATAAGCTCAAATTCCAGGATACTGCTGGATAGAGTTAAAGTAGTGTCGAACTGCCTAATTTCTACAGTGTACATGCACACTAATATTAGGGAATCCTGTTGATAGCTACAGTAATACCAATGAATCAATTACTGGATAGGGAGTCAACAGATAAATCAATCAATTTCAATCAATGGCTCTACTCTAGTTGGGCCTAACAATAGAATTCAAGCTATGATCTTATAGATCACAGTGCACTCAAGGGTATTGGTGGATTACAACAGATCTAAGCCACAGAACACAACAGGAGTGGCATACCCTTAAGTGACAGTTAACCGGTTCTACTCATCCTTCTGAACAAAGTGAACTAAATGCTCAGTGCTTACTTACAATTCCTGAACTCCAGCTGTGCTCCTATTTAAAGTCATGCATGCGCTTTAAGTGCTTTGCCAAATATTCTATGAAGATGAATGGGGCTCCTAACATGATCAGAGTTATGTATGTGTTTAACTAATTGCAGGATAAGGACCATAGAGAGCAGCTGAATTGCTTGTACGGAAATTGAAAACGTATTCTTTCCATTTAACTGAGGTTGGCTGGAGTAATTCATATGACTGCGCTCTAGAGGCATTAAATAAGGACTCTGACTTGCTGCTGTTTTAAAATGCTATTTATATCCCCATTGTATGTAGTCTGCAGCTATAATTATTTCTTTAATGCATTATTTTATTGCAGAAGTACCGCAGCAATGATTATAAGGTATCAGAGAGTGTAGCTGGTTGTAGTGTTAATAGCACTCATAAATCTACTGGAACATCTATTTTCTCTGATGGCCTAGAATTTCCATTTTGCTTTTCCACATATTTACCACCATGCAAAGTCATCACCTCTAAATTTGATAGCAAATGAAACATTCGGCCCACAGCTGGGTAAATGTCCTTTTGGGTGTCATCCTGCAAATTAATAGTGACACCTTGTGTTTGAGGAAGTGAGTCAGATATTTTTTTCTACCAGTCATTAAAGGAAAACCTTCCAGCCTCTGTATTTCAACATAGATTAGGAAATATATTGATTTGGGGCATGTTCTTTAAATGTTCTCTGCTAATGCAGAAGACTTGATCAGGAGCATAGGACGAGGTTGTTCCCCCCTATTAGAATCCTGTCAAATGAGTAAATTTCTTTAATTGCCTAATTGTCTGCTGTTTAACCAATGAATTGCTTAATTGATCGATTTCATATTAATAAATTTGTACATTACTAAAATACCCATCCAAGTAGTACTTTCTGAGTTGGTATAGAACATGTAGCGTCATGCAATAAGGAAAAACTAACAGTCATTATTACAATGAAAACATTGGTGTTCTTTTCCTCCTCATTAGCTGTCTATCCATCTGAGTTTTAGATGTATAACCCTTTGTATTCTTAAAGCTTAGGGCATGTGACAAAGCAAAAATTACAGATATCCAAAGGAGGAGGAGGAAGAGAAAGCATAGCAGCAAAGAAAGAAAATAACTATCAGTTAAACCAAATGAGTCTTTTAGCTGTAATTACAACAACTCAAGAGTTCATATAAATGTTCTTATGCCTGTAGGCATAGTTCAGAGTTTTCATCTATTACCTTCCAGGACCTGTTTATCATTGATAAGAATTTGTGTTAATGAAAAACACAATAACCAACATCTTGGTTCAAGAGACATAGATATGGAGCAGTTTTCCTGCAGAAACTTACCTTTTAAGCAAGGCAGCCACATCTCCAATCAGATATTTATGAGAGGTGCTACATGGCCAGTTACTGGAAAAGAACTGGGCATGCCCTTCCTCATTCCCCTGCTCTCAAGCAACAAAAATGGCTGTATCAGTGGGGGCCACACTGCTTATAAGATAGCCATGGGCAGGGGAGGGGACTTTTGCCTGTTGTGTGCACACAACCATAAAAATGAATTGTGATTGTATGCGTTAGACTTAAACCATTGTAATTCATGACCAGTATCCCAGCCAATATTCATTGTTATGTTTATTTTATTGTAGGTTTCTGTCCCTCAAGAAGATAGACTGGTCCCCTTTCATAACCATACTTCACCACATGGCAAAGGCGTTCTAGTTTAGGCAGCCATTTGCGGTTTGTGTTGGATGTGTTTTATATCATTTTCCCCTGCTTCTTCTATCTGATCTGCTATTATCACTGATCTTTTGGTGGTTTCATGATTGGCTGTAATCAGTGTTAGGTGCTCTGGATGATGTTTTAGCACTACAAGAATGGGATACCAGACAAACCAAACACATAAATACCATTTTAATTTTCCAATATGCATTATATTTTGCAATTAGTGTGTTCATGTTGAGGGTGTGAGGAGAAGAAATGTCTGACAATACATTTGAAATTGGGTAACCAACTGTGAAGGTGACAACGTGGCACTGCCAAAATCTCTCAGAATCTTTCACTCCTTTTTTGTGTGTGCCACTGCTGCCATCACTTATGTGAAGGTGAGACTCACTTACCAACTATTTTTCTCTGATGGTAGCACAATGAGTCTTTTTATCCCAGCACTGCCACCAATATGTGACAGATACCTCCCTAGCTGCCACCAAATTGCACAACGAGACCCTCAAACTCAAATCCCTCACATGAGTGACTCCCACACTTTTCCTTTACCTCTGGGCCACTCTATAGGACAATAGGACACTCACTATTTTGAGTGTTCTGAGCAATAAAAGTATTATTAATCCCTGGTAGTGTTTGGCTTACAGTTTCTTAAAATATATGAAGTGATCACACATTGAACCAAAACAAAAGAAAACTTTATTTACAAGATAGTTGGCTAAAGTATCTCTCTTCTGGTGGATTCAGAGCTGGTATGGTGCTTATGTGCTTAAACAATTACAGTTTCACATATGACTTTT
>NC_056525.1:15237129-15291946 GCF_019175285.1 Sceloporus undulatus | reverse complement strand
GACAAGACTCTACACTTTAAAACTTTGTTGCTACCTTTGTTGCCTTTTCCAGCTATACTAATTCACTTTCCACACTTGACCTCTTTTTAGGCCAGCCTAGGTACTCAAAACCCCTTCCCACTGCTGCTTTTTAGAAGTGTATCTCAGCCATCTTGGCTATTAAAACTCCTCAGGGTCTGATAAACCTCTAACTATGATCCTATCTCATCACTATCAGCCTATTTATACTTACTTCTGGGAGTAGTCCCCACCTTTTCTTGGCTAAGCTCCCATTGGCTGATACCAGGCTCACTCTGATTAAATGTTTCCAATGCTCCAGTCTGCCTTTTCTCCACACCAACTAAACACAAAGGCCACCCAAATGTCAGTTCCAGTGATGTAAAATTTGCAGAAATGTTGAAGCCATGGAACAAAAACACAGGCTTTTCTTAGGGAATGAGAAGCAGGAGGGGGGGATTAAAGATGCACTTTACAGTTGGAAGATCACTTTGTTGTTTTAGGAAATTAAAATGCATTCAGTATATATCAATTGGGCTGGCATAAAATTATCATGTTTGATATATTACCAGTACAATTGATTCAGACTGAATTCAAATTTAATATGCTCTATCAAACTATATCATTAAATTAAATTCAAAGTACAAGGTCCTCAACTGTAAGGAACACCTGAACTGTAAGGAACTTCTTTGGTTTTGCCAGTTGATGAGAAGCAGGCAAAAATAACCAAATACAAATAAAACAATAAAAACAGAAGAAACCACCAATATAAGTAAAACAGGGAATATTATTTTTCTTGACTAGTTAATTCTCTATAGTGTCAAGCAGATACTGCATACTTATTCCCATAAAAAGAACTGCGTAAAGAAAATTAACACTAGGAATTGTAACAATATGATAGTATACATAGTCTTACATATATTTTACAAATATTTCATTCATCATTCTACAAGAAAATTCCATGCCCATTTTATTCTGGGAGGAAAGTCTCCAAAGACAAAAAAAAATCTGGGGAAAAATCATAACCCCCCCCCCCCCCGGGGCCTTCATTTCTCTAGTTCCAACTAGAGTAAATCTGCCATATCAACTAAACTTACCAAATGCTGACTTACCAAATTTCCATCAATTCAATTATTCTACTCTGGAGTAAACGGGGTTGGTTGTCCATCATGTGATTCTTCAGATGCTGTTGGATTGCAAGTCCCAGAAGCTTTAGCTTGCTTAACTAGTGGTGAGGAATGATGGAAATTGCATCCCAGAAACATCTGGAGAAGTTCAGAGCCAGGACTGTAGTGATTTAAGCTGTGGACCACAACTCTGGAGATCAGGGTTTGATTCCCTATTCAGCCATGGAAACCCACTTGGTGACACTGGGTGAGTCACACTTTCTCAGCCAGAAAACTTAATGAAAGGATCACCTATGGCTTGCCATAATTCAGAAATGTCTTGAAGGCAGGGAACAACATAATCAACAACAACAGCATCTGGAGAGCTTCATGACTCAACTCTGTGATTCTATGACTCCCTTCCTTAGAGTAACAGCTGCAGTAGCACCATGGATACATTACACTGTAGAGCACTACACTCTCTCTTTTTATGTAAAGGTATAATTGCTATCAGGACACCTGAGTCGAACATGGCATTAAGACAAGAAACACTAAGCCCCCTTCAAGCCATCTTGAATAAAGGGGATTAGGCATACAAAGGTATGACTTGATTGCCTAATATCAACACACTGGTGAGGCCTTTAGTTTTACGTAAGGTGCTAAGCAGGTGATTAAGGAGTTAAGCAGGATATACAACAATTTAGTGACAAGCTATCAACAAAGTGCTGGAGAATCCCCTGGTTCCAGCTCCCTTTTAGCTTTTCAGGTCATGCCACTCCTGTCTGTCAAGCAAACACAATAGGAATTACTCAATTTAACACAATTTCAGTTCTAATTGAATTCCATTTGCTAAATCCTGAATAAATACATTATAACCATTGCCTCGGTCAAACAGAGAGAAATAGCCATCTTTTAATGACTCCCCTGTGGATTTAATGCCTGTTCTATCTGTTAGAATAATGGTTCCATCATCACTATAATATATTTAAGGGATAATAGTTATTTAAACATGCCAAGTCTTCAAAGAGCAGATAAGGGCTGTGTTTCTTTGTTGGCGGATTTTTTAATGTGCGTGTGGTAAATTTGCATTTATGAAATCAGAAAGATGGCCTCAAGCATGCACTTGCTGATTCATCTGTTTTCTGTGGCATCTATGAAGTCTACACAACTCGTTCTTTTATGCTTTTGGTATGTAGGAAGCTGCCTTCAGGTCCATCTACACTGGAGAAATAATGCAGTTTGACACGACTTTAACTGACATAGCTCCATCCTCCAGAATCCTGGGATTTCTAGTTTTGTGAGGCACCAGCAAACTTTAGCAGAGAAGGCTAAAGACCTTGTAAAACTACAAATCCCAGGATACCTTAGGATGGGGCTATAGCATTCAAAGTGGTATCAAACTGCATTATTTCTACAACACAGATGCACTCTTAGACTGAGGCCTTCTCTACGTTACTTATAAATGCTGAATTCTCCATGAGCCTGCTGTGTACTGTTTATGTTACGCAGGCCCAAACCCTAATTCAAGCCTGAACTATTTATAAATACTAGGACCTGATTCAGGGTTTCCACCCCTTGTCCTACATTAAAAAAAGATTTACCTTTTCCTAAGGGTTTTCCTGAAAACCAGGAGCAAAACACAGTGACAGTGGCCAGTTCCCTTCCCATGGGGTCCCTGCAAATGTCCCTGCAAGGTCATTCTAATGGGCACAAGTTACTCTGAGATCACAATGAGTCTGGGCACCTCATTCTGACCTCAGAGCAATTTGTGCTCACAGTGGTGGTGCCAGTTAGTTCACAGGGACCACATGGGAAGGCAGCTACTCATTGTTTGCCAAAAACTCACAGCAGGTAGGGGGGGGGGGTGACTTCAGGTGGAATTTGAGGCAAGAATATTCTAGTAAATGAAGACAAGCCCTGAATCAGTACATTGGTTCATCAGGCCCAATATTATTACCTCTGATTAGATGTGGCTATCCAGATTTTTTGAAAGAGCTATTTCCTAGCCATGCCTGGAGATCCTTGGTATTCCCTGGTGATCTCCCATTCAAGTGCTAACCATGCCCAACACTACATAACTTCCAAAATCAAACAGGATTAGATGCATTCAAGTGAGTGATGCTCATGATATAGAACTGAAGTAGAGCATACTATGATGACTTCTATTGTTCTTTCTATTTCTCATGTTGAGCATCATTGCATAGATGGCCCCAAATTTCACCATCCAGAGGCAAAAATTAAGTATCAGTTGGCTTGGAGAAACCTGAAATAGGAACACATTAGAGGAGGAGACTCCAAAATACCCCAATAAGGCTTGAATAATTTTACTTGCCATGATGGGAGGGGGAAAGAAATGGATTGGCTCAAGTCCAGAGCAGCAACACTCCACATATTGCAACATTCTGTTGCTTTCCCATCTCGTCTTGATGTGATGGGAATTTGATGGGGTTTCTAGCTGCCTTGTCTGCATGACTCACAATTAAGAAATTGGTGCAGCCTCTGCATTTTTAATGAGCCCTTTATTAAAGTTTCCCACTATCTTTAACAATAACAATAACGAGAGAAGGGATAAATAATCTTGAAAGCTGCAAACCCTTGCTTAGCAGGGCAAATGTGCTATCGCTATGGGTGGCATAAAATTATCCAGAAGAAAAGAGGCTTCAAGTAATTAAATTATGTGCTTATTATTCACCACTTGATCTCTGTCTTATACTGAAAAGCACCCTACAAAGATATGTGGACATATTAGATTTCTGCAACTTACAGAAGGCAAAAGTCTCTTAATCATTCAGAGTCTGAAAGCAAATGACAATTGTGTCTCTGCTACCAATGTAGTGAATTTTAAAATAAATTAACCAACAATTAGGATTATAACATTAGTGAGAACTGAGTACAATGAATACCAAAAAGATCACCAAACACAAACCAACACCCATACTCAAAATTGTGGACTATATATATACACACACACACACTGATCAGACATAACCATCTTGTTTCTCCAGAAAAGATAAATTAAACATGTTTGTTGTAGTGAGGCAGCAGCCCCAGGAGATAATATAAGTTTATTACAATCAACAGATCAAACATCAGGAGATAAACTGTAGGTGTGATAAGTCTATGCCATTTAATTTAACATTAAATAATAATTTGACTCACTTCAGACATTATGCTCCTTAACTGGTGGGATGGGTATTTGCTGTCAGTGTTGGCCAGTAGTTCTGACATCAGTGGGATGAATCTGCTCTGGGTGTTCACCCTGACGTTAAGGTTAAGCCCTTTGGGTAACTACCTTAAACTTTAGTCTGAAACCCAGAATGGATTCACATAAGAATTACAGTCTGCTCTTCTTTGCTCTATCACCTCAGGTAGCAAAATGTCTTGGGCTAACCTCTTTAGAAAGTCAGAGGGCCTAACTATCTTTCAATGTTGTCTGTGGCTAGTGTTTTGATATCTATTTCAGCTGTGACAGATATTCTGTTTATTGGTGGAATTCCAGATATACCACCATAATTGGTTATATGCCAGGACAATTTTGTGACTTCACTGGAGTTTCTCCATATTGGCAGAAGTGTTCTCTTGGCCTAACTAGAATGTAAACTTTCCTAGCTCTGTATAAGCTAGGCAATACATTGCTTCTAATACATCCAGAAATCCTTTTTAACTATACATCCTATGAAGTGGTGATAGGTTGTTGCTAAGGGACCAAAGCATTCCTCCTTTTAAAAAGTCTAGACCTTAGAAAGGTGGCATGCCTTTGTGTGCATCCCATAGAAAAGGCTTCAGTAAAAGCGAACAAAGGTTTTCCTTTCCAATTGGTGAAGCTCATTATCTTCTGGATGATTGTTCCGCTTGATCACTTTTCCTTGGAATACATTTTAATATAAAAGAACTACGTTTCACCAACTTTTCAGCCAGTTTCTGTAGCTGTACCTTGAACAGAGCCTTGATGTTCAGAAGCAAGCAGGTGTTCATGTAACTCCATGCCATGAACAATTTATTCATTATTTATCCTTCCATCTGCCTCTTTTGAAATAGGGCCAGTCCTACCATTACATATGGAGGCAACCATCTTGGGTGTCAACGCTTCCTGAACCCCTCTCATTTTTCTCTCTTGAAGCACAGAGCTGTTGGTGTCACAAAGACCATCCTACATTCCTCTAAACTTGCCTTCTCCCCTCAAGTATGGCAGAGAACTCATTTGTATTCCTACCAAGTTAGTTTGTATAGTGGGAATAGAAGGGGCACTATCTCTAACCAGAAAATGTATTGGACAGCCCTAGTTTAAGTTTTGCACACTTCACCTTTTTTAAAAAAAGTACAGCTAAAACTAAACAAGTGAATCACTGTAAGGCAGGACTGTCAAATCAGAGCTATCCCAAACCCAGAGATTTCATGGTCAAAACCTGAGACCTAATTACCCCACCCCTTGTAATATCACAGGAGGCAAGCACTGGTAATACTTCAAAGGTTCTGGGCACCACAGTTCAAGAAGGCTATCGACAAGCTGAAATTTGTCCAAAGGAGAGCAAACAAGATGATCAAAGGTCTGTAAACCAAGCCCAGGGAGGAACAACCTAGGAAGCTGGGTATGTTTATCTTGGAGAAGAGAATACTGAGAGATGACATGATATCTGTTGTGAAATATCTAAAGGAATGTCATGTAGAAAATGGAACAAGTTTGTTTCCCAAGACTCTAGAGACTGAACATAATGCAATGGGCTCAGATTATAAGAAAAGGGATTCCATCTAAATAAAGGATTTCTGATATTTATAAACAGTACGAGCTGTTCAGCAATGAGATGGACTGCCTTGGAGGGTGGTGGATTCTCCTTCTTTAGAAGCTTCTAAACAGGGGTTGGGTGACCATCTCTAAGGAGTGCTTTTGTTGTATATTTCTGCATAGCAGGGGGTTGGAATAGATGGCCATTGTGGAGCCAGGCCCCTGAGATCTGGCAATCCTACTATAAGCCCATTTGAAACACTAAAATGTGAGAACAGCAATACAAATGCAAAACCTGTGGGTTTGGGGATGAGGTGACAAGTTCAGTTTTAACAATGGTTGTTGAACGATATGTCAGGAGGAAGGATGCTGCCTAAAGCCAAGGTGAATAGATAACCACATGAATGGCGGTAAGAGTATTGGAATGTAGTGTGGGAAACCAGAAGGAGATGTGATGAACTGACCAAAAGAACCCTCATGAGGCCATGTGGGGAGGGGGAGGCGATAGTTAGTGCTATGATATATGTAGTGTGTCAGGAGACCATTGTCTCTGTCCAACCTACTATTGATGGACTAGAGTTTGTGGATATGTTCCTGTTTGGTTATTTCTCTTTCCAAGTATTTACTGCAGGTTTTTTCATATCCCAGTAAAAATATAACACTTGTTAAAATTTTAAAAGCAACGAAAGACCTAACATTGAAGATGTGGTTAAAAATGTGAATAATGGAGTTGGTAAGACTTGGACAAAGTTTATGTTCTACTGTGAACTCGTTTCTGATCTCCATGTGCCTGCCCCTTCCTGCTTGTTTGTTTTGTAGGCTTTCTCCCTCTTTCTCCTTTTTCTGTGTACTTCTGATCTCTGCATGCCTTTGATTATCAACAAAGACCAGATGCTTTGTCCTCATAGAAAAGGACGTTGTATAGCCGAAGTAACTTTCTCTTCTCGGCCCTCAACAACTAAGCTTGTGTCTTTGTACACATGAACAAAACCATGTGTAAATGCTTCATGTGATTTCAAGGCCACTATATTTTCCTTTATTTTACTAGGCTGGAGCAGGGCAGGTAGCTGGCTATTTGTTCAGTTTTGTTTGTTATCACTAGCAGAAGTGGGGGGGGGAGCGGTCAGAAAGTATTGAAGAAAAGTGTTTCATGTAACCAGCTCTGCATCCTTTAAATTCCTATATATTCCCTGCTGCCCTCGGGTGTGATGGAAGACACTGCCCCATCACCAATGTTGACGTATGTCTCTTTCATATACAGAATAGGGGGTGCCCTGACTTTCTGCCTTTACCTAAGGCAATAAAAAGGCTAGGACCACCCCCACTTGCTAGAAAAGCAAACTCCCAGCTAGGATGTTCTACTCATATTGTGGCAAAGCAGTGGAAAGTCCTTATTGAGTTTTCATGGCTGCCAATATATTTCTAGTCTGAATTCAAATTGTTGGGGGTGGCATTCAAAATTCTGTATGACCTGGCACATTAACACTTGAAGTAATTTCTGAAGAATGAGGTCTGCTGGAGGGATCTTCCTCAGTGTCCCACCAACGTGGCCAATGCACTATGTCAAGACATGGGAAAGGGTGTCCTCAGCTTTAGCACCCCAATTGTGAAATGGCCTCCCATGGGAGGATGGATTGGGAACAACGCAAGCTTAATTTCAATAGCAATAAAAATATGGCTGTTTATTAAATAAATCAATTTATTCCAAAGTGTTTTCAGCTGTTTTAACTTCTCAAATATGATTTTAATCTCTTCCAATGGTTATTTAAATTGTTTTAAACTCCTTGAATCAATTCAACTTGTATGCTTTCCTGTGATCTCATGATATAAGGTAGGATGTAAGTATTTTAATAAATAATCAATTAATCAATTATATGAAATATTATAGCTTTTAAAATGTGATGTCTGCTTTTGAAAAGCTCTGCTGCAGGAGGCAAGTTTGATTTCAACCTTATTGAGATATCAGCACAGGTCTAAGAATGTAACTGCCTCACTGGGCTGCATCAGTTTTTGTAACATACAGGCTAACTCCACTTGAGGAACATAAGCCTTCAGTAGGTGCAGGAAAGCTTTATTCAGCAAGCAGAGCAGAGTACAGCATATAGATGTTGTCAAGACTAAAGGAGTGTTTCAGTTACACTGTATACTTAAAGTTCAAACAATTTGCCTGTTAGAAAAGCCTTCATCCCATTTGTCAACAACTCAGTACATACTGTTTTCCCAGGACTTACTCCTTCTTTTCCACATAGCAAGGTACAGTTTTTCAAAATAATGAACCTGGTTATTTACAGCTCATGCTTCCTCCTCACATATCTGCTCAATATCCCAGACCACTACTGATAAACAATCTTTTCTCTTCCCAACATCACTAATAGGATAACATAACCCATCATCCTGTATTTGCACACATATTAAACATAACAACAATTAGCATGACAGGACCATGGTGGACCACGTTCATGACAATTTCATACCACATCAACTGTTCCAGCCAATGGAATCCTGGGATTTGTATTTTGGTGAGGTGCTTAGTATTCTTTTGGAAAAGCACAAGCACACTACCAGAGAATTCTAAATATCTTCTCAGACTACAAATTCCAGGTTTCCATTAGATGGAGCCATGACAGTTAAAGTAGTATGAAACTGATATGACTGTGTAGAGCAGATACCCCATTAAGAACCATATATCATATATTTTTAGCCTTTTGTACAAATGATGATGTTACGTTTTACTGTGATTGTTGTTGTACATTGTTGTTTTTAACTGGTTTTATTATTGTTGTGAACTGCTATGATCTATGGAATAGCAGTATATAAATAATAATAATAATAATAATAATAATTATTATTATTATTATTGTTTGACTAGCATGCTGTAGTGTTTTGATTGTTGGACTATGACTCTGAAGCCCAAGGGCTGAATCCTGGCTTGGCCATATAAATCCACTAAACGCCAGCATGGGGCTGGAGTGGGGGTGTGGTGACTGCACTCCAGCCACCCTGACTCCTCCCTGATGCTAGCATCACACCACACACCCAACCACAAAGTGGGTAGT
Organism: Sceloporus undulatus; assembly: GCF_019175285.1. Taxonomy (NCBI): domain Eukaryota; kingdom Metazoa; phylum Chordata; class Lepidosauria; order Squamata; family Phrynosomatidae; genus Sceloporus; species Sceloporus undulatus. The sequence continues at coordinate 15,283,064 of NC_056525.1, read as the reverse complement.
GTCACACCATTTCTTTGGCGCAGCATTTATATGTGCTGCACCAAAGAATCAGCGAAAAGCCACTACCATGGCAGCAAGAGCTGCTTTTTGCCACTCTAAAAAGGACTGGCATTTTGCTGGTTGTTTTTAGAGCAGCAAACTGTCAGATTGGGGCCATGGCATGCAGTTGATGCTGCCCCAATCCAGAGCTGAAAGGGGAGCTGGAGTGCTGCTCAATCAGGGCTGTCTGTTTTGCCTCTGAGTGACTTTGAGCAAGACACACTCTCTCAGTCTCAGGGGATGACAATAGCAAACCCCCTCTGAAGAAACATGCCAAGAAAACTCCATGATAGGTCTGCTTTGGGGTCACCATAAGTTGGAAATGACTTGAAGGCACATAACAACAAGCTGATCATTATGCCTAGTTAATCGCGCATCTGTAATCAATGTTGCTGCTGAATGTCGTATTGGTTTTGTTCAATGTTTGTTTACTATACATATTTTGTTGCTGTTATTTTAACATTGTTGTTTCTCACTCCAGGGTTTTTATATCTATTTCTAATAAATAGAATGAACTAAATACATAAATACAATCTATTCTAACAAATATATACATGCTGATATAATCTACTGACAGTGCAATCTTATGCATGTCTACTCAGTAGGATACCTTAACTAAGACTTTTTTCTTGGCAAATGTATATAAAATTGCAGCCAACTTTGTGGTGTGAAATGGCCATACACAATTCTGAATCTTTTTTTAAAAAAAGAAAGCCATATAAAAAGTGATGGGTATATATACTGAGGTATAAAAATAGCCTTTTCTCCTTGGGGTGACCTCAATATGGAGACTTCTAATCTATGTAGATTTAAGGAAAGGAGAATGCATACACACATCTTCAAGCTAATGGAAAGATGAGATAAAACAACCACAGATCTGGAGAGTTAGATACGATGTGATGTGCCGGTGAGCCAAAAAATACCTTGGCAAAAACCCAGGGATGTCTTAGAAGACAGACCAGAGGGGAAAAGCCAGATAGAAACCATTATTGATCAAGACCTTTTGTACTAGGAGCCAGAGTTAATAACATTTTATATCAAAATTAACTGTGAATCTAGAGGGCTAGATACACATTCCAAAAATGTTTGTTTGCCCTTTGCTATGTGCAGCAGTTCAAACTGCTTAGGAGTGGAATTTCACATCAGCCAAAATGAGGAGATGTAATACCCTGCAGCATGAGGTAGTACTGATTCACCATCATATTAATACCAAAATGCCTATCACTCTATGGGGTGGGTTATATGAAGAAGAAAGCTATCCTATTTCAATGACAGTTAGATGAAAGTCCGGAAAAGTAACTTTTTCTACTTCAAATCCAAAATTCCCCAGACAGCTGGCCACTGACACTCGCTAAATCTAAGGGGTGTCAGGATCTGGGTTCTTCAGTTGCCCTACCATGGTTTATATAAATATGCTTTGCATGCTTGTTGTATTTTAATTCTGAAGTTAATTAAGTACTGGATGATGGGATGTGCTGTTTATATTCCTTGGAACAATTAATGAGCAGATTTGTAAGGAGGAGAGATTTCACTGGGAAGATCAAGGTCAGTGCCATGAGAACAGTTGGTATGGGGTTGGAAGGAGGGGTGACCCTGGAAAAGAGAGTATGCAAGGCTATTTTGTTCAATGGGTGAATGGGGGCAAGCTGCTTGAAATTTGATGTGCTTTTACTATGCTGTACAACTGCCATTTCTTCAGTCCTGACAACATATGTCTACTGTGAACATCACTGGTTTCTGAATAAACGGTTCTTGTTTAACAGCTGAAGCTTGGATTTCCAAACTGAACCTGTACATGACAAGGGGAGGGCAGGAGAAGGAAGAAGAAGAGGAGGAAAGGTTCCCACGTGTCAAAGTTAGCAGATTTTTATAAGTACATGATTCAAAACACACAGACACCTACAAAACCAGAGTAGCATTTTGTTACACCCCATGAAATTTGAAGTGGTAAGTCCATAATGAAAGGAATGCCTGTTATGAAGTCCTGGGAGTCCAGAAACAGACCCAGGAGTCATCTACCTTGCATATCTACTTGTCTTTGGGGGGAGTGCCCTCACTATTGAAATGTATGGATGGTGTACACTGGCCACAATGTTCTGGGCTATACCTGGAATATACTGGCCCTGAAGCTGCCCTAAATTCCCCCCCCCCCATTACTTCCACATTCTGAAGGTCAGTTATCTACACATGTGTTCTGCTGTGCCACTTGGCACCTTATGAGGTAGAAAATGAGCCTCCCAACACCGATCGCATGACTGGATGCATCATTCCTGGAAATTCTGGAGGTCATTTGAAACTGGTTTAAAGCAGAGATGGCCCCGATATGATGTGGAAGTGCCCTTATATCAAGCAGGTAATCCTCAGGCAAATCAGGCCTTTGGCCCTGCGTTGTGAAGACAGGGTTATGTGAGGTTGCGGGAAAATTGGTTTGAACGGCCTGGGTAGACATGCCCTATATTATCTCTCACACCAGTAGCTTCTAGCATTCTAAGCCTTTCTTTTAAGTGATGAAAAGTAACCTTTGAATAATGGGAAAGCACAAAGTTATATAACCATAATGGTAATCAGCTACACTTTCATCAGCATAAGTCTAATTTATTTGAAAGTTATTTTCCAAGATCTAACATATAGTTTCTTGCAGAATATGTGTAGGACAGGGACAGTGTTACAAGTGTACAGTGGGCACAGAAAGTGATTATTGGGCCCTTGCTTGCTTGCTTGCTTGCTTGCTTGTTTGTTTGTTTGTTTAATATCTCACCTTTTTCCTTGCACAGAGACCCAAGGCAGCTCAGCCAGAAGAGGGAAGAATGAACATGGAACCTCATGGGGTATTTCTCTCTCTCCCACCCTCCAGTTTCATGATCCAGTCATAATTCCAAAAGCATCATGATGTGGTCCTTCTGCCAACATGCTGGAGCAGGTAAATCAAAATATGGCAGCAGTGCCCATTGTCCCAGAAAGAGAAGGAGGACGTGGCAATAGTACAAGGTATCACAGGACGGAGAAAGCAGTCATTATGTCTCCCTCTATCAGAAGAAAGGATGATAATACTATATCCTGATGGTGAGTCCCACCCTCCTTACATCCTAAGAAATTGGAAAAAGACATAGCAGAAAAAAATTCCTGCACAGAAAATATAATTGTTATTTGTGCAGAAATGTTATCTTTTGTACAAAAATTATTTTCTGCAAAAGATACTTGTTCTTTGTATGTACAGAATAAATCAGAAATTGTGAACTGCTTGAAAAATGGACAATTATTTTACCACTTTCTCACAGCGAGGAGTGCTGTTATTTGCTCTTGCCGAAATGCAATGATTTTTTTGTTCTTCCCTGTGAGAACAAACTTTATGAAGATTTACATTCCTAATAGAGGAACAGCCAGGATCACTGTGGTCATAGCTTGTGGGAAGTAATGCAGAAGATTTCCCTCTTGGCCTGCTTTGAGCTAGATATGGGGAAAATCCTGACAGTGATTTTATTGTCTATGCTGTAGATGTTGTTTCCTGCTTACTTTATGTATAGCTTGTAATTATTTTATTTTTATTCCTGACTACATCCCTGCTGTTCTGTGCTTTTTAATTACATGGTATTCTTTTTGTTAAAGGTTCTTTACAAATAAATGGTAAGAATGAAAATATGGCAAAGGAATTAGCAAGGGGAGATTTAGTACCAAAGCAGCAACCAGGGGAACAATGGCAGTAAAGAAGACAATGAGGGAATGGGGAGGTGAACATGGTCACAATTAATTTCCTCCACCCATGCCAATATTTCTGGTCTTCCTGCAAGACTTAGTTGTACCCAAAAACTGAAATGAGAGAACATTTGGCATAGAAAGCAACAACTGTGCAATTAAGATTGTTTAATTATTGCATTTAATTATAGCATTATCTACTGACAAATGAAGTAAAAGTTAAACTAGAAGATTTCATAGAATCATAGAATTTTAAAGTTGAATAGGCATAAGAACTATCTAGTCCAACCCCATGGAATACACAACTAAAGCATTCCTTAAAAATGCTCATGAAACTTCTGTTTAAAGTCCAACAAAGGAGGAAAGTCCACTACCCTCTGAGACAGCTTATTCTACTGTTCAATCATTCTTATGGTCATGATGGTGTTCCTAATGTCTAGGTGGAATCTCTTTTCTTGTAATTTGAATTCAGTCTCTGGAGCAGCAGAAAACATATTCTACATGACATCCTTTCAGATATTGAAATCTTGCTAGACAAATACAAAATTCTACATTCCCCAAAAAATAAATGCACAGGTATAAGATAGGAGATCCTTGTCTCATCAGTACTATATCTGAAATAGAGCTTGCGGTTGTCTATAAATAAAACGTATTATTATTATTATTATTATTATTATTATTATTATTATTATTATTGATTGTAAATGGAACATGAGGTAGCAGTGTGATGCTGCAGCAAAGAAGGCAAATGCTATCTTGTGGTGTTGTGGTTTACCTTCAAGTCATTTCTCAATTATGGTGAATCTAAGGTGACCCTATCACAGGGTTTTCCTGGCCTACATTAATAGAAGCATGCGTTCCAAGTCAAGAAAACAATAGTCCTACCATATTTTGTACTGGACAGGCCACATCTGGAGTACTACATTAAGTTCTCGGTTCTTCATTTTAAGATGGATATAGACAAGTTGGTGCAAATTCAGAGAAGGGCAACAAAGATAAGGGGTATGGAGATCAAAACATAGGAGCAAAAGTTGAAGGAGTTGGGCATGTTCAACTTGGTGAAGAGAAGACTGAGGGTTGACATTATTGCACTTTTTAAATACCTCAAATGTTATCAAAGAAAGGAGGGTGTAGGCTTTTTCTTTGCTGCTTCAGAGAACAGAACTAGATTTAATGGTCTTAAGTTACAGAAGAGTAGGTTTCAATTGATCATTAGAAGGAGCTTCTTGACAGTGAGAGCAGTTTAGAGAGGTGGTGGAAGTCTCTTTCTCTGGACATCTTTAGAAAGAAGCTGGACAGCTACCTACTGGGGATGCTCTAGCTGGAGATCTTGTATTGAACAGCAGTTGGACTTAATGGCCTATTGGGCCCATCCCAACTCTATGATTCTATGGTACGTTACAGACCGTCCCTTTGGGGCGGCCTGTAGGCACGCCTTTCCCCGGTGTATCAGGGCCTCAGTGGCTAGAATGGCAGCTGCTGAGGCCCCGATCCGCCGCTTTCTGGGCCGCGGGGAAGCGGCAAAAAGCCGCTTCCCCGAAGCCTGGAAAGGGGTGTCCTTTGGGCTTCAAGCCCCAAGGACACCCCGCGGCGGCGGGGAGAAGGAGAAAGGGGCCGCTTGGCCCCTTTCTCCTTTGCGTTGCTGAGCGCAGCCGTCTGAAGGCTGTGCCCAGTGACATAAACCAACGACGCAAACCAGGAAGGAGCTCCGAAATGGAGCTCCTTCCTGCTCCGCGCAAAGGGCGCATTAAGCGCCCTCACGCGGAGCGACGACATCACGTCCACGCCGCCCCGTATAGAGGTGGTGCGGTCGTGACGTCGTCATGGCAGCCCCCATGTGGAAGGGGCGCCACCATTTTGTACGGACTCAGTCCGTACTAGGGTTAGGGGGGTGCGGAAGCACCGCCCCTTCCTAACCCTAGTACGGACTGAGTCCGTACTTAAAGGCCCGTTTGTAACGGGCCCTATATTCTAGTCTCTCATCTTTGAGCTAAACAAACCCAATTCCCTAAGTTCCCTTGATCATTTTGGGCAACCCATCTCTGGACACATTCCAGCATGTCAATATCTTTCTTGAACTTTACCCAGATCAGGACACAGTATTCCAGATGTGGTCTGACCAAATCAGAGTACAGTCGCACTACTACATCCCTTGATCTAGTCATTGCAATTGTATTGAGGCAGATTGAAATACATTGCCTACCCTCCCCCGTTGCTGTTGTATCATAGTGTTTACTAATATCCAGTCTATAGTCTTAGGGGCTGCAGCCACCCCTTTTTCAGCTGGATTGGTACTGCAGCAACCGTATGCCACAGCTCCTTTTTGCACCCTGGTAAGTGCGCCATAGCTGCAGAGCCATGGCTATACAGCACTCTTTCAGCACTGATCATATGGACACAGTGCTGGAGCAGTGCACAACATCATGGCACCCTGGGGGTGGAGCCGGGGCATGCATTGTGGAGACTCCACCCCCCAGCCAGCCCAAAGTGCCGGTCTGTACAGGGCCTAATATATGTGTATTTCAACATTTCTGACCATTTGTTAATTCTTGGCCATATGACCTTGGCACTATCATTTCTGCATACTAATAAATAATTCATTCTGATCATTTTCTATAGCAACATTTGGGTATGAGAAGGGGCTATTAATTTTTGATTGAAAGATTTTCAGACGTACAATAAAAATTAAAACAAAATCCCTGAGGGGATGGATGGGCAAAGCAGCCCATTGAGAACCAGACTTGCTTTGTGAAAAATCTCTTTAAAAAAAAATACAACTCCTAGAACGGTCAGGGAGCTTAGAAGCTGTGGTCTAAACAAGAATAGAATGGGACAAGGGACAATCTATGTATCTTTTAGTAAAATAATGCAAGGTCCATATCCTCTAAATTCATCCCTAAAATGTAATCTTATGTTGTACACAAGGATGTGAATTTTGCAATCCTACAGATGATGTTGGATGCAACATCAAGCATTCCTGCTGGACTCCTGGGGTTTGTAGATAAACAACATCTTGAGGACCACGTGATTCCAGCACCTGAATCTCTCTAAATCTCAATATGGCTATCCTTGTGTCTGCCCACCCCTCTCCATCATTGCTATTATGCAGAGGAGTGTATAATCTTATGAAGATGGTTGTCAGCCTGGTTTGCTGTAATGAATGGTGACAGGAAAAAGATCTCCTTATCCCTCCCTTGCCATTTCAAACCAATTCAGACTCTATACTATAACAGAGTCTTCAGCAGCTAAAGCCAATACTAACATTAGCTTTCACTAAAGCAACTCCAGTGACATTTTCGACATGGCAAGTAAGGCAGTGATATCCTACTCTGCTTTACTTCTCCCTATCATTCCTCTTTATCAGGACATTGGCACACAGTCAATAGAAATGGGTGAACCTGTCAGTTTTGGTTCTGCTCCATTTCTCATTTTTCCAAGTTCCTCTCAGTTCAAATCAGTACAAGGTGTGCTTTTAAAAAGTCTTGATAAGCATTTTCATGAGCAGCTTCTTTCTTTTTTAATGAGTACTTTCTAATGTATGCACTGAGGTATACTTTCCAACCCACTTCCCATTATATCATAATTTGTGCAGAATTTCCAGTAATGTAGACCTTCTGGGGAAACTTTTCCCAAATGTATCAATTTTTGTACACTTTTTGAAAAATGGAGAACCACGTCTCACAATGAAGTACACAACTGCATTTTGGTTCACTTAGTGGTTCATTGAATGAGCCAGTACCATGTTGTGGTTTGAGAGTTGGCCTTAAATCCTTAGGCAGAGAGTTCTAGTGCCTCAGCAAGCTAGAAATCCCAGGATTTCACAGAAAGCCACTATGGCAATGAAAACAAAACTGTAGTGCTATACAGTAATTGTGTAGTAGGAAAATATAATTTGCTGCACTGAAGGAGCAGGAAATGGTAATGCAGCAGACAAAGGAATTTAGTGCCTGGAAAGAACTGTGAAAAGGATACTGTATAAAATGGGGAAAGTCTCCCTTACATCTCACACAACAGAATACTTTGGGCCAGTCAGTGCATGGCCTCTGCTATCACCTGGGCCACTGAATTCTCAATAAATAACTCAAATTCTTACAAAGAAAAAAAAAAAACCAGTAATCTGAAAGGGGTTTTATCAATGCAGGCACTCCAACAATGTGGAAAGATCAGTCCAGACACAGGGACGTTGCCAGGATTTTGGGAAGGGGGAGGAGTCTAGACTAAGTGCCATCATTATAATGGGGCTTGGGTGAGGCGCTGCAGCATGCTACATTTATTGTATCTAATGGAAGGGGGGGGGTTCGGGCCCCCACGGGCCCCCCCCCCCTTGGCTACTTCCCTGCCAGACACAATCCACGAGCTCCCCTTTTGTGATCTCCATATCCCTCCTTGAAACTGAACTCTGCTATTTAATTTTTCTGGGCTAATTTTTGGCTGATTTTGTTTCACCCCCCAAACAACTGAAACTACCCCAGAGCAACCTGCAAATGTGGCTGTTTAGCTCACCTGTGCCTCTGAACCCCACAATCTGCCCTAAAAATGACCTAAATAAGCCCCCCCCCCCCAAAACAACCCGAAATGACGATGTGATATTTCTAGTATGCTTGGAACTCAGGGTATGGGCTGCCTCCTACCTCCAGGCAGTTTCCCACCTCAATGTATAATAAGACTGTCCAGGTCATTGCAGATTTATTATCAACACAAATTCTTTATCTGCATTCAAGTAATAGGTTAAAAGTATAGGAACAAATGCAGACACTGCAAATACATAATTGATACATTTGAAAACCTTGTAGGCACAATTAAGGATCTCAGGCCAACCTTTGGCCTGCAATATTTCCCTTCTCTGTCTTAGTCATGTTATGGTAAATTGCAAACAAGAAATATTATTTATGAGTTTCTGCCTGGCTCAATTGATTTTTTATTTATTTATAAAGATTTGTTTTCTAAACTAGGTAGGCAGGCTGACATTTAGCCACATGCAGGATGTTTGTTTTACTGGTTTCATGGGGAAGTGAGAAGGCTTCTCGCGTGTATAAAGGGAATTATCCTATGATTTTTTGCAGAACCATGAGACATCAGATGTAATTATAACTCAAGTGTCAGAACTAATGGAACTTGCTACTAAGGTGTTTCTATTCCCTTGCCTTTTTCAGAGTCACCAGACACAGCACTTTTAGGACAGCTAATTATTCCTTTAAAAACATAATGTGAACAATAATGTGTCTCACCCTTATGACGTGTGAAAAGTCTTGAATTATCAAATAATTTGAAATCCTGTAGATAATGAAAACTGGCCAGCCAAATGGTTAAAAGCCTGTTTTAATTGAAATGATAAAACTGTGCCTGGGTGTGCATTTCCACTGCAGAAATAATGCCATTTGACACCACTTTGACTGCCCTTGTTCCATGCTATGGTTTTCTGAGGCCCATTCCGGACAGGCACTTCCTGACGCCCCTAACCCTAGTACACGCAGAGCGCACACAAAATGGCAGTGGAAGTGACGCTGTGAGTGCGTGACTAGCACCTTGTGGCACCACTTCTGGGACGCAAAAAGAAGCGCCATTTTGGCGCTTCTTTTCGGCTGCACCCGGGAATCGCGCGGTTTGGCCACTGCAGTTCCCGGACGCAGCAACTCGTGCTGCCGGCAGACCGCCGCTTTTAGGCGATCTGTAACGGACCCCAGATTTGCAATTTGTTGTGACCCCAGAGCTCACTGACAGAGAAGGCTAAATATCTCACAAAACTAGAAATCCCCTGAATTCCATCACATTGAATCATGGCAGTTAAAGGCTGCTTCCACACTCCAGAAATACTCAGATACACTGAAGGTATCTGATTTTGGAAGCTAAGCAAAGTCAGCCCTGGCACTTAGATGAGAAACAACCAAAGAATACCATGTATTGTTGCTTATATTTCACCACCTCTGAGTATTCCTTGCAATAGAAAACCCTATGAAATTAATTGGAGCACCATAATTTGACAGGCAACTTGAAGGTACATACTTACACATAATGGAAATGCTATCCTCACTGCTTCCCAATAGCAAGCTAATATATTTATGGTGGTGATGCTGCAGAAAGGAATTAAACACAAATAACATTCCCTGAAATGCTGAGTGGAGCCTCCATAGCTTGCAAGAATGACCATGAGCCCTTCCTATACATACAATCTCTAGAGTCTTTTTTTAGAGTTTCCATTTTAGTTCCAGAATCACATTTTACATTTCTGAATTTAATTGAATCCCTTGGATAGGTAGAAAATAGCCTGAATGGGTGAACATAAAAGTGGTCAAACAGTCAGGTTTAAGTATCTCCTCACTCTCATTTCTTCTGTACTCCCAACTCCTTCCATGTCATTTCTTTTCCTTCTAAAACAAGAAACTTGAATTTTGCTTAATGTATCCTGATGTATGCTCAACTGGGAGTTTAGGTCTCTGGCTCTCTGGTATTTGCCATGTATAAGTATGCCTTCAACAGTGAATCCACAAAACTTTCTACTTGAACAATTTCTAAAAAGAAAGCAATGAATCTTTTTCACATGATTTGTGTGTGTGTGTGTGTGTGTGATTTTGAGATGAAATACTTAACCTTTCTGTTTACTTCCTTAATTGTAGTTCTACAGTGAAGGGGAAGCATTGTCAGTATATCTTCCATGCTTATTTGAGACAGAAGATACTTAGCTGCTTGATGGATAATCGGTTATATTCATTAGAAATTGTTCCAGAATAAAATGTACTATTTATGATCCAGTTGCTGTTTGAAAATCTTTGCGACATAGTTCATACCAATAAACATCAGTCTGGATCCACTCCTTGATGGAAAGCTGCAAGCAAGTGTCTTTTTCCAAAAATTCATCACCTCTCCCTGTGAGGAATATAGTTTGTCATCCTTTACAGGCTGTTAGATAAGATTTTGGGGATAATCCAGACAAACTAAATATTGCTGTTGGCTGCTGTATTTGTTGCTGTAGTTCTTGGGGTTTATTTAAAATAACCAGCCAATCTTTCTTTCATTGTTGATGTTGTTGCACACCTTCAAGTTAACTCCAACTTATGGTGACATTCTCCAAGATTTTTGTGGGTTTTTTTTGGGGGGGGGGGGAGATAAATTCATAGGAAGTTTACTGACGCTGAGGGAGTGACTTGTCTAAAGTCACTTAGGCTGCATCCACACTGCAGAAATATTCTAGTTTGACACCATGGGAATCACTCCTCCTCACCCAGGGTCACACAGTATATATATACCCACTCTCTTCCAGGTTAGCAATCTCTGAAGATGCCAGCCACACATGCAGGTGAAATGTCAGGAATAAACATGGCCACATAGCCTGAAAAACCCACAAAAAACTATGACTGCCGGCCATGAAAGCCTTTGACTTCATACTGTAAAACCCTTTTAATCTGGACTAGGGGCTTGTCCACACAGCCTTTAAAAATGTCCCCACCCCATTTCAGAACTCATCTCTTCAGATGACACAGGTAGGTGGAAACAGCAGGAAAACACACACAAGTTGCACTCTGGTGCATAATAACTGGAGCAAAATAAATCCCTGATTGCTTTGATTCAAACCAAAAAGTGTGACCTATCACAACAAGTGTGAGAACTGCGTGCGGAGTTGTTAGCTAGTATACAGTTGTGCTGGTATTGAGTCAGATAGCCTATCCCACATCCATTCTAATATCTGAGTAGTTTTTGGTAAAATGAGCCTTATCCTGCCCCTCAGTTGCCCTACAAATTTGCCAGGTAGTTCCTGCCAGAAGAGCATATCAATGGCTGAAATTATCTACCACTGAGATAAAGTTTAGGATCTTTTGTATGTTGAGTTGGAACAAAATTTGCATGCACAAAGAACTGTAGCCTTAATCATTTAAGGCTACAGTTCTTTGCAACAAATATAGCAACACTGGATATAGCTGAGATATGTTTTCTCTGGCACCATTTTGGAGGTTATACACGTATACCACATATATCACATATATTATGCATGGCTACCTAATAGGCTGTAGATTAGACAGTGTCCCCTAGCAACATCCCTTTAGGCTGTGACCTTGCCAACTCTCATTAAGTCAGGATGGCCTGATTAGGACTGAACATGGACAACAAATCTCCAAGGAAGACTCAGGTTGCTTTAGACTACAATACCAGTCATCCAATGTTGGGCATGCTTCCCTTTTCCATCTATATTTATTATCTCTGCAATGTGCCAATAGGATGGGAGAGGGTGTGCTTTGCTACTGTTTTTCCAGACTCCATTAAAACCTCAGGAACTAAAGATAATTCTGAGGTTTGGCTTATTTGTACATGCATCAGCAGCTCTGCCTCTGGTGCTACAAACTTCTTTGTGTGTATAGGACTTGTCTCTTGCTTAATCATGGAAACAATATCTTGTAAATGGATAAAAACCTGCAAATAGAACTCGGACAGATCAACAAAAGGAGGAGCTGGGAACTCCCCATCTCCAGCATCACTGCATTAGAAAAGGTATGGGCATTTCATACGTTCCACCTGTGAATACGGAGCAGCCATTCTGTTTAAGAGAAATATCTGCACAAAATTGCCTCAGAAATACTCAGAACAGTCCAGAGTAGATTGTACTTTAGAATGAATTTGGGGGAGCTTCCGATAACATGGTGGAGAGAAAGCAGCAGAGACTGTGAAGGCAGAGTCCCAGAAGGCAGAATCAAAATTCAAAATGTCCTGATTTGGCAGGGCTCATCCTAATGATTCCTCCCACCTTTTCAGCTGCTTTTAAAATGTCTCCCCTTTTCTCTCCTCCTCCTTCCACTTTCCCCTTTTGTCTTCACCTTACTTCAATTGCTGCAAACTGAGCTCAAAGTGCAAGAAAAGTTTGTACTCCATTAAAGCAGAACGGGGGAGAGGTTCAGGCAAAAGCAAACTGCTGCATCCTCTCCTATCATCCCTGTTCTTTCTTGATGATAACATTCACCATCTTGACTATACTCTGATATTGCTTGGTCACATATGTCCCCATTTTCATCAGTGAAATGTTGGAAGGTATGGCAACTGCCGATGGTTCAGGTGCTATACTGGCATCAAAAATGGAACACACTCCTTCAGAGTGTGGTGGAGTCTCCTTCCTTGGAGGTCTTTAAACAGAGGCTGGATGGCCATCTGCCAGGGATGCTTTAATAGGGAGTTCCTGCACAGCAGGAGGTTGGACTGGATGGCCCTTGTGGTCTCTTCCAACTCTATGATTCTATGAAGAGGATTTCATCCCCTCCCCATGTTTTCTGTTTCCAAATTGCCACTACAAAGTCTCCCTAACACCCACAGGTGGTAACTTTACCATTTTCTGGACCCAGGGAAGCACACACACACACACACACACACACACACACACCAATATTCTTTCCTCCTTTGGGAAGTAAACTGAACATTGACTTGGATCCTCCCTGCAACCTCTCCAAGGCTTGAAAAGTTCTAAAAGGACCAAAAAAAAATAATAATAACAAAACTACTCCCGTGCAATCCTTTTCTTTTAAAAAAAACTGATGGGGGAGATGCTGGGTCCCTCAAAACGGGCATGAAAGCTACATGAGGTCACTCCCCCCCCCCCATACATAAAATGAACCTAATTCAGAACAGTTTTAATTTCAACTAAAACAAAGACCTAAAATAAAAAGTGTTATTTATTGAAAGCCATTAAGACGGATCTCTTCCGGCAGGCCTTCCCAGAATAAAAAAACTCGGCCACACAAGAGTTATATAGGTTATTGGTATTGGTTATCATTTTGGTTTTTAATTGTTGAATTTTACCCTTATATTGTTTAATCCTTTTTAAGGGGGAGAGGTATTATGTATATACTGAGATATTTTAATCTTTGTATGCTGCTTTGATTGTCTCAACAAAAAGTGGGATATAAATAAAAGTTTTATTTATTGAAAGAAATAAAAGTTTTATTTATTTATTATTTAAGAACCTTCCAGGATTCAAGTTCACAGTAGGACTCAGTCTGGCACCATCACCCAGGCTGCATCCACACTGCAGAAATACAGTAATCCAGATTGACACCACTTTATCTGCCATGGTTCAGTGCTATGGAATCCTGGAATTTGTAGTTTGTTGTGGCACCAGAGCTCTCTGACAGAGAAGGCTAAATGTCTTTTTAAAAAAACCTACAGTTTCCAGAACTCCATAGCACTTAGCCATGACAGTTAAAGTGGTGTCAAACTGGCTTATTTCTGAAGGGCGGATGCAGCCCCAGATGTACAGTACATAAAGTTGAGGAACTGCAGAGAGATCAACCAGAGTAGCAGGTCATCAACAATAAGTGAGAGCAAGTTATGTAGTATTCTATGACTGCTTTAAAAGGGCCCAAAGCAGCCTTATTCCAGCTTCTCTTGTTGGAGCAAAAAGGGAGGTTTGCTATCATGTTTCCTATGAGCAGAAGGGTGTCTCCTTTCCCATTCAACCAAGGAAAAGGTGGGGCTGACAGAATCTCCTGCCAATGAAGAGCAAAGAAAGTGAGGAAATCTCTTTTGTCAAATCCTTTCTCAGGCAGCTAGATAGAATCTACACACCAGCTCAGACAGGCAGGTGCCCTGCTGCTAAGTTTGTTAAAGAAAGGGTAGGGGACAGTCAGAAAAACATCATGGTTACATTCAAATGATTTTTCACAGCCTCTGAAATGACTTGACAGTTTCTCCTATCCAGCTGTGAGGTTAACTACTAAGTTCTAAACAAGGATGCCTGCCAATAAACATGGTAACAGTGTGATAGCCTTGGCTTCTCAAAGACAGAACTATAATTTCTTTCAAGATGTTGCAAGCTGCAGCTGCAGGGTGTATAAATAGCTGCTGCTTGTGTTTTGTGATGTACCTATGTTCCAGACAACTTCTGAGCCAAAGATATAAGGAGATCAATTATGAAATATCCATAGCTCATTTATTATTAGTAAAAAGGGGGAAAACACTAAAATATTAGGATGCTTAATTTAAACCTTCACATTTTTAATAGGGGAGGGACTCGGTTTGTGCACTATGCATACAAATTTCAGAGATGAAGTCTTGGGAGTGTTTTGTCTTTCCCTCATGGGAATATGCAAAGGAATGTTCAGAATTTCCTTCTGGAAACAAAAATAAAAATCAGGTCATTTCATTTCATTTATTTTATTTATTTATGGTATTTATACCCCACCCTTCAGCCCTAAAGGCTCTCAGAGTGGCTTACAATTATTATTTTAATTAGATGGTTCCCTGCCCTCAGGCTTACAATCTGAAAAGACAGGTCACAAAAGGGAAGGGAATGGTGGTTGGGAAGGGGATCAGGTCCAGCAGTTCTTCTCTCCCTCTGAGGCCTGGACCAAGGCAGATGTACTGGAGGGAGGGCTCTTCTTCTTAATCGAGGTTTAGAGCTTTCTATTTCCTATAGGCTCCAAAAAAATGCCAAAACAAGTCCCTTTTATTAGCCATTCTAGCTTATGGAAGATTACTGATTCAGGGAAAAGGCAGTTATGAAAAGGAATAAAAGGAGTCAGAAATCTGAAGTGAAAAAACCCACAGTTAGCAGAATGTCATCTGGAACTAAGAATTAAAAGCAGTAAATGTGAGCCAGCATACTTATTGCTTTTATTTAAAATAAAAGCAGGCGGTAAGAGCCAGTATGGTGTAGCAGTTTGAGCACTGGACTAGGATCGTAGGGTCCAGAGTTTGAATCCCCACTCTGCCATGGAAACTCATAAGAGTAAGCTTGGACAAGTCACACTTTTTTGTCAGCCTCAGCAGAAGGTAAAGGAAAAACCCCAAGAACAAATCTTGCCAAGAAACTCCTCTGATAGGCTGGTCCTTTTTATACTTATATTGAGCATGTGTATTGCCTTTCAACTTCTGTTATATTTTAAATGTAATTTTATATTGTGTTAGATTATCTTAACTGTTTTAAACTTTATTGTAATGTTCTTTTTAAATCTGTGAGCCTCCTTGGGTTCTTTCAGGGAGAAAGGCAGCATATAAATGAAATAAATAAATAAATAATACATAAAATAAATTAGGCTTCTCTTAGGGTTGTCATATGTTGGAAATTACTTGAAGGCACACCAAAACAAGTACTGCACAGAAACCCACTGCTACAGTGGCCCATTTGAATGAGCCTATCAGGATTTTTTAGGATTCACACTCTGACACAAGACACATTGAACCTGGGAATGCAACACAGGATGGAGGGATTCATATGCTGTTGGCCTCAAGTCAACTTCACCTTATGGTGACCCTATGAATGAGAGACCTCCAACTGCCCTCCATAAATCTTGGAGATCATGGCTTACTTCATCAAATCTATTCACCTGTGGTGTGGTCTGTCTCTTTTCAGAATGCCTTCCATTTTACCAACAATTATAATCCTTTTCAATGAGTCATGTCATCTCATGATATGTCCAGAGTATAAAACTTCACTTTAGTCATGTTTGCTTCAAGTGAGCGTTCAGGCTTGATATGCCCTATGACCCACTGATTTGTCTTTTTAGCAGTTCATAGTATCCATAGAACTTTCCTCTACCATCATGTTTCAGATGAGTTTAATTCTTGTCAGCTTTCTTCACTGTACAGCTGTCACAACCATACATAGAAATCAAAAATATTATGCCATGGATGGTTTTCACTTTGGTAGGTAATGACAGAATGATCTTTGTGCTTCTTGGTTGGTTGTCCAGGGAGGAGATGCAGTTAGATCACAGCTGCAATGCATTATTAATGCATCTCTCAAGGAGGGAGGTTTTCCATCTTGTTTAAGAGAAGCAGGGGAATGACCACTTCTGAAAAGAACTCTCTGGATCCCCTGGGCTTAAGCAACGATAGATCAGTATAAAATCTCCCTTTTCTGGGCAAGGTGACTGAGGAGCTGTACATACCGGCAGGGAAACACCACCCCTCTTTGCTGTGCCGCATTGCTGGAGTAACCAAACAGGGCAGCAACGCTGCACAGTAAAAAAAGAGCCACCTAGAACGGCTCCTTTTTGCAGCGCGATAAGGGCTGCATCACAGCCCTTATAGTGCCGCTTTTGCCCAGAAGCATGTGGGCACTCCGGTGCCCTCATGTCATGAGGCTGCACACTGTGTGGACAGGGCTGCAGCCTCATGACATAATGGCACTGATATTGGCTTGGCGCATATAGATGCTGTCCTGTAGTGAGCCCCCCCTAATTTTGATTTCAAACTGGGATTCAGAGCAGGATACAGAACTGAGACTATTAAAAGGCAGGCGTTTGGGGAGCAGTGATGCCACCCCTCCACCCTTTAGGGTGTCACCTGGTGTGGCCCAAACACCCTTCCCACTCTGTGATGCCTCTGACCTTAAAGTAAACATGTCATTTGGTTCCCTTGGCAAGATTCAATTAAAGGGGGTTTGCCTTTGCCTTCCTCAGAGGCTGAGAGAGTGTGGTGTACCCAAAGTCACCCAGTGGTTTTACATGGCTAACCCTGGTCTCCAGAGTTGAAGTCCAGTGCTTAAACCACTACACCATCCTGGCGTTCATTCATTTGTAGTGGGGTGGGGAGGGCATTTAGAATCTACAATCAAAGACCTCTAGTGCTTCAAAAAAAAACCTGCAAGACAAAGATTCCATTCAGTTTTACCACAGTAGTTAGAATGGAATTCTAGTTCTATAATTGTTTAGCATGAAAGCAACCCTGGACTTTCTGTCCAATCCCTCCTTTTCTGGTCAATCAGAAATCAGACCAAGTTTGAAATCTAACAAAAGAGGCAATGTGTCTTCAATCCAGTGCTCTTTTGTTGTAGGATGGGCTATGAAGATATACAGGATGGGAAAGTATCCCAGTGTTTCAGCTATTTCTTCAAGAAAAGATCACTGCACATTCAAACATCTGGAGTGCATGAATGCAGCCCCATCACCGTCACATGGTGCTTACTTGTTTCCCCAGTTCCTTCAGATGTTCTGTACATTTATTTCTGCATGCCGGCATTTACTTATTTTTCGGATTTTGGTTTTTCTTTCTCTCACACACACTCACTTTGAAAATAAGCTTCTCCAGCATAAGCCTGATTTACCTCTGATATTTCTTCTCCTCTTGGGAAATTCTCGTCTGTTTCTGGCATCTGTCCTCATTTTCATTTGCACACACTGAAAGAAACATTAATTTTCTGGGTATACACATACACACACAGCATTTTTTTAATCAGTCTATTTTGGTCAATAAATCATTCTCTATTCCCAAGGAGAAGCTGAACCTGTGCACATCAATATCATTTCGAAAATGGACTTAACAACTCACGCTAAAAATATAATTCATAGGGCTCTGGGGGGGGGAATGCAAAATAGAGACAAGTTAATTTAGCAGCTTGACACTATGTTCTCCACATCCATGATGAAGAACAGTCAAATAATTGGGCCAGAGTCATTTTGGGTAAAATTTACTGTATAAATGATCTCTAATATGGCTTTACGTGTTTTTTTTTTAAAAAAAACCATAATTGAGCTACACCCCTTGATTTATGCATATTTCTCCTTTCCAAAGAATTGCAAAGACTATTCCAAAGAAAATTAACAGAACTGATAAGCACAAGGCTTGGCTATTTTCCTAACCTGTTCCTGAAATATTGCCCTGAAGCTTTCTCTGTTCAGATAGCATCATGCAGCTTGGCAGAAGTACTTGGCATTTTTCATCTTGCCATCACCACAGATACATTTGGTAAGGACACAGAAGAGAACCTTCTCAGTGGCTGCTCCCAAATTGTGGAACTCCCTTGCACAGAAGGCTTGGTTGGTCCACTGTCTGCTCTTTTTCCACATGCAGAAAAAGACTCTCACAGCATGGTGGAGTCTCCTTCTTTGGAGGTTTTCAAACAGAGGCTGGATGGCCATCTGTTGGGGTTGCTTTGATTATGTAATTCTGCATGGCACAGGGTTCGATTCAATGGCCCTTGAGGTCTCTCCCAACTCTATAACTCTATGATTTAGGCAGGCCTTTGCCTCTTAAATTATTATGTCAGAAGACTCTTTTAATGAGGCATGTTATGTTTTCATCCTATTAACTATTTTTTTCAGGTCTTCTCATCTGTTTTAATTTAGTGCTTTTAACATAATTATTTATTTAATGGTTTTTAAACTTTTGCATCAAATAGGTTTCAACCAGTCATATGGATTTTAGTAGGCAGGTGTGGTGTAGTGGTTTGAGAGTTGGACTAGGACTCTAGGAATTGTTGTTGTTGTTGTTTGCTTTCAAGTCATTTCCAACTTCCATTGGAAATGACCCAAAGGTGAACCCATCATGGCTTTTCTTGGCATGTTTCTTCAGAGCAGGTTTGCCATTGCCATCCTCTGAGGCTGAGAGAGTGCGACTTGCCCAAGGTCACCCAATGTGTTTCCATAGCTGAGTCAGGATTCAAACCCTGCTCTCCAGAACTGTAGCCCAACACTCAAGCCACTACATTACACTGGCTCTTAAGGACCAGAGATCAAATGCCCAGTCAGCCATGGAAACTGTGTGGGCTATCTTGGGCAAATGACATTCTTTTAGCTACAGAGCAAGGCAGCAGCAACCAATTTTGCCAAGAAAACCCCATGATATATCTATCTATCTATAGAAAGGATTCTAAGCTAGTAGTTATCATCATATCTCATAACCTAATTGGACCCAGTATGAAGAAATATTTCTTTGGTCAGTCATGAACCCAGATAAACATAGGTTCTTGAAGGCTATATCAATGAAACAGAAACAGCTTTGAAAATAATGCTGGTGGCAAACTGTTGGTTAAACTAAAAACAGCTTTAAAAACATTAAATCAGCTATCCGTATAAAATAGCACTAAAACAAAGCATTTTTAAAGTATCTCAGATATAACAAAAAGAGAAAATGTACACTTATTAAAAGACCCCTCTATGACAACCAGTCAATAGGCAAACTCTGTGTAAATGAAAAGGTCTTCACCTGCTGATGGAAGGAGAACAGAGAGGAGGGCAGCTTGGTTTCCTGTGCAATGGAGTCCCACAATCTGAGAGTAGCCACCTATACATTCCTCTCATATGTTCTTATCCAATGGGTCTGTAACAGTGAGAAATCCTCCCTCAAGAAACACAAAACTCAGGCAAGTTCATATTAGGAAAATATGGTGTTTCAGATAGTTGGACCCAAGCCATAAAAGACTTAATAGGACATAGCCAGCACTTTCAATTCTGCCCAGAAATTCTTCCTAGTTAAACTACTGCAACAGTGGCGGTTATACACTTCTTGTGACCATTTGCAACCATCAGTCTAACTGCAGCATTTTGGATACACTCAAGTTTCCAAACAGCATCCAGAGGCAGACTCATGAATTAAGTTACAGTAATGTCAAATAGGATATAATCAAGGTATGTAACACTATGGATACCTCAGGCATCTCCAGGTACAGATATAACTTGGCATGTTAATTTGAGGGTAAGTTTAGCAAAGTACAGAGAAGCTCATCTACAAAAGCATATCTTGCAGGTGACAAATTGGCCAGGGCAACTATACACATGATAGCTGTGATCTATATCAGCATGGTATAGTGGTTGGAGTGTTGGACTAAGAATCTGGCAAACTGTGGTTTGAATCCCCATGCAGCCATGGAAACCCACTTGGTGACAGTGGGCAAATCATACACTCTCAGCCTCAGAGAAAACATTGGCAAGAATCCCCCATGATAGGTTCACCCTAGGGTTGCCATAGTCAGAAATGGCTTGAAGGCAAACAATAGGACATATCAATAGAGGGACTACCCACATCAATTAAATCACAGATCCAGTATGCTTGGATCCTACATGGTTTTACTACTACTAAAAGATTCATATTTGGGGGTTGTGATTCAGTGGTTAGAAGGTAAAAAATACTGAAATTCCATCCCAAGAAGACTGGTTGTTAAAAATCTCTGAACATAGATGGATAATCTGTCAACTCTTATTAGGGGGAAAAAATTGGTGAAGGTTTTGAAAGCTTTCATAATTAATAGGTTTGGTTAAGTGGTAGAAGTTTATATAGAGATTTTTGTGTGGTTGGAGAAGTGAGACTTTAGTACTGAGAATTATTACCATCATGAAGAATGCCAGAAGCCATTGTAAATATCTGTGTCTATGATTCTTTGTTTATTCTTTTTCTTCTCTCTTTTTGTTTGTTCTTTCTGTTCTTTGTTTTCTCTTTTGTTTCATTGTGTTAATGGTTTTATTTGTATGCCTTTAATGTAGTTAAATTTCTCTAATAAAAAGTATTTTTTTAAAAACAGATCTTCATGCTTTAGCGATGCATGTGTGTGAATTTATAACATCCACTTGAATAAAATGTTATTTTTGGATGTAGATTATATTGATGGAAATTTCTAGCTTACTTTGACATCCTATGCATTTCATCCCATTTTCTTTTTCTTATTTCTTTTCCCCCTTTCTTTGTATCTATATTTCTTTTTTTTTAATAAAACTTTTTTTAAAAAATCATAGATCTTCACAGGAGAAAGCAAAAAAAATTAAATAGTTGTGCTACTTGTGTTTATGAGAATGCACACTCAGGTGTGCATCAGAATGCAGATCCCATTGTGGGCAATGAAAAAACGTTAAGCATGCATGCTGAGACACACATTCAACCTCCATTCCTCCCCTTCTTGCAGAACTTTCTGAAGCACATGCATCCAGCACTCACTGACTGATTCCACTTGACTATAATGAATCAGACAAAATTTGGTGTAAAGATTTTCAATAATTGTCCAATAAGGAATGCAGATATTGGCTTATTTCATTCTCATACCTGGCAACAAAATGTTTCAAATGTATCCTGGCAGCTGGGTAGGGTTATGAGAGGGTTTTCTTTTCTTTTCTCTTCTTTTCTTGCACATTTTGTTCCTTTCCTTTGTCCATTTTTTGGGGGGTGGGGTGGGATAAGAACTTTTTCAGCTAAAAAACTGAATGCAAAATATGTATTTTGCACAAATCAGAGCACTGCAGCCATCATTCACATGCATAAGTCTCCTTTTAGATATAGTTTTTATTTTTCAGCTTTGGCATAATGGTAAAATTCAATTGATGGTTGTTCAAATAGAGTTCTGCAAGCATAACAGTGATGAATGTGGTTGTGTATATATAGCCTGCACTAAACCATTTTCCAACACTTTCAGTTTACTACTTGTTTCACTGGGATGGCAGAGACTGCCTGAACATGGTGTTTTGATTGCCATTGCATGTTCTCATTGTGCAATGGAGCAATAAGCAAACCCACTGGTAGAAGCATGATTTATTTTGCAATGTTGTCATTCACAATAAAGGTAGAAAAACACAAATGTCATTTAACTACCTGGGGGCTCATTCCCACTTACATTTAAACTGAGTCCAAAAAGTAGTTTGTCTGAGCTTTGGCTAAAATTTGGATTGTGAAATTATTTTTCTGAGCTGCCTACCTGATCATTGCTTCCTTGTTATCTGCTTTGGTCTCTATTTCTTGATTTCTCTTACCAGACAAAAGGGTTAATGCTGTAAGCCCAGATACTACCTAAGAGCCTGCATCAGTCTAATCACTCTGACAAAGCTCTCCTTTTCTTATAAATGGAAAGCACCATGAAGATGCTGTACTGTAAATAGCACCACTTAGTGGCAGAATGACACTTTGAAAATATTTCTTTCTATCCTGAACCAGGGACAGATATACGAATGGAATAAATGGAATACCACTCCCTGCACATTTCAAGTACTGAATGCTTTCTTTAAGCTTTTTGTACAGATGTTCTTGCTTCTTATCTCCACTCTTCTGGGTTCAGATGAAGTTACCTTAAATGCTTAGTTTATCCTCAAACAGCCTTTTAATGTTGATTGAGCAGGGATTTCAATCTGGTGTAGTGCTTTGAATTTGGACTATGAATCTGGAGACCAGGGTTTGAATCTCAGCTCACCCATATAAACCCACCGGGTGACCTTGGGCAAGTCACACTCTCTCAGCTTCATAGGATGGCAATGGCAAACCCCTTTGAGGAAATGTGCCAAGAAAACCCCATGATAGGTTCACATTAGGGTAAGCATAAGTCAGAAATGACTTGAAGGGACACAGAAAGAACAATCTGCTATCTAAGGGCTATTCTACACATGTGTATTACCCACATTGCTGCAGATTTTCACACATTTGCATCAAAGGATGTCTTCACTTTCCTATGCAAATATGCATCTATTTGCATCTATTCACCTTCCCTCTGCTGAAAATGTGCAGCCATCGAATCTATGCAATTTCAGTGGATTTTCAGTGGAAAACCATAAAGCCTTTTTCTACAGATTTTAAGGAGTTTTTCACATGCCCTTGCAAAGAGCCTGAATGTTTGCAAATTGTTTGTGGCCAGACTGCATTATATTCAGCTGGAATGAGAAGTTCTTTAATTGTGAAAACTAGCCCTAAGAGAGTAAATGTAGTGTAGTGGTTTGAGTGCTGGACTAGGACTCCAGGAGACCCAGGTTCAATTCCCAAAAGGGATTTTGAATCCTTGCTGGCCCATGGAAACCCACTGGGTGATCTTGGGCAAGTCACACACTCTCACCATTGCAAAAAGGCAATAGCAACACCCCACTGAAAAAATCTGGCCAGAAAAACCCTGAGATAGGATTTCCTTAGCATAAATCAGAATTTTATTTATTTATTTTATGTTATACGTATTATATTTCATCTGTGTGCTGCTGTTTTCCCTAAGTGGGACCCAAGGCAGCTCCCAGAAAAAATCACTAAAAATCAAAATACAGAATTAAAAAATGATTAGAATCATCACAAAAAAATATAAAATTACTTTTAAAACATACAAAGTTTTAAATGAAAGATAAAGCATTCTAAAGAAAAATCTCCCCTACTTATACATTAAAAGCTTACTTAAACAAAAAGATATTTCCCTGCCAGTGAAAAGAAAGAAAGGAAGGAGGTAGCCTAGCCTCTTGTTGCAGAGGGTGGTGTTTCCAGAAAGTGGGAGCAGCCACTGAGAAGGTTCTCTCTTGTGTCCTGATGAAGTAAACCTGTGATGGTGCCAGAATAGAGAGAAAGCCTTCCCATGTAGACATTGGAACACTGGCAGGTTCATATGGGGAGATACGGTCTTTCAGACAGTCTGCACCTAAGCCATATAGGATTTTATAGGTCATGACCAGCATTTTGAATTATATCTGGAAATGAACTGGTAGTCAATGAAGCCATTTTAGCAAGGGAGTTATACACTCCCTATAACTGGCCCTACTAAGCATTCTGCCTGCAGTATTTTGGACACATTTAAGTTTCCAAACAGTTTCCAAAGGGAGCCCCACATGGAGTGTGCTACAGTTGTCCAAACGGGATATAATCAAGGAATTTATCACCGCAGCCAGATCTGACATCTCAAGGAATGGGCTCAGCTGGCTTACTAGTTTTGGCTGTGTAGATGCACTCCTGGACACTGCTGCACATTAAGATCAATTTATCTCAAAAACAACCATCCAAGGACTATCCGTAGTGTCTCCTTCGCCAGCCTAGGGCCTTCCAGATGTGTGGAACTGAGTCTCTCTGAGTTGCCAGGTCAACTGCACTAACTATGTGGGCTGGAGGAGTCTGGAAGGTGGGTTCAATGCATTTCTAGAAAGCCACGTTAGAGAAGGCTGCCCTGGTAGGGCAGGATTTCTCACATGGGATGGATCCCATGCAGAAATGGGATTTAAAAATCTGGGAAAAGAATCACAAAAGTGGGTTGATTTTCAGACACATCAGGGTTAATAAGCAACAACTTCCCTCTCCTCCAGGATACAAGATGTATGGAGGAGAAGGAGATGGAAGCATAATTTAATCCGAATGGAAAGTCAACAAAGTCTGCTCCTTTTTAGTTTCAAGATTTTCCGAAAGTGAAAAGGAACATATTTTGTCTACTTTCCATTTGGGTTAATGTCACATTAATGCTTCTTAACCCTTATGTCATGTGAAAATCAACTTGCTTTTGCGGATTTTGTCCACTTTCTGTTTAGATTAACCCCTGATGTTGTCTGAAGATCTACCTGCTTTTGCTGGATTTCCCCCCCAGTTTAAATTCAGTTTCTGCACGGGATCCATCCCATGTGATAAACTCCATAGACAGCTCCAGCATGTGCAGTTAACCAGGCACTTTGATTTAAATTTCATCATGGACAGAAATCCACTAACAGTGGTAACTTTTTCTCAGGCCTCAGACTCTCCCCATTCTGCAAACTCATGTTGATAATAATCCTGATTTAGTTTATGGGATTGCTGACAGATAACTCAGATAATCTGTGTGAAGAATGTAGACTTCAATTACATTGTCAAATGAAAGAGCATAGACTGCTGTTCTTAAGCAAAATAACTGAGGACTGTGTGAGGGTTGCAAACAAGTACATGTCCACCTCCTATACATCATGCATCTGTTGTCAATGAATTCCATAGCACTGAGCAATGGCAGTTAAAGCAAGGACAAACTATACTATTTCTGCAGTACAAAAGAGGCCTAAGACATTTTTTAAAAGTTCCCATATATGCATTTTTGTGTGTTTCTCATAATACATGCATTTTTACATAGTTTTTCAAAACACGCACATATTTTTGCAAGCTATATCTGAAAGTTTATCTCTGTGTTTACATTTGAATGGTCTTTTTACACATTTTTGTCTGCACTTTCCACTAATATATCATTTGATTGAAAAACTTCACTCTGAAGTTCAGAGATAAGCATATTTTGGAGGATAACAGTGTTTCTTTGCTTCTTTGCTTGTTAGTTTAAATAGGTAAGCTTGCATTAAGGTGTGAATCATGTGAATTTTCTACCCACCTGTAATTTTCTTCAAGATCTGCCAAGGCCTATCTATTAAAAAAACAAAACAGACTAACGCATGAGGTTTGAAGTCTAAGCTTGTATACACCTTTTCTCATCCTTAATATGTCCTTACCTGTTGTTAGTGTTGCAAGCTGCCTTTAGACATCTGCTTATTTGATGTGTGTTAATACTCTAAAGAAATGCAGAAGATGATTCTATGTTTTGGTTTTGGAAATAAATAATTATTCAGGGAAATCTGAAGTTGTGCAAAAAGACTAGAATGGCCAGCCTAATAATAATAATAATAATAATAATTGAAGAACTTTTTAAGACAAGGGAGGCCAGCTTAACAGTAGGGTGACCTCACAAAGGAGGAGACAGCATTGTGTCTTCAATGAACTATTCCAGGCACTGCCTGGCACAAATCCAACAATAGCTACATTACAGTCAATTAAAAACCCCTATTTCAAAGTCATTTTTCACCTTCGGTGAAGTTAAACATAGTTTAAACTAACACACATTATCCTGCCATAATGTGGAATTAATGAGCTTAATGCCTGGATATAGAATTTATAATCTTTTTTTTAAAAAAAATTAAAAAATACTTTACAGACAAGTTTGTTCCCATCTTTGCCTGAGAATCTAAGAAGTGAGGCAAGCTGAACAATTTTTAAAATCTACTTCGTGCCTAGGCTATGACTGTCTTGTATTAGACAAAAACTATACAATCACATGAACCAGTGGCCAACAGTCAGTCACAGAATATTGATAAGTGCACTATTTTCTGGAAAAGCAATGAAAGGTCATTTTGGTTCAAAGTTTCACACAAATTATGGAGGGGGTAGTATGCTCTTGGTAGTAAAGGAGACAAAGTAGACATGCAAGTATCTAGGATCCAGAGTACCTCACACAAAATAGGACCATCATAACTGGGAAGGAGAAAAAAATAAAGGAGCCATGACAAGCAGATGGTCAAGAAGCAGTAACTACAAAAAAAGAAAAGGGGAAAGTGAATGCCACAACTTAGGCTGCATCTGCACTGCAGAAATAATCCACTTTGACACCGTTTTAACTGCCATGGCTCAGTGCTATGGAATTCTAGAAACTGTAGTTTGTTGTGGCACCAGAGCTCTCTGACAGAGAAGGCTAAATGTCTCACAAACCTACAAGTTCCAGAATCCAATAGCACTGAGCCATGTCAGTTAAACTAGTGCCAAACTGGATGATTTCTGCAGATGTAGCTTTAATGGAAATTCTTCTTTTGAAGCTACAGCTCCCTTCATCCTTCCACGGGCATGGGCAATGGCCATGCTGACTGCAGATTTTGAGAGTTGTAGTCTGCAGGATTTGGTGGTTTGAGTACTGGACCAGGACTCTGAAGCCCATGGTTTGATTCCCTGCATGGCCATGGAAGCCCACTGTTGATCTTGGGTGAGTCACACACTCTCAGTCCCAGACATCCCTATGACAGGGTCACCTTAGGGTTGCCATAAATCAGAAATGACTTGAAGGTACACAACTTTGAGTCCTTATATTGGGGAGAAAGATGGAATATAAGTAAATAGATAATAACAAAAACAATAACAACAAAATCTGTAAAAAAAATAATATAGAAACCCTAGGAAGGAGGGGAGAGGTACTGTAGAAACACTGGGGGATAATTTCAGTCTGAATTTCAGTTAGTTGTACTAGCAATGGTGAATTGTGGGTCTCTTCTCCTTTGAGTAAGATCAGCAATTGTTGGGGGGGAAACTAGAAAAACACATTAAATCCATCACTGCATATAAAGTGATTTTTTTTTGGGGGGGGGGGGGTAAATGCAAGAGACATTAGCAATGATGGGGGCTTGTAATTATTAGTATCAGACCAGGACTCGATAATATATTTAATGCTTCCCTCCCCCTTGCTGTGGTCCTTAGGAAACACCTCTTCTGAAGCTCCTATTTGCATTAGGGAGAAATAGCAATGAGACCTCCACCGCTCCCAGATTATGGAATGGCCTGCCGGAGGAGATCCATCATATTCCTAGCTTAGACAGCTTTAAAAAGGCTCTCAAGATGGATCTCTTCCAACAGGCCTTTCCTGAATAGTAATTCCGCCCACACATGTAATACAAGTATCCCATCGATTACTCCATGCCCAATAGCTTGTTGTTTATTTTAATTGGATTTTAATTGCATTATTTTAATGTTTGTTTAATTCTTGTTTTAGGGGAGGGATGTTGGGATTTTGTATGAAGTTTTAAATGTAAGCCACTTTGATTGTCTTTGATAGAGAGGCAGGATATAAATAAAATTGTATTTATTATTATCATCTTAGTGACATAGTGGTAAAATTGAAGTGCAGAGGCTCATCATGGCAGTCTCACTGATTTCCAAACTATGGCCTTCCACATGTTTTGGACTTCAGCTCCCATAATCCCAGACCATTGGACAAGATGACTGAGGCTTCTGGGAGCTGAAGTCC
This sequence comes from Sceloporus undulatus, assembly GCF_019175285.1. Taxonomy (NCBI): domain Eukaryota; kingdom Metazoa; phylum Chordata; class Lepidosauria; order Squamata; family Phrynosomatidae; genus Sceloporus; species Sceloporus undulatus. The sequence continues at coordinate 15,255,133 of NC_056525.1, read as the reverse complement.
AAAACACCTGGAGGACCAGAGTCTGGGAATCACCTAAACACATTCCCAAGAAGGAGCCTGTACAGATCGCCATTATATGCTGTCCTTGGGGCAGAGTGGGGGCATGGCATCCACATGATACACATCCTGATGCTGCCCTGAAGCCAGCGTCATGCTGCGCGCCTGACCACATGGCGAGTGGCATCACAGCACTCTGTTGGCACTGCGTCCAGATGACATATGCTGAAAGGAGTGCCAGTAAGTGCTGCCATGGTGGCAAAAATGCCATTTCTGCAGCTGAAAAGGAGCCACTTTTTGAGGCTTCTTTTTGCACCACTGAAAAGCCAGATTGGGGCCGTGGAGTGTAGTTGCTGTGGCCCCAATCTGGTGAGGAAAGGGGCAGCTGTAGGCCACTCCAAAGGGACAGTCTGTGGAGCCCTGAGAGTCCCAAAATGGAGCTCCTTTCTTGAAGCTTCTGTTCCCGTCAGGAGTGGGTCTTTTGTAACAGTAATGGGCTAAGATGAAACCATTCCAAAATACTTTGTATCACAACAGAGATTGCTCATAACACCATCTTTTTGCTAGGGAAAATCTATCACCTTTCCCAGTGTTATTGTGTGATGTGCAGATGACTCAGAAAAAAAGAAATATTCAGGGGGTGGGAAGTAGTATCATTGTCCCAGCTATGTAAGATGTCCTGCTGTTGCAACCTTGAAAGCACCAAAACATCTGCTTCAGGGAAAGGTTCTTCTCCTGGATCATAGCTAGTGAGAAATGTTAAATTCTAACCCATACCACCTGTAGTTGAGAAAATTATGGGCCAGTTGCTAGGTAATGTTTACTTACATTTACAAAAAAACCACAAATGGCATTAAACGTTTTAAACTTTGCAATTAGATAAGAGTGTTTTATGCAGGGCTAAATAGCTCACAAAAGTGCAAATCACAGAATTCTATAGCAATGAGCCATAGCATTTAAAGTTCTGTCAAACTACATTAATTCTGCAATGTAGATGCACCCCTAAAGGCTTCTGGAGGCAGCAATTCAATTTTTTGCTAGGTGTGTCTGGAACTGTCTGGTTTCTTAAGGTGTTGGGATAGCCTTGTGGACTCTGGAGCCTCTCTCTGCCCAGCCATGATGTAACATCATGCCTAGTTTGAGCCACTAAAAGTTTGATGAAACAGCAGAAAATGGATGGGAGAGCTCAAAAGTGTCCTTGCTTTCCTCTAAAACATATACAGTTCATTTAAAACAGTCTATTATTCTCACTGTCTGCTAATTGGATCACATAGGCAAGGTTCACACCACTGACTGGATTGTCCACTCTTCTAGAACATGGCCTCATAGCCCCCCCCCCCAAAAAAAAACAGAAAAAAACTATGGATGCCGGCTGTGAAAGTCAACTTCACATTGTCCAGATATTGGATTATAACAATTGGTTTAGTAATGGGATTCTATACCACTTCCTGGGAAGGATCCTATCGCAGGCCTCCTGCACATGAAGAAAAAAAGCAGGACTGAAAAAATTTAGTGAGAGAGCACTTCACAAGTATTCACTGTACTTGTACATAATATGCCCACACTTCCCATTATTTCAAAACAACACGATTTCTGAAGTGTGTGTGTGTGTTGTGTACCTACAAGTCATTCCTGACTTATGGTGACTCTAAAGTGGACCTATCATGGGGTTTTCTTGCCAAGATTTTTTCAGAGAAGGCTTGCCATTGCCTTCTCTTGAGACTGAGAGCGTGTGACTTGCCTAAGGTCATCCAGTGGGTTTCATGGCCGATTGGGAATTAAATCCTGGTTACGAGAGTCATAGTCCAACATTCAAACCACTATGCCACTCTGGCTCATCACACAATGCCAAAATAATTCACCCTCACTTGCATCTGGACTTCCAAAAAGGGGTTGATGGACTTGCTTTCCTTGCCATATTTCTGAGGTTGCCAAACAGGAGGTTCAGCCACCCACAGACACAAAATGATGAGCTGTATTTGGCCTGGCAGGTCAAAAGTTGTACAGGATTGTCTATGATAATATTCCTACTGCAGAAAGGGATCAGGGAATGCTTCTTAGGGTTTCGGCTCATCCTGCAAAAGCTTCTGATTTTTTTAATCATTTTTTTACTGCTGTTTGCTCATGCTTCATTTCCAGCTTCCCTCAAAATACTGCCTTTTAAAACATTTTTAGAAGTTTGCCTCTCTCTTATAAGAGTGTCACTTCATCCAGTATTTGCAGTGTGCCTGTGTTATATTGGGTCCTTTAATAAACAGCACAAGGACACACACATGTTGTGCCATCTGTAAAGTAGAACCATGCTAAAAACAATAACATAATTTGTATAGTCCCCAGCCATTTTGCTCTTGGGAGTCCCTTGCAAACAGCTCCTCTTATTTCACTGTACCATAATTCAAGTCAAAAATGAAATCTCTGAATACGCTGGCTTCAAGTTTTTCATCTCCGTGGAAGCAGTGTTAAGCTGACCTGCAAACAGCAATGTGAAGTAACTGCACAAACAGTTCTATATGTGAACACATGCTGGCCCTGTGTAAGATGATTAGAGCTTGGGAAAGTTACTTTTTGTACTATAGCTCTCAAAATATCCCACCCAGCATGGCCTTGCTGGCTGAAACATTCCCACATTCTAAAGTGAATGAGCGGAGATCTGTAGGGATGGGAATAATTTACAAAAATATTTTAAATATGGCCAGGAAAAAAAAAACACATGTTTTTCATGTGTCAAGAAACCTCAATAAGAAGAATCATTGGATAAGAATCTTTGCATTTCAGAACTGATTCTGCACAAAATTTGCCCATGAATGTCTTGTGCATTAAAAAGCCTTTTCTGTGCAGGAAACAGCAGTTTTTTCTCTGCAGAAGATAATATTTTAATGCATGAATACTGTTTTCTGTGCCGAAAATCCAGTAATTAGGGACTTATTCTTTGTTTAATTTATCTGTGGTTAATTTGCACAGAGATAACATTTTCTGCACAGGAAACAATCTTTTCTGCACAGAAAATAATATTTCTGCATAGAGATGTTATTTTCTATGCAGAAAAGAGTGCTTTCTGCACAAAACAACCAAGTTCAAATTTTGTGCAGAATAAGCCTTGGATTGTGAATAGGCACCAAAAACTTTGTTGCTTATAAAGACTTCCCCATAAGAGGAAAAATTGCTACAATTCTCTGAAGATGACAGCCACACATGCTGGCGAAACATCAGGAATAAACTCTTCTAGAACATGGCCACATAGCCCAAAAAACACACAGAAAAACTCTGGATGCCGGCCATGAAAGCCTTTGACTTCACATTGCTACAATTGTTCACTTTTTCTTTCAAGAAGAAACTTGAAGAATTACATCCCAAAGATCCAGGGAGTTCTTGGAGAAGATCAGTATCTCCTGGTACAATTGTGATCAGACATGGCTACTTCATCCAAATTAGTGTTGCCATGTTGATGCTAATGTTTCATCACCCCTTTCTCTAGCTTTCTTCATGATTTGTCAATGTGAAATAACACAGCATTTTCAGTATTTTCAGTATGACAAAATGTAATCAAAGGACTTCAGGAAAAAGCCCGATTGTTGTGTACCTCTAGCTCAGAAATCCATGTAAGACGGCAAGCTTTAATTCAGAAGCCAAAGCAGTTCACAGTAAGGCAATGTTGTTAGGATTGCAGCAATTCAGTTACACAGTATAATAAAAGCACAAAGCAATTCAAACTTTTTTTCACACTCTAACCACATTTGTCATAAAAGCAAAACATTGCCTTTCTCGTACTGCCCAATTGTTTTGTCTTGTATGAGGCACTCCCATGGAACTGACATTGCCGGTTTCTGGTGCCTTTCACCTTCCCTTCACATATGCTCCTTGGCCATCCCCAGGACAGATAACCATTCCCCCAACACCACCAATATTATATATCCCAGCATCCAGTAACATGAAACAAAACAGGCCAATAATAATAATAATAATAATAATAATAATAATAATAATAATACATTTTATTTATATCTCCCGCTCCTCCCTTTGGATCAAGGACATTTGAGGGACTCAGATGCTGACACTCATCACACTATAAAATGGTTCCCACCACTGCCAGTCCTACCTCTGGGCAAAATAAAGTGGACCGTTCAAATAACAGCTGGTGGAAGGAGCCTATAAGGTGCAAGAGAATAAAATTTAGGTGCAGGATGCTATCCCATGCACAAAGTTTTCACCACCAGTGGAAAGTCTTTTGAACATGGAATTAGGAGGAAGAGAAACTACCTTGTTCTTCAACTCAGGCAGAAAAATATGTCTTAGATATGGGACCTTCTGCATGCAAAGCATGTGCTCTGTCACTGAGCAATGGCTCCCTAGTCACACTAGAGTGTGACAAGAAGTTGAGAACTGGTGTACAGATGGAAGCTTGGAAGGAATTTCAATGGCTTGGCTTCCTTTCATGATAACCTGTTATTTCCATTCTTTCACATTTCTCAGGCCCACACAGCTTGCTTTTATAATACAGAACTTTCTTGGTGCTCACCCCCCTCCTTGTAACTTATTTTCTATTTTGAGTGTCGTACCTGACATCTGATACTTCTCCTCTTGGTACTCATGGCTTGATTATCCTCTTGACATGCTCACATAACTCCCATTGCTGTCAATGAGAATTGCATGTGCTCAGTGAGGGAAGAAAGTTCCCTCATCTTTTCCACATCCCATTTATTATCTCAGAACAGTCTGTTCTATAGATTTCTCATCTTTCTGAGCCTTCTATTCTCTCGAGTGTGTTGTAATGTAACAAGCTGGCTCTCTGGAGAAACAGCCTTGTTCTTCAGACATTTAGGAAGTTGATTTAATGCACACATGTACATTCCTTTAAGAGTTGTCAGCTAGCCAGCAAGTAGCACATCTTGTTACAGCTCAGATAGCATGGTGAAGACCTTCCTATTTCCCTTCACTTTGAAACCTGAAAAACTGATTTCAGACATTCAAAAGGCAGGGGAAAACATGGAGGATTTCAGAAGTTAAAAATTACTAATTCCCGGAAAGTCCTGCTTCTGATGAATCATCTAAAAGTGGACATTTCCAGCTTCATTATCATGACAGCCTTGTGATCGAGTGCTAGTTTCAAGCACCTAGATCTCAGTGTGAGAGAGATTTGTCAAAATGCTAGTCCAACTCATCCATTGTAGCAAAAGCAAAGGAGATACTTTGTGGCACACTGGAAACTAATGAATGTTTTTATGGCACAAGCTCCTGTGAGCTAGAATCCACTTCACTGGCTGCATGAAACATTATCAAATGTGTTTTTGGTTATATGCCTTCAGATTGACCTCATCAATGACCCTATCCCAGACTTTTTTCTTGTCAAGATTTCTTCAGAACTGCCACTGCCTTCCTCTAAGACTGAAAGACTGTGATTTGGTCAAGCTCATCTAGTGGGTTTCCATGCCTGAGCTTGGATTCGTATCTGAATCTCCCAGGATCCTAGAATCGTGTTCATTGACTTTATTTTCTGGATTACACAAGGGGACAAACTTGGCACCTTCATCTGTTACAGAATTTGTATCTGTTTTTGTGTGGTTTGCTGCTGGTGAGTCATTGCTTTAGGCTGAGGGCTGTCTGTAAACTAGGATAATCTTTCTACCCAAGACCTGTGACTTGTGATAACAAGTAATGTTATCCAGAATAGACTATAGATCAAAGATGGGAAACATTTGTACCTCCAGATGCTGTTGGATTGCAGCTCCCATCATTTCTTGCCAGCATAGCCAATGGAGATAAGATTATTAGGAGATAAGATTGATCAATAATATCAGCTTTAGGTAACATTAGCTTTAAGTTTTGTAGCTGTGTCTGCTATAATAATAATAGATTTTATTTTTATCCCACTTTTCCGCAATGATCAAAGCAGCATACAGATTAAAATTTCAACATAAAAATACATACATATCAATAAAACAATGTAAAAATATCATATTAAAAAATTATTACACAGCCAGCTTGGTTGAATTGATCCAAAAAACATTGCAAAAATCGTTACACAATAGGGGCAGAGGGCATAATATCACATCTCATGGGGGGAAAGCTTGGTGAAAGAAAAAGGTCTTAAGGTTCTTTCTGAAAAAATCCAGGGAGGTGGTGGAACGGAGCTATCAACCATCTTATGTAGCACCTGCTTAGTCAAACACAATTACTGCTCTACAGGTACTTCTTCAGAATGTAACCATTGACTGCTGTGATACAGTGGGCACTGCAGTGAATGGATCTGATTGACTGGCTGACCATGCAGACTCTGACCTATAAAGTAAAATGGGACAAAAAGTGGTCCTCCAGATACTGTTGGACTGCAACTTCCATTAACCCTTGCCAACATAGACAATTGGGGAAAATGTTGGGAAATTCAGCCCCAGATGCACCTTGCTCACATCGACTGTAAATAATATAATATAATATAATATAATATAATAATAATAAAGTTTATTTATATTTCCTGCCTCTCCCAAGGATCAAGGCAGGATTACATCAGTAAAAATGATACAATAATACAAAATACGATCAATACACTGATACTGAATTAACCGACATTCCCATTAGTTCTCTAAAATAACAATTCATCAATAGCCAATAGGCTTTCATAGACAGGGAGCTTGTCTTGGGATGTAATCATGTAAAGAGGAATTGCAAGGATGCCATACAAAGAAATAATAAGATGTCAAATCTCCAGTAATCAGGAAAAAAATAAATCCAGATACCCTACCTTTGCTATTCATTGCATAACAGAATAAGTGAGAAGGGGGACTGAGAAGATTGTTCTGGACATTCCTCTGTTGATAAAAAACTAGGATGTTACTATTAAAAGTTTGGAGAACGGATTAACCTCTATCTGGGGAACTCCAAAGAAGAGGAATTTAGAGTGCTATGTTTGTGAAATAGAGATAATGCAGTTTAATATGAATTTAAGTGTTGTAGCTCCATCCCATGGAATCCTGGGATTCATAGTTTTAAAAGGTCTTTAGCATTCTCATCCAAGGAGTGCTGGTGCCTCACAAACTGCAAATCCCAGGATTCTGTAAGATGGAGCCATAGCAATTAATGTGCTGTCACACTGCATTCTTTCTGCAGTGTCGATGCACCCACATCAGAGCCAAACCTCTGCTTTTATTGCATTCTGTTCACCCGCAGCCCTCCTTCACAGCCTCCCTGAGCCATGATTGGCAGCCTTATTTATTTATTTATTTATTTATTTATTTATTTCAAGGATTTATATTCTGCCTTTCTCCCACAATGTGATTCAAGGTGGGTTACAATAATTTATAAAGACAAAATAACTTTAAAAGATAGAAGTAAAAACATTAATTTACAAAAGTTAAAACATTATTAAACAGTATTAATATTAAAAGAGCCTTAAGCCAAGTCTTCTAAGAAGAAAAAAACTGCATTTTTAATTTCTTCAACTATGGTTGCAAGTTGAAAACCTAGGAGCAACGACAGTAAAAAGGATGGGCAACCACAAGACCTTGTGTGTGCCAGGCCTCTCCAAATCAGGATTTGCTTATTTGTTTCCTAGCCAAGAGCATAGATCCAAAAGTATCTTGAGCTAAAATGTATTACCCAAAAAAGAGGAGAGCTGTTGGAAGCAAAGGGGGAGAATTAGAAATGAACATTGATAATTGCAGCTTGATCAGTTTTGGATAATAACTCCCCAAATCTCCTAGCCAACATGTCTATTGGCATTCTGCTGGGAGATTCTGGAAGCTATAGTCCAAAATAAAACAAAACAAAACAAAACAAAATTAAAAAATGGATTTTCTCCTGCAGGTCTGCTGATAATACTCATGTATATTTGGGCCATGGGTCCAGCCGATTATATGCTATAAAAAGTTCACATACCTTTTTCTATGTGCTAAACTCCTCAAATTTGGATGCTTACAAGATGTGTGAGTAGCATACACTGGGTGTTCAAAAAATACCCTTCACAAGGACATATAAAAGGCAACAGATTTGGGGCAGATAGAATAGGGGAGACAGTGAGCTTTCCTCTCCAGTTTCCAAAACACAAAGCAGTTGGAAAGAAATATTTTGATTAAGGTATTGGAAGTAGGAAACAAATATGCTAAAAATGAAGGTGAGGAGAAGCTTCTTTTGCTTGATTGAATTAGAACAGTCTTGAAAGCTCAACCCATTGTTGCCAGATTAGAAACCTATTGAAAATATGTTTGAAGAAATTTGTTTCCCTTCCTCTGCGGCTTTGCCTTTTCTTTTTCTTCACAGTATCTTGCGGTGTGAGACTTATTTTGACAATTCTGGTAAAACTTGTCATGCTAATAGCCATTTGAGAGAATATTCACACAGAGCAACAGCTGTAGTCCAGCCAGAGTCAAGGATTCATAGGTGCTCACAGGAGAATACTCACATTTGCCTCACACAAATCAGTGTTTCTTGTAAAAACAAACAAGCAAGCAAACATTACAACTCAGAGACACAAAAGCAAGGTGGCCCCAGGAGTTCTTCATATTTTAGAGAGCAACAGCTGGGCTCAAGTCTATGGCAACAATCCAGCCAAACACTGGGGGACCCTAAAGGAAAAGATAACCATAAGACAGCATTTACATGATGCATTAGTGGAAATTATTCTTCAATCCTCCCACTGGATCAGTAATTTTCTTTCCTGGGGTTCCTTGGAAATCTCTCTTGTGCAAAAGATTGTTTATCTCCTACAATCACTCCTAGTAGACTTCCCCAACCAAAGCATTTTCAATATGTGTTGGATCCAAACTCCCACAATCCCCAGCCATCAGCCCAGCCCAGATGTTTCTGAACTGCAACTTTCAAGAGCAGCCCCCACCAGAATGGTAAGGAATGCTGAGATTTGCAGTCTAACAACATTTGGATGGCTGCATGCTTTCCACTACTGCTATATTACACACCCCATGTCTACATCATGAAATAGTCCATGTGCAATCTGGAGTATTCTGCTCTGAAACTGCCCCAGATTAAATATGTGAGTACCACATGTACCAGCAAAAAAGCAATAAGAAGCTGCCATGCTAGATAGCTAGACAGCTGGCTGGATTGACAAGTCATTGGCACCAGTGCCCTGTCCTCCTCGGGGCCATGATTGCTTCAACGGTCAAGCAGCCTCAATGATTGAGCAGCTCCCTGGCAGAACCTTGTTGGTGACATGCACAGCAGTCCATACATGGCAATTCGTACGTGAGTATCAGTGTCATGTCTCTGTGTGTAATGTAGTGTGAATGAATTACTTGTTACAGAAATGACTATAGTTTGTAAATGGGATCATTGGGAAAGCTGGAGGGGCATTATTTGAGGAACATGGATGGGCTGGTGCTAATAATAAATCTGTCTCTGTTGTATTAAAACCCAATATTTTTAAATTATATTTTTTAAAAATATAAAAAAAGCAGAGAATATCTTTGGTGAGCTTTCTAAATCTCTCTCTCTCTCTCTCTCATTTTTATGCCAATAGAACATATTTTGAAAGCTATTGGATGCTATTTTCTTTCTCCAAGGATGTCTTAGACACATGAAAATTCTGGGGTATTCTGAGGAGGAAGATGGCAATTGTTACTGTTTTGTTTGGGTTCCTGTTTGTCTCTCCAGGATGCTTTGGAAAATTGCTACACTTAAGGCATTCTAGGAAAAAGAAAATGGTAGCAGCTAATGATAGAAGTTTCTGATAAGAACATTGTCTATAGCTGCTATCCACTTTTCCTCTTGAGCATCTAGAGAAATATGACTTCCCTTCTCAAAATCATTTGACTGCCCCCCCTCTCATTAATGAACAACATACAAAAATGGTATCACCCCTTGCATTTTGGAACAACACTGTAGAAGCATAGGTCTAAGTTGAGGTTGCCCTTTCTTCCTAGTAAGAATACCAGGGGCCCTTTCGCACTACACAGTAATAATACGACGATTCCTTTCTAACTGTCATGGTTCCACCCCATAAATTTCGGGTATTTGCAACTTAAGAGAGGAGTGTTTAGAACTTTGTCAGGCAGCTCTAACATCTCACCAAATTAGAATTCCCAGAAGCCCACAGGATCCAGACATGTTAGTTAAAGTAGAATCATAGTGCTATAACTGTGTAGTGTGAAAGAACCCCTAAAATTCTTATTGGGAGGAAAGGACAACCTCAGTCACAAATTAGCTTAATGTATCATAGGTGAGTGGGTGGGTGGGACTGTCAGCTGAACAGGGATGGAGAAAAGGGTTGATTCTTCCACTTCTCATGCCATGGTCCCAATCCACACACACACACACACACACACACACACGGCTACTGATTAAAGAACTCCCAGCTATGCCAAGGCACTTGTAATGAGTGTCACACCTAGTTTGGTGACACTTGCAACAGGGTAAATTAGTTATAGCACTCTAAGTAAGTGTTTGAATGTAAAGTTGGAGTGAGACCACACGCTATCCTTGAGAACCAAACTCATTCACAGCTGTAGAGAGCACTTTGAAAATGTGAAGCACTTAACAGTGTGCAGTTTGTATTGTTTTTGTACAGCTTGTGCTGGCTGCTGATTTTCTATATGCAAAGTTTTGCTGAAATAGAGAGAAACTGAGAAGCAAATGCATATTTACTTACTTGTGGGTAGAAAACATCAGCATGCACATACACAGTTCTAATCTCTTATCTCACCAAATGGTTCAAGTCCAAACATTGTTGGTGCAGGATGGCAAGTTTGCAAATTTTCTTTCATTAGTCCTGCTCCTATGTTTTAACATGCAATCTAATATGTGGAAGTGAAAATTGAGAGGATTTTTCCTGAAGGCAAGATGAACAATAGGGAAAAATGTTGTTAGAATTTGACTCCCATCAGTCACAGACGGTAAAGTCAATAATCAAGAAAGATAGGAGTCCTGCCTGCAGAGAAAAAAAATCTGTCCTGCATTGTAGCTGCTTTATGAAGAATTAATTACCTCATGTTAGGGTGGTCACATGGAAAAGAGGACAAAACTCCTATCCCTTCAACAGATGTGTAGAAACAGAAATTTCAGAGTATGTAGCTTGTCATGGAAAGGCACTGGACCTTTATGCTCTTTTTGAGGTGGCCACCCTACCTCATACCTGTGTTGAAAGAGGAACGGCATGTTGCCTTCTCCTTTATGCTTCTCTTGGTTGGGGCCTGCAGTGAGTAGAAATCTTTCTTCTTTCCTTTCATATAATGCATAGATCTGAGATGGGCTACTTGTGGTCCTCCAGAATTTCTAGGATTTTGCTATTAGTTATGCTGGAGATGGTTGATGGCAGTTTCAGTTCAGCAGCCTCTACCTAACCTAACTATATAAAGGGCCAATGTGCTACAGAGATTATTAGGTGCTGCATTCTTAAGAAAGCATTTCACCATTGCCCCAATGTCTGTACACTTTCTACTTCATCTTCTGTAGTACCTCTACAAAGAGATATTGACTTTTGCTTTGCCTTGTCCCTTTTCTTTAAGACAGAAGTGCCCCCCTTGATGTTATTGGACTAGTATAACAATTCCCATCACCCCCTGGCCATGGGCCACATTGCCAGTGACTGATGGGAACTGGACGCTATCCAATTGCTGAGACTTTGATGTCTGAAGGAGCATCTCCCTCCATAATTGTTTACCTGAAGACTGAATTTCACTGACATAACCTTTCTCTGTGTTCCAACAGTGGGAACAATGTACTGCATGAAAACATGGGAGAGGGCCTTCTCCACTGTAATGCCCCCCCCCCCATTATAAAATGCCTTCCACCTGGAGGCCTCATATACAGGGTTCTGGACACATTCTAGCCCTGCTGCTCCTGGGCCTCACCAGCAGCCTTCAGAACTTAATGCAGTTCCTCATATGCATCTCCACTGAGGCTTGCCATTTTAAGGAATAGTTTGCAATGGTGGTTAACCCATCATCCTGGGAAGTTCATCTGCAATTACTGATCTCTTTGTGTAACTGCTGGTAAGTTCCCAAAGTATTACAAGATCTGTGAAGCAATTTAAAAATCACTAAATTAAACCAGTTCACATCCACAAAACCCTACATCTTTCATATGGGTTTCATAAAGCTGAATTATCTTGCAGAATATTGCTAGGAAAACTGAGCAGGGCCAACAGAATTTTCCACTGTTTTTGAGTAAGGCTGCCACTTTTATCATCGACCTGCTTTTGTACCTTTCATAGCAGCCTAATGCACAGCAGTTCAATGCATAAAGCTTTCAAGCTTTCTTCATGTCAAGATATACACCAAGATCAACCAGTGGCTTTCACTGGAGCTGATGTGGAGATATTTCCTGACCAACTGTTCCATAACATTTGTATGGTTTGCCCATGTCTGCCTCATAAAAACTTGTTATTAAATTGTGGGTTTTTTATCATTTATAATTTATTGATTTAATTGTATCTTATAATTGTTGTTGATTAGTTGAAATGGGAGTTTAAGGGGATAGTGCTGTTTTAGATTTTATATATATACTGTTATTAATGTGTTTTGTGATTGTAACTTGCCTCAATCCTTTGGGAGAAGTGGGTTATATAATAAATATTGTTGTTGTTGTTGTTGTTGTTATTATTATTATTATTATTTAAAGCCAAGGCTTTCTGGTCCTCATCCAGGAACAGATGCCTTGGGCTTCAAAGATTTTAGGACTACAATTCCCCGAATTCATCCTTACTAGTTATACTAAATACAAATAAGAGTTGACAGTCAACACATCTGAAGAGCTCAAAGGTCCTGATTCTCACTTTCATTGTGACATTTGTGCTGCAAATGTGGGACCCACAGGATGTTTGAGATGCTGAGTCCTCAAGAGAGATAGTGGCTGAAACTTCCTGTTCAGATGTAGAATCATAGAATTGGAAGAGACCACAAGGGTCTTTCAGTCCAACCTCCTGCCATGCAGGAAGACGCAATGAAAGCACTCCCAATAGATGGCCATCCACCCTCTGCTTAAAAACCTCCAAAGGAGACTGCAGCATGCTCTGAGATGGAATATTCCACTGTCAAACAGCTTAATATTTAGGTAGAAACTCTTTTCCTGTAGTTTGAATCCATTGCTCTATGTCCTAGGAGATTATTACACTACACTCTTATAATGCTGCTATTCCACTTTTACCTCTCAGGTTGCCTCCTGTGGCCTTCTGGGAAAGGCATTTAGAACTTTTAGCCAGAGAGCTCTTGGGCCTCTGAACTATAAACCCCAGAATGCTACAGGAGACAGCCAGAGCAATAAAAGTGGAATAGCAGCACTATAAGAGTCTAGAGCAGTGGTCTCTGGAGCAGAAGAAAACAAGCTTGTTCCTTCTTCCATATGACATCCCTTCAAATATTCAAACATTTCACTTCTATGATGTTATCCCTCAGCCTTCTCTTTCCTGGGCTAAACACACTCAGCTCCCTAGGTAACTCCTCATATAGGACATGACTTCTGGATCTTTCACTATTTTGGCTGCCCTCCTCTGGACATGTTCTAGCTTGTTAACATCCTTTTTGAATTGTGGAGCCCAGAACTGGATACAGTCTTCCAGATATTTTTGACCAAAGCAGAATAAAGTGGCAATATTCCCATGAGCTAGATACTATATCCCTGTTGTTGTAGCCATATCAGTATGGATATAGTGTCTGATGTGGGAAATCCAGTCTCAGATCAGAAATAGGGGAAGCAGATTCACCTCCTAGCTTCAAAGAATCCTGATAGCTAAATCTGGGACTAATGCTGTAGCAGAATGGTGCATCGAGAAATGTTTTGCAGATAGTTGCAATACACAGGAATTTAACTCACAGCTAAAAAAAGTGTCTTACTACTGTCGAATTCAATTCTAATTCAGAATGTATCCTGATATTATCATATGTGTTTTGCTGCCGATGCTGCCGCATGGGTGAATCCCGGATAACTTCCAGCTAGAATCCGAGCTCAGCCGTCCTCTTTTCAAAATCAGGAAGCTCCCAGCTTTGCAAATTGGCTGGCTGAGCTTGGATTCTAGACTTTACCCAGCGGCTTCAGCAGCAAAACGTGATAATATCAGGATATATCCCAAATTAGAATTGAATTCAGCAGTGGTAAGTCACTTCTTTAAGCTAAACTCCATAGTTGTATTACAGTACTTGCACAGATGCTTTACCTGAATAAATTGGGGAAGTAAAATTTAGGAGGAGATTAAACCAGCTACCCCCATCCTTAATTTTCTGGTGTTAATTTTATCATTCACTTCCTAGCAGCCAGTGGATATTTACTTCATATACAGCGTTATTAAAGCTTTCTGAGCCTTCTCAATGTAACTAAGACAAAGACAGCAGACAGAGAGTGAGTGCAGCAATGTAATTTGTCAGCTTGCAAACACAACCTCCTACCTCCAGCCTGCCTGAAGCAGTCCTATGGGTGCAGTTGCTTGCGCTTGCTGCACCAGCCTTGACCCTTTTATGCATTTACACTTAGCACAAAGAAAAGCACCCCATATCTCCTTGTATCTGAATGAGGAAGAAAACTATTATTCCTGTGTTAAAAAATTTACATCAGGCTTCTCCCTCTCTCTCCCCATCTTTTAAAACTCAGCATCTTCTTCTGTAAGCATTTCGTCAGGCCATCAGAGCAATACCTACCAGAACCTGTGTTAACATCACCCCCTCCTCTTTTCCCTATTCAAAACATTTGAAATTCAGCAGAAACGATTGACTCTCCTAGCCTTGCAGTCAGCAAGTGGCTTTGTTAAGGAATCTATTCCAAGCTTGAGCTCGTGCTGTGCTCTCTCCTAGTGATGTTAGCCCCCCGCCTCATTTTTTTTTGTACAGAACATTACACTACACAGCATAAATAAGAACTAAAATGGGCTAGCCTAATCATTTCTAAGATGAAAACCTCACTTCTGTGAACACAACAGCGTTTTGCTTTGCACAGCTGAGCTGCTACAAAATTTGTCTTGCAGAATGGTGCATACAGCTGAAATAAAATTAAAAATCAGATTATTTTAATTTGGGCCTTTAAAAACATTTGTAATTTCCTGGGATTAAAAAGAATGATATGATGACAGTGAGTCACCCATATTAAATGAGCAATATGAGAAAACACCCAGTGTGCCAATGTAGTCTCACTGCTACAAAAGATTCCCCCACCCCAAATCCTTCCTAGTCTGTCCTAAACCATGCTATAAATAAACCTCATAAATGGAAAAATAATATGAACAAAAGAGTGATTGAGATCAGAGCAAGGAATGATCCAGAATTGCTGTCTTATTGAATCACTCTCTCTGGGAGCTGCCTGACTCTGGTTGCATCTACACTGCAGAATTAATGCAGTTTGACACCACTTTAACTGCCATGTCTCAATGTGATCAAATTCTGGGATTTGTACTTTTGTGAGCTACGTATTTAGTCTTCTCTGTCAGAGAGCTCTGGTACCAGAACAAACTACAAATCCCAGGATTCCATAGGATGGTGCCATGTCAATTAAAGCAGGCTCAAAGTTCCTTAATTCTGCAGTGTGGCAGGAGTCTCTTTCTGGGAACCACTTTGGGTGGAGAAAGGCAGCATGCATATGAAATAATGATAATATAATAAATAATAAATCACTGTTCCTTTTGAAGAGAGAACCTGGACAAGTTATTGTTTGGACTACAATTTCCATAATCTCCCAGCCATCATGGCCACTGGGAGGCAATATGGGGGTGTGGATCACATTTTTCTTGCCCCTAATCCCTGAGTTCTCTTTTGGGGGGAGGAATGCCCTCACAAGATATATCTGCATTTTTGGAGCCTTCTAGGAATTTGGTTTTTCTCTACTATCTCCCAGCCCAAAATTTGCTTTCTTCATGTAATTGCAGCAGTCTGAAAACCATGTCTCCATGAAAGCCATAAACTGAGCATCATCTCTAGGGGACAAGTGTACTTGACCAGACCTTTCCATTCATCTGCTACTTACTATATGAGCATGCGTGAAGACAGTTCATACATTCCAGCACCAGGTAATGTAGTACAGTTGAGACACCATGCCCTACAGAAAAGCAAAGCAAAATGGGCTGCAGATGCTCATTTATTTTTAAGGACTTGAACTTTTAACTTTTCTAAATGGTGCCTTTGGCAATATTATTGAGTTAACATCCCTCCCCTTCCCCATTCTGTTTGCCTGTGTCTATAGAATGTGTACTGGGGCATGGGAAGGCAGCTGGGCAGTTTAGAGGAAGGCTGTCATAACTACAAGTTGTTTATCATGGCCATGCACCTGCAAACACCTTTCTGTTCCTAGATCAGGGGCTGGTAAAAGTGTCATGTCCTGGGACCAATTTTCTGCCCTAGATGGTCTGAGTGCTTCATGAACAGCCAAATATGACACAACAAAAACCTGAAAATGGAGCAGGACTTCTTCTTCTTCTTTTTAAAGAAAGCATGCAGGAGGCACTGAGCCATATTTAATGGGTGAAATGCCACTTCTGGAGGCTTCTGCTAGAGACAATTCACCTTCTTGTTTGACTAGACTGTAGTCTTTTTGTCCAATAGTTCCATTATGAGTAGGAGAGATGACACACAGGGGATATTTGTATGCACTTGTGGAAATTTGGAGCATGCATAAAAAAGTTATTTCCAAGCTAGCAACAAGATTTGTCCTCATCTGTCTGAAACCCAAATTTGCTTTTGACCCACTTTCTTGCCTAAGTAATGTGCTTTTAACCCCTTGTTGTGCTCTCTGTGTGATAAGAAATAGTGAATTGGCTTACTTTTCTGGGATGCCAACACTTTAACCATTTTCGGGATGGAAGCACATAGGTCCCTGTTTGAAAAAGCCCTGTAGATTTCCATGGCTGAGCAGAGATTTAAACACCAGCCTCCTGAAGTTCTAATACAACACATGGGCTGCATCTGCACTGCACTGCAGAATTAAGACAGTTTGACACTGCTTTAACTCTCATGGCTCAATGCTATGGAATTCTGAGATTTGTAGTTTTGTGAAACATTTAGCCTTTTCTGACAAAGAGCTCTGGTGCCACAACAAACTACAAATCCTGAGAGTCCATAGAATTATTTATTTATTTCATTTATATGCTGCCTTTGTCCCTGGAGGGAGCCAACACAGTTAAAGCAGTGTCAAACTGCATTAATTCTGCAGTGTGGCAGCATCGATAATGTGGAGCTGCCCCCAGTTTAATTTATGGTGGCTGTTCCACAGATGAGAAGCATTTCAGTGTGTCAATGCTGGTAAAACTGCATGTGCACTGCGTGAAACTGTCACCATTAGAATAAAATACACTACAAAATGACCCAGTACTTGGAAATTCTCTCTTTTCCTTGTGCGGCTGATCTCCTCTTCCACTAAGCCTTACATCTAAGGGAACAGCTGGTGGGAGAGCAAGAGAGAGGATGTTTTGGATTTCCTCCTGTACAGGAGGGAGAAATGGAGGATACAGTATGTCCTGGAAAAGGAGGGTATCTGGGAGTTTCAGCTTCTGAAACAGCGTGTGGGTAGGGATGCCATAACCCGGTGGCCGCCGGGAAAAATACGCTTTCGGGGGCCCCTCCAGGTCCCGGAATGGTCTGGCCCTCAGCCATGCCTTGGTCCCGGTTTGGGGCCCGCTCCTGCGGCCATTGCCGCTGCCACTAATGCGGCCAGCCACGGCACCAAACCACCTCCTCCTGCTCTTCCTGGAGTGGTGGGGGACCATGGGCAGCGCCAACCCACCTCCTCCTCCAGCTCTGCCTTCCTCCTCCTCCTCAGCAGCAGTCGTGCCGCTGCCGCCACCACCGCGCCTCCTGCGCCAAGGCCAGGGCTTTCCTGCCCCCGCGCGCAGGGGGCTCTAAAGCAGGAGCTCATCTCCTGCTTTGGCCAGCCGGCCAATGGCCAGCTGGCCAAAGGGGATGGACTCCTCAGTGCGCGCTGCCCAGGCCTCAGCAAGGGGCAGCGGCAGCGCGCGCGCCTGCCCCGCTTCCCTCCGCGCGTGCACGCGCCTGCCCTCCTTCTCACCCACACGCGCTTTGTTTCACGCGCACGCGCCAGCGCCAAACTGATAAAAAGTAGGAGGGGGAGCAGAAGGAGGGGGGAGCAGGAG
>NC_056525.1:15174587-15233777 GCF_019175285.1 Sceloporus undulatus | reverse complement strand
TCCACTACAAAATATCCAATGTTTCACTTGTAGGAACGCAGGAGAAGGAGAACCCTCTTGCTGGGTACTCATAGAGCCCTAAACTTTGGTTGATAACAGTGGCTGGGGGGGGGGGGAATGCTAAAACTAAATTAACTAAATAACTCATTGGCTTATTTCAAGAAGAGTTTGCAGGATCCACTTCGCTTATATCTCCAGATAAGGATTACAACCTTAACTTTATTTTCATGAACCCTAAACAAACCAGAAAGCCAGGTGGGGGGGGGGATGTACCTGTTTGATTTATATGTGACTCATAGACGTCCAAGGGTTTTCGAGCCAAGGAATACTTAGAGATGTTTGGTTTGGCCAATTTCTCCTCTGAAATAGCAGCCTACACACCTAATTATTGGAGATCTCATCTCTCATCCTAGTGCGAGCAGTGCTAGCCAGTGCTGAACCTACCTAGCTTTTCCTCCAGCTCCAGGATCTGCCAGGATCTGGTGCCTTTTTAAAGGCAAGTGATTCCCAAAGGTAATCCTCAGGTGTTTTTTTGGACTTTCATCCAGAAACCAGCCAATGTAGCCCGGGGAGGGGGGGGCAGATCTGGAATTCTGGGATCTGAAGTCCAAATATGGAGAGAAAAGTTTGGAAACCACTCTTTAGAAGGGTTATTTAAGGGGCCCCTAAAAAAAACAGGAATACAGTATTATAAATTCATAAATACATCCACGCTTGCCACCCCACTACAAATATCCCCGGTTCCCCATGCCTCCAGGAGAGGGAAGAGAAACGAGGATGGAAAAATATTGTTTGGCCCCAACGGAGGGGTGGTCCAATAAGCCCGGACCTCCAAACCGCACAATGTAGACAATGTAGGACAACATCTTCAAATGTAGGACACGATTTAATAAAATGGAGGACAACGCGAAAAAATTGAATGATTTTTAAAAAGTAATCTAAATGCATTTTTAAGGCATGAGCAAAATGGAGGACATTTTGGGCATTATTCCTAGACAAAAAAATAAAAATCAAGACAGGTGTATAAGTTAAAAATAAAAATAATGAGGAAAAAAAAGCAATAATAAAAAATTATAAATAAACCAAGAAATAAAAAAATTAATAATAAAAACCAAGAAATAATAAAAGTTTAATAAAAAAAGAAAACCAAGAATAAGAAAAAGTAATAAATAAAAAACAATAAATAATAAAATTATAAAAGAAAACCGAGAAATTAAAAATAATAAATAAAACAAGAAATAATAATTAATAAAATAAAACGCGAATAAAAATCAGATAAATAAAAACCAAGAATGAATAAAAAATAATAAAAATAAACCAAGAAATAAGAAAATTAATAAAATAAAACAAAAATAAAAAATCAATAAAATAAAACAAGAAATATAAAAAATTAATAAAAAAAACCAAGAACAAAAAAAATTAAGAAAATAATATAAGTAGTTTAATAATATTTTTAAAATAAGTGTAAAAAACCAAAAAAAAGGCAGGCAGACCCAATGGCACTGCTCAGTTTTTCCCTCCCTCCTCTGCCTCGATTCTGTCTGCCCTTCAAGGAACCCTTCCTCTGGCTCCTGTCCTCCTTCCTCCCGACGTGCTCCCCCAGCCCCTTCTGCTTCACCGCTCTACTTTTTAATCAGTTTGGAATGAGAACCCAAATTTCTGTTCCTTCCATTACATGACCAAATACACATCCAAGTAACAACAAAACCTTTCAGTGGCATTCTATTTTTCTATATGCAAGGATTTTAATGTGTTGGTGTGTTTTAAATGGAGCAGCAGCAATCCAGTTAGGCTGGTCCCTACTTGCAGCATAAATGGATACTTTCCAAACATGGGCTTATCATCTTGGTCCTAGGTGGGTCTTATGTACCAGGGGTGTGAGGAATAGCCTCACTCACAGATGGGGAGAGGAGCTGCATTTGCAGATCTCTGCCAATGCACATACTGACCATATCTGCTGGTTGTTTCTGGCAAATGTGTCAAGCAGTATGGGGCTGTGCACTACCTTGTGCACTGGCCTATGTGGCACAAAGACCATCCATGTCACAGCAAGGCCATATCAAGTTTGGCCAGGAACCACCTTTGTGTGGGGGCTCTATGCATGCATGTGGGACTGCTGCACATGTGGAGTGCATAGATGACATGCAAGTAGTAGAAAGTTTGGAGGGTGGTCTAGCCACTAAGTTCAATCTTTTCCTGTCTAAACACATATTTAGTATCTCCTCAAGACATTAGGCAATTTCCATTGCCTGATACTTAAGATCCATTAACATGGCGACCTGTGGCACTCCAGGTGTTGCTGGAACAAACTCCTGCCACACTTAACTGTGATGGCTGTGCTGAGTCCAAGATCATCTGGAGGACTACAGTTTGCATTCTACTATAAAGGAACAGGTGAGGAATGAATAAGCCTTTCACTCTGTCACATCACCTTCATGTGCTGCTGGCTAGACTTTGTTTCAGTCACCTCATGCTGCAGAGGGCGTCCCAATGTGGCTCATCTTGGTGCCCTTCCAGTTGACTCTGGAGAAGGAGACCAGGAGGCCTGAAGGTCTTCTTGCTTCCCTATTGCAGGACATATGACAGGGTCCGGGAGGTGGGTTGCATGGTGACTCTTCCAGTGGTTACAATGTGGGCAGAAGAGGTGGCAGTAATGTTTGGACTGGTCAAAGGAGGGCTGCCTGATATTTGAGATAATTTTTCAAGGAAGGCTTTCTCTCATTTCCACCCTGTTTGGTGAGGAAACAAGAGAGGCTTTCTTGGTAGGTGCTTTCAGGCTCTTTCAGTGGAGAATGCTACACCCTTCCCTCCTTTTCTTCTGTTTTCAAATCCTTTCTCACGTTGTGAATTCAAGGCTTGCTTTTAATGGGATCTTATTTGATTATTTTCCAATTGTTCGTTAATGCTATAGCTCATTGGTTTTTAGCTGCTAGTTTGTTTCAAGTCATGATACTTTGTTGCAAGCTGCCTGGGAACCTTGCATTGGACAAAGGTTGGACATCAAACAAATACAGGTGTGCCCCACTTCAAAAAGCCTCTAAGAAAAAGAGCCCTCCCTCCAGTCCATCTGCCTAGGTCCAGGCCTCAGAAGGAGAGAAGAATGCTGGACCTGATCCCCTCCTTCCCACCATTCCCTTCTCCTTTTGTGTCATGTCTTTTTAGTTTGTAAGCCTGAGGGCAGTGAACTATCTATTATCCCTTCTGTTGTAAGCTGCCCAGATTCGCAGTGATAGGGCGGCATATAAATAAATCCTATTATTATTATTATTATTATTATTATTATTATTATTATTAGGCTGAGCAGATGTAGAGCAAAAGCCTGCTTACTTACAGGGTTTCCCAGTTCACAGGGAGAACATGCTAACTACACCACCAACTCCCACAATGGGCTAAACACCAAATGGCAGTAAACCGCACTCCCCTTCATCTGCAAGAATGGACCCTCCAAAATATCTGCGGGTACAAGCTGTGCCACACTATTAGTTTTTTCTTCCACTTCAAACACATGTGCACATGCACATGGGTGTGTGCCAGTGTCATCAATTGCCTCCCTTGTCCCACTCAGCTGCCAGCCTATTTGATGTTCCATGCACCCAGCCATGCAACTGCCTACTCAATCATAAACAACTGACAACCTATATGGCACACTGATGCACCCAGTGGCACATCGGCACAGCATGATCATGGAGAACCCACCCTCGTACATGTCCCCTTCCTCTATAGCCCACCATTGGACCAGCCAGTTTGTTAATATTATGATTAAATCCACTGTATTGTTGGCGAATCCCCATGTTGGTTGTCATTTTGCTCACATAGAGTGTGATGGATCAATGGTGAAACTGATCGCTCATTTGCATGTGTGATGGATTTGCAGGGAGGTGACAAAAGTACTATGGGCAGCAATGGTGACAGCGGCACACTGGCCCCTTCCCCATCTGTGTGTACTGACATGCAGTCCGCACACCAGTGTGATAATTTGCTCTTTCCGGCTTGAAAGAGCAAATTATGGTTTGTTTTGCTCCAACATTTAGCCTCGGAGTGTTGCTTCATCCCAGATTCCTACCATGTTGACCACATGTGTCACTGAAACAGGTATATTTCAAAATGAGGTGAAACCATGTCTTATTGCTTATGCGGACAGCCCCAAAGATGCTCCTTTTTGACAATGCCTTTCAATGCTGGCCAACCCTCTGCTTTTCCTCATCTTCTTTCCAAGTGGATTCTTTTTAGCAACATTGATATTGGGATGATGACGATGGAAAACTGCAGAAACAGAGACATTCAGTATCAGGTTGCAGAAGTGTGTCTTAGTAAATAATGCAACAAATCTCGACCTGGGAAAGAATGGGACTGTGTACAACAGGGAAGGCAAAGAGCAGCTGCCTCCAGATCCACTTATTGAAATGCATGAACAACAAAACAGAGAGAAACGGGGAGAGCAGATAAGCCTGTCTCAGCAGCTCCCTCCAGCATTTTAATAAAGCATAGATCTATACATTTGGCCACTAAAACAGAAAGCACAATAAAAGCAGTGGCTGGTGAACAAAAAGTATCATACTTGGATACACTTTGGAATAAGCTTGCGAGCAATCTCTAAAAGATGCTAAACATTCTTGTTTGTTTACCTTGCTTGACCTGGATGTTTCATTTCACATGTATCTATTGTTCGTTCTGAATAAACGTTTCGCTGAAGCATGTTGAACTCCTCTTCATTTTTTTTTTGTGGCGTAGGAACCTGTCTCTATTCTTTCCCGGTTACTTCTGCCTCTGGCACCGGATTTTTTTTGTCGAAGAAGTCACGGTCAGAAACACATCGACTTTGTTGACGGCATACCTGTAAGATGACCAAGGACCTTCTTCACACGCCTGGCAGGCGATCGACACGCCTTCTTTTGTGTGGTTCCTATAGATTTAGCGTTTTCTTTTTAATACTACGGTTTCATAATGGTTTTGGGGGGGGGGGGACCTGTGAGCCAGGAATCACCAACAGATGGGATATTGTTTGTGTCCAAGGCTCTTGCCAAGTGCATAAGACATGCTCTTGTTCATTCTTTCTCCGCTCTTTCCAAATCCATTCATAGCAAAGATCTGCAGTATTGTCTTGCTGGTCACTGACCAAATAAAATGTATGCATGTATGTACTGCAGTACTATGGCACTGTTATGATTTGTATTATGCTATTATTTCTTAGATTGTATGCCATGGTTAGGTTTACTCTTATCTGTTTTATTGTTTGTACGTACAGCGCTGTGCAAATCTACAGCACTATATAAATAAAGCATAATAATAATAATAATAATAATTTGAGGTGGCCACATAAAAAGAATGAGCAGGGCTCCTGTCCTTTTAATAGTGGAACAAGCAGTTTCACTAGGTATCGCTTGGCAGATCAGTCACATCTGCTAAAATTTTATTAACGCCTGTAAAAGGGATAGGAGCCTGGTCCTTTCCTATGTGGCCACCCCAGAAACCAGGCAGCCCTCCAAATCCCAGTGGACTACAACCCCCAACCTTCCTCACCCTTGGCTATGCTAGCAAGAGTCCGAGGACCTGCAGCCTGCCCACATTTGGAGGCTGGCATGAATCTCACGGAGTAATTCAAGTGTTTGATTCTGGAGACCAGGGTTCGATTCCCGACTCAGGCATGAAACCGACTGGGTAACCTTGGGCAAGTCACATGCTCTCAGCCTCAGGGGAAGGCCATGGCAAACTTCTTTGAAGAAATCCTGCCAAGAAAACCCAATGCTTGGTTCACCTTAGGGTTGCCCTAAGTCAAAAAAGGACTTGAAATTACACAACTACATTATTGTTGGGACTCATTGGTAACCTAATTCAACTGGAATGCCACACTGGAGTTTATCAGACAAGGGAAATTGGATGTATAATCCAATGGCAATCTGAACGCAATCATGGGGTTTCATGTTATTGTATGATAGGCTACCACACGCAATTTTGGGCAATGGCAAGCTATTTTTGGGCAATGGGAAGTCAGTTCGAATGCAATTCGAATTCATGTAAATTTGCTGAACTAGCGAATTCATGTGAATGCGTTCTGGCCCCACTTTCTTTTCATTCCAAATTCAGAGAAATTCCTCCCCTGTGATCTGACAGATAGTCCTAGGAGGGAGTTCCACGGAATCCAAACAGGCTCCCTTCCAGCTCCATTTATACAACCTTCTATGAAAACATCCTGGGGCATTTTGTTTGAGTGTGCAAGAAGCCCATCCCAGTCAGGGCAATAACTCTGGAGTGAATGGGGAAAGGGACACAACTTTTGTTCCCCTAAGAGAGGAAAGAGCGGAAGAACCAGGATGGCAGAGAAGTTTGGTTTTGGACTTTTGTGACTCTGGAGCCCAGGGTTCGGTTCCCATCTCAGGCATGAGACCCGCTGGGTGAGCTTGGGCAAGTCACACTCTCTCAGCCTCAGGGGAAGGCAATGGCAAGCCAAGAAAACCCCACGAGAGGGTCGCCAGGTCGGAAACGACTTGAAGGCACTCGATCACGTGAAAAGACCCAGGGCCAGGAGGGCCAGCTGGGCCCCGCCGCCGGGGAGGCTCCGAGGTGGTGGTGGACCTGCCTCCGCACTGCAGAAAGAACCCGGTTTCGCACCACTTTCGCCGCCGCGGCTCCGTCCTCCTGGAATCCCCCCGGGGAGTTTGTCGTGGCGCCAGAGTCAGCGGGGGAACTCCGGAGCATAACGGGGCCCAGGAGGGGGAAGGGGGGGCCGAAGCGGGCGTTTCCTCCTCTTCCTCCTCCTCCTCCTCCCCTCCGGCGGCTCCTTTAAGGGCTGCTGCCTCTTGCTCGGGGGCGGGGCTTGGCAACCAAGAGCCCGAGAGAGAGCGCTTCACCTGCAGCTCAGAGCAGCGCCGACGACGACCAAGAAGAAGAAGAGGAGGAGGAGGAGGAGGAGGAATTCAGCAGCAGCAGCAGCAGCAGCAGCAGCAGCCGGAGGGGAGGGGGCCGGCAAGCGAGGAAGGCAGGCAGAGCAGAGCAGAGGGAAAGAGAGGAGAGGAGAGGAGCGGGCAGCAGCAGCAGCAGCAGCAGCAGCGGCGGCGGCGGCGGCGGAGTTGCGGGGCTCGGGAGGCAGAGGCGAGGCGGGCATCCCGCCAAGGAAGCAGGCGGGCTGGGAGCGAGAGGCTCGGGCTCCGCGATGCTCCGGAGGTCGGGGATGCTACTTCTCTGGCTCTTTTGCTGCTGGGGGCCGGCGAGGGTAAGTTGGAGAGCGGATCGGGCGGAGGGAGAGAAGGGGGATGCCCCAGCCAAGGAAGGGAAGGGAAGGGGCTGGGGGCCGGAGCTGGGCGGCTTCCAGAGCATCGCAACCCAGCCCTTAGCCGAGCGAGTGAGTCCATTGCTGCTTCTTCGTCCTCCTCGGCTCCCTTCCTGCGATTTCTCGGCTGCCTCGGGGCTCCTCGGGGCTCCCTGCAGGCGGATCCAGCCCCCCCCCCCGATGCCTCCCTTAAAGCATCCTGGCAGCGATGGGGCCAAGCCACCCTTCACCCCCCCTCTCTCTCGGCCCTGCAGAGCCCCATAGAAGCCCCATAGACACTCGCCTCCCTCCTTTAATAGGCTGCATCCACACTGGAGAAATAATCCGGTTTGGCACCGCTTTAACTTGTCTGGCTCAAGGCTATGGGATTCTGGGAGTTGGAATTTGTTGTGGGCCCCGAGCGGAGCTCCGCAACCAACTCCCAGAATTCCATAAGCGGGACCGAACAGGGTTATTTCTCCAGTGTGGATGCAGCCTTTCCCTCTTCTTCTTCTTTTGCAGAGCACTCTGCAACAAAGCTAGCTTGTGTCTTCCCCTCTGAGATGCATTCATCCAGTTCTCTCCTTCCTTCCTCCATTTACTCCCAGACACTGGCAGATTCAATAGGCTCAAACCCTTCCGAGGAAGAAGAGGCTTTGCAATGGGGCGAAGCTGCTGCTACTGCTGCTTGCCAGCTGTGGCAAACGCGGCGCAGAGCTGTGAGCTGGGGACCATCGAGGAGGGAGGCAGAGACCTGGCTTGCCCTTAGGTTCATTCATAGACATGTGTGCATATGTGTGTATGTATGTATGTATATGTGTGTGTATATATATATATATATATATATATATATATATATATATGGGCAATTCCATGCTTGGACCATTTCCCGGGTTGTAGTGGGGATGTTCCCCGCTTTAGCAAGGAAGGCGGATCTGCCTTCCTGAAAAGAAAATGCACCCTTCAAGGAACCTGGCTTCCCCACTTTGGCTGGAGCAGCTGCCACACTAGCCCACAGGGTTGTGAGGAAAGGTTGGGTGTTGTGGCTGGTGGAGGCACAAACTGTGTTGAGACCGAGTCCCTTGGAATAAGGAGATGGGTTCGGCTGAGAATCCTGGCCATGCTTTCTGAAAAGGCCAGGTCACACTCTCTCAGCCTCAGAGGATGGCAAGGGCAGATCGCCTCTCAACGGATCTTGCCCAGAAAGCCCCACGACAGGGTCGCCGTAAATTGGAAAGACACACAACAACCGTAAGTTCCCTTCCTCAGGGGTTAGCCCTTGTCAGACTCAGATAGATCACACTTTTTTCAGGCATATGACCATGTTCTAGAAGTGTTTATTCCTGACGTTTCACCAGAATCTGTGGCCAGCATCGTCAGCCAAACGTCCGGAACAAACTCTTCTAGAATATGGCCTCATCGCCTGAAAAACCTAGAAAAAATTATGGATGCCAACCATGAAAGCCTTTGACTTCACATCAGATGGATTAATTTGTTATCCTTCCCCCCCCCCCCCCCCAAAGCTGGCTAATTTCAAGGTTCACCTGAACTGGCAATTCCTACCTCCGGCTGATACAAAGATGTGGCCAAGCTCTATGAAAGTTTTTAAAAATAACAATAGTCACAATAAAATAAAGTAAGCATTCCCCAGACAACTCCCCCTTTCTTTGTAGCTTTGAAATGTGTATCAGTGCATTTTGAAATTGGCCGTGACTGCTGTGTAACTTGCCTCGATATATTCTGGTCTGCTGTGCTGCATGTAGTTTAAGCATCTGTTTGCTACATATTGAGATAGTAGGATGTAGATGCATGATTTTGACTTATTGGGAGTAATGGGAGACATCCTAGAAACAAGTCTCCCCCACCCTTCTCTTCCAACCTGCATTTTTATTAGTCTTCTGTTTTCCCAATTGAACTTTCTAAATGATTTTGAAAGGACATCCTCAGTGGCCAAGCCACTGATTCTTAAAATAGTCTAGTCTTCTCAACCCCAACCCCCCTTTATATAAATTGATCAGATTGCTCTGCCTTCCTCTGTCTCTCTTGGAATGAAAAGCCCTTCAAGAAGTTTATTACAAGTAAAACAGTTTGGGCTGACAGTGGGAGGGATCTCCTGGGGAGTTCTGCACATATCTGAATGTCTGATATTGGCTAGTAAAGGAGAGGTTTTATGCTAGATTACACCCAAACAGTGTATCTTGCTGGGGTTTCTTTTCAAAAAGATAGTCTGAGCTGGTTGATTTCAAAGCCTGGATGGCAAACTTCAGATATTGAGGCGGCAGGAAAAAAGGGGTGTCCTCATCCAGAAACCTGGCCAGAAGGGGGCTTTCTCTGGATTAAATCTATAGCTCTGCCACAGACAGGTTGCTGCAACCCTGTTGTTACAGGGTCCATCTTAATAAATGGCTGCTTGGAAAACCAAAGACTTATCTGCTGTCGAGTTTGGAAACCTTTCTGAATTGCCGCTCCTGTGCTATGCTCAGAAGAGCTGCTCCCCTGCATTTTCCGTAGAAGGTAGCTGGCATTTCTCTCCCAAGCGTGATTTCTTGCAGAGATTACATTGGCTTGCTTTTTTGCTTAGTAAGCTTCTCTGGAAGCTGGGAGACAGACTCTGTGTTCTCCTCTCCCTCTCTCTCTCACACACACAGGTTTAATGTAGCATTTCTTTTTGCTCATAATTACTTTAACACCAATCTCCTGCTGATTCTGTTTGGCTTCCAAGTTGTTAGAACTTCCAAGCAGCCTTCCTATTTGGACTTCTCAATGGTTAGTTTGGCTGCTCGAAATAAAGTTCTGTTTTATTCCTGGGGGTTTGGCTGCTTGGTTTTGTGATCTGTGCCCATGTTGGAAGTGTCTTGGACCCTGAAGAGACTCTCTGGTCATTCCCAGTCTGGTACATGGCTGTGACTGGCCAGGGTGGATGGAAGTTGTAGTCCAACATATTTGAAGGAACTAGATTGTGGAGAACTGCCCTAGAAACATCTTAACTATGGCCAACAAAAGATGCCTCCTGCCAGAAACCTTTGTGCTTTCTTTGTAAAAATTTATGATTTTAAAACTGCCCTTTTTCCAAGTTCTTCAGCATCTTCCCCCCCCCCTCCGCCGCATGTTAGCTAAATAAGAGCATATTCGAGCTGATATATCTGAAGAGCCGCTGCCAAAACAAAACTGATTCCCACCCAACGCCTGGGAATAAAATTGTCCTCCCGATTCTAACCACAGTCACCATGACTTGGATCTGGAAACAAACCTGATTCACCTGTCTAGTCTAAAAGTTACCTGGCAGAAACTGATCTAATATTGTTAGAAAGAGTAGATAGGTCATGCTTCTAAATTATCCTGTTTTGGAGTTATGGAGGGAAAGGATCTATGTGGATCTGTGTATTTCTGATTCTCTGGATTGTCCTATTAATCTTCTTAGATTTCACTTTGTATTTCAGCCAGGCATGTTTGCATGCTTACACACAGTTCTTTCTCCTTTTCTGCCAGGTGGTGATTGCTCAGCAGTTCTACATTGATTTGTTAAGGGAGCTACAGCCTGGGCATATAGGTAAACTAACAGCATCCTGCTGTAGCTTTAACAGGACCTCCTGAGATCTTTTAGTGCCACGCAAATAGAGCCAAAGATGGCGATCATATGGATTTCAACAAAATGAAGCTGGGGGACTGTTTGTATGTCACTCTTCAGCTTTGCCAACCTCAGATTTGTATTGATCTGAGACATTAGGGTGTCTCTAACATAACCAAAGGGATGCTTTGCACAGCCATTCCTAGCAATGCTGTTTAAAAATGTTTGCCAGCATAAGGTTTTCATTTGGAGTGAATATTGTTATGGTGTTCTGATAAGTGTAGTTTCATTCCCCCCCCCCCCCTCCTCCCCATTATCACATAAAGCAGGCTGATACTATTTCAGTGGCTGAGTCTTGTCTTGTTTGGAGACACTTTTCTGCAGGCTGTGAACTTCCCTGTCCTTCCAGAAATAACACAATTCATGGTATTCTGTTACTTTTGTTTTGCTCTCTGCAGGCACACAATGGAGATCTTACAGTCAGACCCACTTGCAAGCCAGGCTTCTCGGAAGATGATTACACAGCACTGGTTTCCCAAAACATCATGGAGGGGCAGAAGTTACTCAAAGGTAGGGAGTGGTCCTGGAACCAGAATGGAACTTCTTAATGTATGCTTTGGATTTTGGAGAGGAATAGCTGACATGTAGAAAGGGAGAGCCCAAATTCAAGTATTTTATTGCCAAACAATTTGAAAATGATTCTTGTAGGCTTGTTTATCAGCTTGTAGCTCAGTAGCAAGAATGGATCCTTCTGTTGTTGCTTACTGTGTAGCTCTGGTAAAATTATTTTGTGGTATTGCACTTAGTTCTTGTGTCTTCAGCCCCCCCCCCCCCCACTTACTCCCTATTGGTAGAAGTTTATTTTTTGTGTGTTCTAGAGTTGTGTGTGTATGCACACATGCTCAGAGTTGTTTTACTTTTCGAGATTTGAAGATCTTTAAACACACGTTTGTTGCAGTGCCAGATAAATCAAATGTTCTTGTGAGATGTGTGGTGTACCGATGGACATTCCGTCCTCAGACATGGCATTTGTTTTCATTACTGCCCCACTGACAAGACAGAATTGCAGCTACTGTGAGAAATGACCAATTAGCTTTACAGTAATTGTGGGATTATAACTGCTTCTTTTTGTGCGTGACTAAGAGCTATTAAAACAGCTCCATAATCCAAAGGACAATAGAGTACCCTTAGTATTGTTCTTTTGTTTTTTTATATAAAAAAGTTGTCCTCCCCGTTCTGTTTTTTAAGTTATTGAAGTAATTAAATGTCCCATTTGCACAGCACAAGAAACACAGCCTTTATTTACTCCTACGAGAATCTTAAAAGCCAAACTGGAACATGTCTCTGTACTTTGTTTCCTAATTGCTAATAGATGCAGTGGATGTCAGAGTGCTATGAGCCAATTTGATATGGCATTGGAATGGTGTTGAAGGAAGTGAAGTCAATTTGGAGTTCAGGGCAAGAAGAGATGGCAGTGCAAATGTGTGGGCAATGGATGCCAGTTTCTTGATTTGCAATGGGATGTTTTGTTACCTTGAGGGCCCATGTAACGAGACAGCAAAATGGCATGCTGAAGCCCAAGCAGGTTCTCTTGAGTGGCTTCTGTCTGTATTCTCCCTTGCTTTCTCTAAATAGGTCTCCTTCCTTGTCTGTGCGCTGTCTAGAAAGTCAATGAAGGTGACTTTCTCAGTTGGAGGTGGTGGTACAGGATTATAAGTATAGCTAAGGGGGGAAAAAGACCTAGGAACAGGAATGGAATTGTGAGGAACTACTTCCTAGGCAAAACTGCAGATGGGGGCTGAAATTCATTGATATGTGCATATATCATATATCATAAAAATTTGTTTCAGGATTTGAAGCTTCTCTGAGCAGAGTGACATAATTACTGGGTTTATTGGACACAGTGATTACCTCCTAACTGGGATCAATGCACCAAAATGTATTTGTGTGCAAATAGTTTTATGTGGCTCAATATTCTCCAGGTTTAAATTTTACTCAATTTATTATTTATACACCGCTCTTCTGCTCATAGAACACTCAGGCTGACATTTAGTGTTGGAACTGAAGTTAAACATTAGTGTCTTTTTGGGGCATTCCCCGCAAGTCTCCTAAATGTTGAAAATATTTATGCCCCGTGAACTTATTTGGAGCTCTCTCCCCCCATTTCACTTTCTCCTACCTATGCCTTTCCCCTCTGTCCCAGCCAAAAAGGGGCCACATTGCAAATCGTATGATGTCACAGTGACTCATAGTCACATAGCCAATCAAAGCTTCCTGTGTGACAGAAAATATGGGATCAGGGGAAGTCAGTTATGAGCAAGAGAGAGCAATGTAAATGGAACAGGTGAAGAAAACTGCAAGCCCCTCCCCCCCCACCACTGAAAGGGAAAGTATGTTTCGACACTCGAAGGTTAGCAAAGTCAACACAACATTGATGGCACACACCAGTAGAAATGACAAAACACTAGTTACAACCATTTTCATATTACGGAAAGGAAAAGAACAGGCCCTTGGATTGTTAAAGGCTCCATTTACTCAAGCTAGAAAGAAAATATTAATATTCATACACCATTCCCATATGGTACAGCAGTCGTTCTCAGTCTTCAAGATTTAAGAGTTCAGCTCCCAGAAACCTCAGGCAACACTGCCAATAGTCTGGGATTTGGGGGATTGAAGACCAAAACAACTGGGTGACCAGAGATTGAGAACCACTGCAATAAAACAAATGTTGCTGCTGATTTGTTTAGAGAAATGTGTGAATTATGATCCTTGTTTTTGTTTCACTGTAATCTGCAGTGTGGTATACACCTTTGCTATAGCAGTTTTACAGCCCTTTTAATATACCCCAGGTTTTTATTCAATTTTGTGTCTCTGTGTCTGAGTGCCTTACTTTTTGTAGTCCACTATAATTTGTTCCCATCCTGATCTTCAAATTAATGAGCACAGTTGGAGCTATTTTGGCTAGAATTATTCCATTCAGTGTACTCCAGAGAGAAATGAACTTTGGGTTGTATTAGCTGGTGCAATGGCCTGGGAAAGCTATTTGTTAGTGATTTTGGTGGCCACCGTAGCCCTGCTGGTCTACTAAACTTCCAGTAGTCCATCTGTCAGTGCATATTTATGTTAATCACTTTTGGCTCATTGGCATCTTCAAAAGAGGATGACGGGCGGGCGAGGGAGGATATATGAAGCCGTATTAATCAGAATCAGACTATTCCATCTAGTCTGGTATTCAAAGAGCATCTGTTGGCTAAGCTAAAGGGGTTTTCCTCATCACCTGCTGATATTTTATCTAACGATGCCAGAGATTGAATTTGGAACCTTCTGCAAGTAAAGTACATGTTCTACCACAGAATTAACCCTTCTGATTCATAAAGCCTTTCTTGAAAGTGGATCTTCTTTATTATACATGGGAAAGCATATGGATTTATATATGCTTGGATTAATGCTGCTGTTATCCTAATTGGGATAATTCTGTTTATATGTATTCTCTGCTGCTGCTTTCCTTGTTTTGCTAGAAACAAAGAGGCATCAATGCTTGTATGAAGTGATCACTGAAAGCAGAGAACCTAGATAACACCTGCGGTCAAGATGGACCTCTTCCGGCAGGCCTTTCCAGATTAACCATCCCGGCCCAGGTTCCTGATTCCCTCATTCCTCCCGTGGCCCCATCTTAGTGATGGTTGAGGATCAACCGAGGGATATCAGGGTTTTTAGTTTTTAATTGTTGTTTTTATGCATTGACATTGTGTTTTAATATGTTATACTGTTTAATACTGTCTTAAGGGGGGGAGGGATAAAGTGTTTTTAATTGTCATATTTTATATTTTACTGTTGTTAACTGCCCGGATTGGTTTGCCAGAGGGCGGTATACAAATAATAATAATAATAATAATAATAATTATTATTATTATTATTATTATTATTATTTTGTTTTACCTCTCTATGTCTTTCCTTGGTCTACGTACTCATTTCTTTGGCTTCCTTCTTAACTGTTGAGATAACCTTCCCCTGTATCTTGGCTCCTTTTGACTAGGAAGGGAGCATTCATGGGACTCCATCACCAATAATGGCTGCTAGCTTACACCTACATGTGAGAGTCAGCTTTTAGTATAAGTCAACTTTTTTTTGACTATCTCCTTTCCTATCCTTAGATGGATAGGAGATAATAAATAATCTTACCCTACAAGACCATATTGAGTAATTACATCTGTTTCTACTGCTAGCTCATATTGCACTAGCCCTGCTACACTCAGCTTCTTCTAAACACCAGATATTCCTACATGTCGGGAGGATTGACGGTGTCTTTCCTAGGGTTTATCCCATTGTCTCCTCTTTTCAGGCAACAGTGTAATTTGTCTGCTCTCTTGGAAAAGGATTTATGACTATTGGATGTTTGCTGCCTTGTGTTGTGTTGTAGTTGGCCGGACAATGACAATGGAACAGAAGGGCTGGTGACGAGAGTTTCAAGGCATTGCCAGCTGAAGTTAAAGAGAAGCTGTCATGTAATTATAATCTCAGTTGACTGTGTTTTTTTAAAATAAAAAAAATCCAAATAAATAAAAGCCCAATGTAGTACAATGCTTTTAAAGTAGGGTTTTACTCACTCAGAATGCCAGGAGGAGTTGCAAAATATAATGTTTTGTATTTAAAATAGTCTGCAGAACTATAGAATGACAACTCCTATCACAGTCAAATCAAAAATGCAGTGCTCCATCTAGATGGTGCTGTTATTTTCATGAGAGTATTCTGGACACCCTCCATTGTTTGTGATAAGGCATGGCTGAAGGTACATAATATTCTTATTACAGCATTTAAACAGTGTTACATTTATGATTTCTGGGTTTGTTTGTTTTTCTTCATCTTATATAGTAAAAATCAAGTTATACATGGATCCAAATCCAAGTTTTAGTTTTAATTAAAATCCTGGAGAGCAGTGACAAATGAGGTACAACAAGGTTCTCTTTCCTGTGCACAGTGTTGTTCCATCAACTTTAATGAATGAATTAGAGACATGTTCATCAGATCTAAAGATGAAAACAAACTTAGGCAAAATGAAGAATGTGGCCAAAACTAACAAAACAAATTTCAATATGAGTAAACATAAGGTATTGTTATTATGTGACTTAAAGTCATTTCTGACTTTTAGGGCCCATACAGACAGGCCAAAATAAAGCTGCTTCAAGTCACTTTGGAAGTATGCTGTTTAAATGATGCATGCGTCCTAAGAGTCAAGAAGCTGCGCCAAAGCCACGCTGTAGTCCTTAGGACAAGAGCATGGCTTTGGTGCGGCTTCCGGACTCTTAGGATGCATGCATCATTTAAACAGTATACTTCCAGAGTGACCTGAAGCATCTTTATTTTGGCCTGTCTGTATGGGCCCTTAGTGACTTTAAGGTAAATGAAAAACTGTTTTCGTAACAGGCTTTGTTCATAGGAGATTTACCATTGCCCCTCTCCCCAAGTCTCAGAGAGTGTGACTCATCCTAGTCCAGCACTTAGGTCACTACACTATTACTGGTTCACTGAACATAAGGTATATATTTTAATAGGAAAAACCAAGCAAACAAATATTGGATGGGGGACACCCAGCATGACAACAGGGCAAGTGAAAAGAATCTAGGGGTCTTAGTAGACCACAAGCTACAAAAAAAGAGAGGCAAAAGTGTGATGCAGTGACAAAAAAGCCACTGCAGCTGTAGGCTGGATTGACAGAGCCATCATGTCCAGATCAAGGAAAGTAATAGTGCTGTTCTAGTCTGCATTGGTCAGATCTTACCTAACGTCTTTAGGTGGGATACACTGCAATTCTTCATCCATAAATGCTGAATAGGATAGGGAAACATAACATTTATTTATGTGGCTGACCTTAGGCTCTGGAATGCTCTTCCCAAAGGAATTAGATTGGTACCCTTCCAACTTCCTTTTGCAAACAAGTGAAGACTTTTCTGTTCCAACAGGTGCTTGATGACTGTCTAAACAATATGCTGGATTTTTCTGTCCGTTGTGCTGGTGTGTATGTTTGTTTAATAGTTTAAGCTTTGTCTGGTTTTAATTATTCTAATGAATCTCTTTTTAACTTTTTGTAATGTGTAAAAATTTCACTCAATGCTTTTTAATCTGTTATAAGCTGCTTTGAGTCCTTTACTCAAAGGCATGATACAAATAAATGCAATAATAATAATAATAATAATAATAATAATAATAATAATAATAGGGGTAGTAGTAGTTATTATTTAAGGCATTTAGGTGTTACCTCTCAGCTCTCCCACCAGTACCTGTGTGGTTTTCAGAGAAAACATAGTGGAGAACTGCATCCCTAGCAAAAAGCTACCCAATAAAGTTCCATGGAAGTTAGCTTTCAGCTTCAGATGAACCTTGAATGGCTTTAAAACTTAAAGCTATTTAACAGCTTTAAAACTTAACCAAGGCGCTTTACAGAGCACCCCAAAAAGGTACTCTGCTGGCGCCCGTGTTTGCTGCGCGAGGGAGCTGCAGCGGACAAACCGCGTCATTCCCTGGTGCAGTAAAAAGAACCCGCAAAAAGCGGGTTCTTTTTGCGGTGTGGTTATGATGCTGCAAGGTGCCACTGGCAGCGTGCGGACACTAAGCGTCCACGATATCACGTACCCAGCACGTCCTAGGGGTGAGGCCTGATTGGACGCTGTGTCCTCGGCCAACCCCTAGTATGTACTGGGAGTGTGGCAAAGGCCCATGTAGAACGGGCCCCAAACACCTTAGGAGACTGTAAACTTTGGAGTGTGCAATTTTTTGGTACAAATTTTAAAAGGGATTTATAAAGTGAGCTACACCTGTGCCATGTAGTAGGGATTTTTATACTTTGTGAAAATCATGCAGGAATGGAAGAGGTTTCAACTGTAGATGTGTCGCTTTGATCTGTCCAAGATTCATGTTTCCTTTGGTGCTCTCTCTGAACTGCTGTATTATTAGCTGAAGTGTAGCTGCTACAACTAGTGATGAGCTCCATTGAAATGAATGGTAAGTCCTTGCCAGCTATTTCCATTCATTTTTCCAAGGTCTTGGCCTTGGAGAACTTGGGCTGGATTATCTCCATTCTTTCTTTATGAAACTCTTTCTGCCGGGAGCTGTCAGTTGGGAGTAGCAATTTTATCAACGGAACTACAAATAACTTTAAAAGAAATTGACTTTCTTTGTTTGCCAGTGCCTGGGAAATTTATTTTGCACCTTCTGGAGTCAGCATAGCAAAATGCATTATTCTCTAATTAATTTGTACAATATTTGGGACAAATCTGCTACTTTAAAAACACCTTCCATTACTGCATAAACATATGATTTGTTTCTTGCTTGTGTTGGTCTTGCATGTGCTGTAACTTGGAAACAGCTGAGAAAGACATGCCATACCTAAATAAATATACCAATTACAAAAGTAAAAAATATCATTGAACTAATAATAAAATTACAATTTAAAACATTTTAAAAAATATTTAAAAATAACAAATAAACAGAACAGACAGTACATGACAAATCATGCGAGGTACAGTTCCCTTAATTAATTATTTTAATCTTAACATGGTTGAGGGAAACAACTGAGATCAGATCCCCTTGCAGTTTGTACAGTGGGGCCTTCCCATCCATGTGGGTTTGGTTCTGCCCCCCTGCAGATGAGAAAAATGCAGTATCTGAAACCCATATTGGTTAATGGATAGTGATGTTTGAATGTGCATATCAGCACGGCCATGAACATGCACTGCCACAGGCTAATATGGGGCAGGGCAATTTGTGGATGGCTTGGTCACCAATATGGTGGGATCACTGTAAGTCCACCATAAGTGTCTCTACGGGAGGGGGGGTAGTCTCAACTTTAAAGGAGCTATCTGAGATGTAGAAGCATTTCACTAAAACACTATCCACCCCTTGGATAGTTCCTTAAAACAGATTAAAACCAGAGTGAATTTATTCAACGGTGATTCTTGATTTGAAACCATTGTCCTTTCCTTACACTATAAGGGTTTGTGGTTTTAGGTGGCTTTCTTTCTTTCTTTCTTTCTTTGTATTGTGTTTTGCCTTGATGACAGTTAGGACAATACCATATTGTTTTCTTGAACACAAGGCACATGTTTCAGATATCTTCAAATACTCCACTGTGGCCCCACAGAACCACAGCTACCCACCCTGTTTCTTTCGTAGACAATAAAAGGCATCCATGTCTTAATAAAAGTGTTGCCTATTTCTCTTCAAAGAATATTAAGCTATAGTTAAGACTAAATATGAATAACCCCAAAGGTACATGTGATTATTTAAAGGAGGACACCTATTGATTATTGACTTGGATTTCTTATATTGTTTTCTAACACATTTCTCAAAATATTCCAGTGTTTTTCCTCTCATAGCAGCATATGTAGTTCAAAGTTCAATGCCAAAAATGAGAAGAAACTTGGACCACAGTTCAGTGGGAGCCACTGTTGTCTAGTTCCAAAATGATCAGTTAGCAAGTGATGGAAAAAATTTCAGAGAGTCTGGAGAAGTGTTGGATGCCAGAGTAGACAACTGTAGGCAACATGGACAAATAATCTGAGTTGGCAGAAGGCAGTTTAATATATTCATATGCAACCACAAGTGTGGTTGGCTATGCAAGGAAAACACATTAACATCAGTTTGTATAAATCTTTTTTATTTTGACAGGCCTATGACTTTTAAATTGGTTCTGCAGAGAGGCTTTTGAATGGGAAGTGCTGGACTTTGATATTTATGTTAAACATGTTTTTAAGTAATTTCAATTTTTTTTGAAAAACACCTTTAATGTCTTTTAAACTTTTGGATTGTACATTATTTTGGTTGCATTTTGCTTTTAACTTATATCGTCAGCCACATGAGCCCCATATTGGAGAATTTATTGATCAATTTAATACATTAAATTGATCAAGCAAATCAGTCAGCCAATCTGAAGCCAACAGGATATTTCATAATTTTGGCACAGAGGTGATATTTACCATGGGGACTAATGTTGTCTGGAAATCCTTCCCCTTCTCATGTCGTTCCATGCCACATAATGGATCATTTCTGACAAATCCAGCCAGTATGCAGGGGTAACTGTGTTGGCCATTTAGCAAATTCAAACAAAAATCCACCAAACAGTGATACCTTTATTGGTCAACCGAAATGCACAATATACTTGTTGCAATCTTTCAAAACTCCACTGGCTTTTTCATCAGGCAAGAGTGATACACCTCCCTAGTCAGTCAATAGAGTATGGGTGGAGCTGTGCCAGGTGCCATCTATTGTAAGAATTTTTAAGGACGCGGTGGATATCTCCTTATACAATGTCAGCAAAAGCAGTTCTGCATTTGCAAAACCATAAAAGGATTCCAGCTGTAAAGCCAAAAGCTCAAACATAATACTGAAATGGGCCAGCACAATTGAGAAAGGCTTAGTTGAAGAGGTGAGTCTTTACCAGATGCCTAAAACACACTATACCTGATGCCTTCCAAGAGGCAGAGGAGAAGGCATTCCAGAAGGCCAGCTTCCACATTGCCAGCAGGAAGCAGTCTCTAATGACCCTTCCAGTGACTTTGGTCATTGTATGGGCCTGCATTGAGTAAGGATAAGAGCCAACATGGTGTAGTGATTTGAGCATTGGACACGACTCTGGACACTAGTGTTCAATTCCCCTCTCAACCAAGGAAATCCACTGGATGACCTTGGGTGAGTCACATACTCTCAGCCCCAGAAAATCATGTGATAGGTTCACCATAGGGTTGCCTAAGTTGGGAATGACTTGAATGCACACAACAACAACCTGTAGATCCCTTGATAGTTGCTTGGTCAGCCTCCTAGAAAGGCATTCCAAATCTCATTTGAGGAGAAATTCTGATCCTGCTGAAATAGAATACATCTGACCAGGCCTGGATGAAAAAGATTACATGTTCAAAAGCCCACTCTACTGATAGATGATTCTTTCTTCAGTAGCAGGGATGGGATGGCATTCCCCAAAACAGCTACTGGCAGCGTGACATTGATTCCACTTCATGTTTTCACCAAAGGAACTACCCAGGTGCTGAAGCAATTTGGAGTTTAGTGTTCCACATCTGGGTAGTTTCTTCAGAGTTTGGACTGAAAATCAGAATGAATTAATCACCTATCTGACGTAGGAACCAGCAGCTGCCATTGGGCAGGGCTGTCTTGACTTGTTGTTCTAAAGTCTACTTGTTCAGTAAATGAATTAGAGTAATGTGTTTGTACGTTGTATGTATTCAAGCAGTATCTCCATTTTAATGTTCAGCTATGCACTCATCTTTGGACTGGCATGACTCCTCTTTCCATTGCATCAAGATTAAGACAAGTGCACATGCTCCTAGCATTCTTCCTGCTTGGAATCGAGTTAAACAGATAATGAGGACTTTATAATTGAGTTATTCCAATGGAAATGGCTTAGCCTTAATTTGACAACAAAAGCTTTCACAGAGTCATTGTTTTATTATAAGTACGCCATAAGCTATTAACTACTACTTTGTGGTTCATCTTCTTTGCCTGACTCAGCTCTCTAACATCCTCCAAACATTTAGAATACAGCGGGTGCCCATTTGTTACACAGTAATTAACTTGTTTATGATAAATGGATGGAAGAAACATTGTGGCATTTTGGTTTACGTCTCAGTATAAAAAAATGCATTTGCATTCTCCCAAATTTCATGTTAATTAGGCTCAAAATAGTTTCCCCCAATAGGCTAGCAAATCCAGCAGGTTGAACAGATTACCGTTTTAATATAGGCATATTTAGCCAAACTGATTTTTAAGCTGGTGGTTTTGACTGCTTCTGTCATAGCTTTTCCCCCTCTCTTTATAACCAGGAGTTATTTGTATGTTTTCTCTCTTGTTATTTCCCTTTTTTTGGTTTAGGAGGATAATAAACTTACAGTCATGATCACTGGTGCATGGTAATGTATGAAATAGGATGGTTATACTATTTTCCTTAGGCTAAGATTGCAGAGGGGGTGTGGAGCAGGAGAATTCTGCATTGTAGCAGAGGGCTGTTACTGAGCTGGTATCTTTCTCTGCTTTGTTTAATTATTAATGTTAACTTAAACTGGTGAAAAAACTAGCCTCAGGCAATGGGAAGAAAAGGATCCAAGGATGGGAGGATACTAGGGAGGGGAACTGGTATGAAAGCAATATTGGTAAGAAGGTGGCATGGTTGAGTTCAAGGGCACAAATAGACAGGAGCCATGATATAGTGCAGATCATGCAGTAGAATTTAAACTTAGCAGTAAAAGGGATGTTGGCTAGATCTTTCTGATGTTTTGTTGCTGGCAGTTGTGGGGGAAAATGGAGAGAAAATGGCTGGAGAGGTCTTTGGTAGAGTTCAGGCTGCCTCCTGCAATTGGTCTGAACAATAGTGTTAATGATGCTTTAGCTGTTTGCAATTCAGGTTCATACGGTGATCACATCACTGTAATTCCCGAACACCTGGCTTTTCTTGCATTAAATAACATGATTAGCAGCTGTCACTTGTGGTTTTCACAAGAGCCAGGAGTAGAGAGATTGAGCAATTGAGTGTAGAAGGTGCTATTTAATTATGCTGTCTATTGTATTTGCAGCCACCTGTTTTCTTTTATTAACTGTTTAAAAACCTTAGTGGTTCTCTAACCTGTGCTATAAAAAACAGTTACTTTATTCATTTTATTAGCTTGTTTGACTTAGTGTTAAGAGTGTGAAAACCAATTGCATGCTCTCTCTACTTAAAAAGAAAAAAAATGATTTTTTTCTAAGACAATAGTGGGTGGGTATAGAGGGTTGCAAGAGTGAAAATTGGAGAGTGCTGCTTTTCATTTAATACTTGTGTAGAAGCGGGAATTTAATTTTTTTAAAAAAAGATTTTATTCAATATTTTAAAAAATACAAATTTACAACACATCAAAGAGATAGAAGAAAAAGGAAAAGAGGGAAAGAAAGAAAAGAGAAAAAACAGTGAAAAGAAAACAAGACATAATATTGAATTACAAACAGTTGACGTACAGACTACAAGACATAAGACAAATTAAAATCGACTTCCTGAAACCTATTACATACATCCTTCAGTTGATATATCTTTCCTTAATTATCTAATTCCATATAACCTATCATGTAATTTCTTAACGTTACTAACTTACACCATAATATCAAAAAATAGGAAATTAAAGCCATGAAATATTTCTAGGAGATCCATTATAGAAATTGAATAATATTAAATTTGAGCATATAAAGAAGCATTACATCATATTATTTTCCTGGTCTTTTCCTATTTGTCCATTTTCTGTCCTTTAATATAAAGTAAAGGAGAAAATAGTGTTAGTATAACAAAAAATAATTGTACAATTGAAATTAAATTTTGTATTACCTGAACTGTTATCTATAACATGATTTATCAGTCAAGCGTACAATTAAGATGCATATTTTTGTCCAAAAAGGTAACTAGTGTTTTCCAAATTCTTTTACAGATCTTTGTTTTATTTTGTGTTGCTTGTAATGCAACCAGGTGACAAGCAACACCTACTGAAATACCCTCTTCTGTACAAACTTCAAAGATGTTGAATCCCTAATGGGGAACCAGGGACTTTCCCAAATGATGTTGGACTACAGCTCCCATAATCAGCCACATTTGGCAGCCCCAGGAGCTCCATTCCTGCTCGAAAAGCTGTCCAGCTGAACCCAGATTCCCCAAATGAAGGAAATACAAAGAAAAGTTGTTCCTGTGTTGGTATTCATAATGGGGTGAAGGAAGGAGCCATGTTATGGAGTCCTTGGTGGCTATCACAATCAGAGGATGAAGGAGAGTGTTTGCAATTGCTATTTTGAGGGATTGTAGTAGGTCATTTCATGTAGAGTGAATATTTTGGAACAACTCTGGACTTGACAACCACAGACTTCAATTTATGAGTGTGTCATAGTTTTTAAAACTTTTCCATATGAGAAAAAAAAATGATGACAAGGACAAGTTTTAGTGTGAACTAGAAGTGGTATATTAAGGGAAAAGCTGCACCAAGTTTTTCTCTTTGGTGTATTAGTATATTCCATATCAAATTGCTTTTTAGTGTTTTGGAGAGAGTGACAGTGAAAAACAAAACCAGACGCTCTCTTACTTTTAGTGGTTGAAGTCCATCTATGCATGTGTTTCCTCTCGTCAACTCCTCTAGCCTGTAATTTTTTTGTCTCCCCAGACCATTTTAATGTCCACTGAATAATGGATTTCATTTGTTTTTAGTTTAGTTTCAATTAAACATTCTTCCTTCTGGGTCAACCTCCCTGTTACTCTGATGATCTGACTAGGCTGACCTGAACCCTGCTCTGGAAACCTCTAGCCCCCAAATTCTAGCTTAATTAGCCAGGCCAAGACCACAGTTTGCAGGGAAGAGAGGAAATTGAGGGAATAAAATTATTGTCCAGTTAATGGAGTGTGGTGTGCAAGACATGCCTTCTAACTGGAATGCATGCTTCTCTATGTGTGGGTGCCATGCACTTGTGGTGCAAGAATTGCACCTAATGGATAGCCTCAGAAATTCCCATTGAAGACCTACATAGTATCCTGAACCAACATACTGAATGTATTCTATCAATGCTGCTATAAACCTTCCTTGCTGTCTTTGTAAAACTGAACAAACATAGATTATTAAGTACCCAGAAAAGCCACAGTTTTGTGGCTGGAAGTAATAAATAATAATAAATAAAAGTTTTATTTATATACCGCGCCTTCCTTAGATCAGGGCGGTTTACATACATGATACATATACATTCAATAGATTAAAAGCAAAATCACGCCATACAATTATACAATAAAAACAGAACAGCTAAAACCCCATTAGCCCATCCTCATGGCCACGGAGGAGGAGGGAGGCCCTTAGGAATTTTTATGGGGGAAATGCTTGCTGGAATAAGTAAGTCTTCAGGTCCTTCTTAAATTGGGCCAAGTAGTTGCATTTGGCCTGGTATTCTGCAAGTTATACAGCTCTGTACTACAG
Organism: Sceloporus undulatus; assembly: GCF_019175285.1. Lineage (NCBI taxonomy): Eukaryota > Metazoa > Chordata > Lepidosauria > Squamata > Phrynosomatidae > Sceloporus > Sceloporus undulatus. Next base: position 15,208,990 of record NC_056525.1, on the reverse strand, counting down.
AGAATAGACTGGTAAAACCAGTATATCTGATGTTCAGACTGAAGAAATTGGCATTCTGCTATTTGTATTGATATAGTTGTTGTGTGACTTCAAGTTGTTTCCGACTTATGGCAACCCTAAGGTGGGCCTATCGAGGTGTTTTCTTGGCAAGATTTCACAGGCGGTTTGACATTGCCTTCCCCTGAGGCTGAGAGTATGTGATTTGCTCAAGGTCATCTAGTGGGTTTCGTGGTTGAGCTTGGGATCGAATCCTGGTCTCCAGAGTTATAGTTTAATACTCAAACCACTACACCATGCTGGTTTTCATATTTGTATCCCTACAGCTGTGAAATTCTTGAATCTGAGGCATTTTTGACAATTTTTCTGGGGTGTTAGTTTACTTTTAAAAAATGTATCCTCTACACTATGTGATAGGATCTCAGGGAAGCATATAATTAAACATTTATTTAAACAATTCAAGATTTTAAACAAGAAAGATGCTAAAAGGCAATAAACCATGTAAAAAGATAAAACAAGCTAACATTTCAATAACCATGTGCATGCATGCAGAGATATGAATGAATCCATGAGGCTCCAAAGGCTTGAATAAAGATTTGCGATTTAATATGGCAGCTGAATGACATCAATTCCAGTGCTGATCAGGCTTCCAATGAGAGTGCTCTCCACAACCAGGACCACCGCAGCAGGGAAGCCTCCTGTCCTGTGTCCTCAGCCGGTGTATTACTCCCACTAGCATTTCAGTATTGTTGACTGTTAGTCCCTTACCATCTCCCCCCTGCATCTGATGGAGAAGGGTATTCACATGCATGTAACATGCCTGCACCCAAGCATGTGTGATATTTTTACACTGTAGAGCTCAACATCGCCATGTTGTGATGGTACACATGAAACAATACTCCTGCAGATTTCTTAGGGGTTTTTTTTTTTTTGAGGGAAGGAGTAGTATCTGTAGAGTAAGGAGGCCCTTGTATTTCTTGGAAAGATGCTTGGGTAGCATTTGAGTAGCTGGGGAATACTTCCACCCTGCATGGTGGGGTTCACAGCAGTTTGAGACAGCTCTCTATTATATCCCCCAACCAATTGTGGTACATGCTGATCTCTTCCTAACTCAACAGGTTCCATAAAATGCATGAAGAGAACAGGTTTTTGACCTGAGAACCTTAGTCTAAAGAAATGCTATTCAAAGTAGTGGTCTGTGGAAAGAAACGGTTGGAGCTAATGGAGACAAATACCATACGGATCCCTGATGCATGGGGGGGAGGATTGTTAGGCCCCCCATGTGGAATAGCCTAAGCAACATGAATCTAAAGTTTAGCAGTAGAAATAAGAGGATGGGAAGAGAAGTTGAGGTGAGGGAAGCAGCCGTGTTGTCCATATAAGCATAAAGGTCCTATGCACATATTGTCATGCATTTCCTTACCTTTTTGCATGCTTCTTTTGTAAAGGTCATGGTTGGCTAAAGGCAGGCTAACATCCCTACTTGATCTCTGAGCATACTTTACTTCCCAGACTTGGGCCATCATTGAGTCAGTTTGCAGTGCTGCAGGCCTGGGCTGTTCTTATGAAAAACTTTGAGCAATAAGAACAGCAATTGCATTCTTAACCAACAATATGTCCTCATGATCCTTGTCTCCTGAGTGCTGATCCTAGAGGAATGGAATCATGACAACAGTGTGAAGTATACCTTACTAATCACGAAAAGACTGGAAATGTTGGAGTAGTGGCACTTGGATCTTAATAAAAATACCAGTAAAAAGAAGTATAACACACAATGTGTAAAACTCATTCTGATTCTGCTACTTTCAAGTGTTACCAGCATCTCTAAAAGAATCCTAGGAAATCTAATTTCTGGAATTTGTAGCAATTACAGTCTTAATTTGCTGCTCTTGTGTGCTTGCTTCTGTATCCTGAACAACCTGAGAACACTGTATAAATGAATGGAAGATTTCTCCCTCTTTTAAAAGGAAAGCTACCAGATATGAGTTGTTCCATTTTTTATTTTTTGGCTCCTTGGAAGTAATGTTGGAGAGAGGAATCACAAAACAATGAACTATGAATACTATTACTTATTATATTACTGATTAGTTTATTTCACAGATTTCACTTTCCACATGCTATGACGTGACTTTATTCTTTACTTAGAAATTCATTTTGAATTCTATCTCCCTTTTTCCTTATGAGTCTTTCTTTATCACTAACATCTTGGTTCTGGCAGTGAAATAATAAGTGATAAGGACTAGAGCTCAAGTATTCCATAAACCCAGCAATGTTTAACATTTAAAGGACTCTTGCTTCTTCACGGAGTCCCTAGACCATAACCTTTTCTTCTGAGGGACTTAGATTAATTACTTTTTATCAGAAGCTATTTTAGAAATCTGTCCACTGCTGAAAAGAAACTACAGGCATGTTCTCTCAAAGCCAGTTACATCTGTGATTTTTTCCCTGTTTTTTCACATATTATAATCACTTTTTATTTATCCTTTTTTAAAAAAGAAAGGGTACAGAGCGAATCAACTCTCTTGTTAAATAATGTAAAAATTCCCTGTAGCAGCCACAGTTAACAGTCTGTCTGCAGCTCTTTGGGCCAATTGAACTTCCTTAGTATTTTTCACAAGAAACCCCACAAAAAGTGTATTATTGTTGTTATTGTTATTGTTAGATCTATCTTGCTCTTTTCCCAGATTAGGACTTGAAGTGGGTTAGAACAATTAGAAAATTGAGCCCCATTCTCACCTCAATCATGTCAGTTTTTTTAAAGAAATAATGCAATTATACCTTTTTATGAGCATCCATTTTTTGCATGTGTTGTGTGACTAGGCTGGTGCTGCCATCACACTCTCTTCCAAACTCCCCCTTAGTCCCGCCTTGCTGCCCTATGCCCTACCTAGTCATGCCTTTCTTTTTGTTTTATTTTAACTTTTTTCATCTAATTCCAGAACTCTGAAGGAAATCAGCCTGCTTGGGAATAGTGATGGGGATGGGGAGAGGAGGGGACACTAATACCATGTGGCTGCTAATAACACAGCTGCCCTGGCAGCAACATTTCATACCTGGGGACTAGTGCAATTGCAAGTTCATTGAAGGGTTTCTCCCATTAATGAAAAGGGACTCCCTAACCATGCTTCAGGGACAGAGCACCTACTGGTTGGAGATATTGGCATGTGCTAAGTGCTGCCAAAGGTGCTTTTTTCTGTCTCTGATTGTTCTTTTTAAAGTTACGTGCGATAAACTTCATTGCTAAAAATCTACAAATTACAAAAGTTAAAACAATAAAAAAATTGAAATCAGATTAAAACATACCTCATCAAACACACACACACGCACAAGTACAACAATGATCAATATCCAGCATATTCTGTAAGGCTGAAAACAGAAGGTGGTGTTATGCTGCCCGTTTGTGTGCCGGATCGGGGCTGCAGCAATGGCACAGTAGAAAGCCGCTCCTTTTTGTACCAGGGAAAGGGCACCCCTTTTGCCACCGGTGCGACTCTTCCCCACTCTTGTGGCAAGCGGTGTCAGATTGCGAATTTTTACTTGTTTGTGTAGAGGAAGTAGGGAGAGTGCCAGTAACTTTTCTGGAAAGGGAATTCCAGAGTCTGGGGGAAGCCACTTGGAAGATCCTCTCCTTTGTTCCCACCAGATATACTTTTGAGGGTGGCTGTCGAAATGCTATGTAGCCAAGGCATGTGTTATTATGACCCGATGAGACTTCTCCAGGAATGTACACAGCTTACTCTCTACTTTTAACCATGCAGACACATTTCCAGCCATACCAAACTTGATCCTCCAGGCTCAGGGTTGAATGCAGGAATGTGCCCAAGGTACAAACCTGAGATTTCTGTGGGAGCATCCAGTTGGCCAACTCCCGATTCACTGATCTGCCTTATGACTGGTCAGGAACCTTATATGGATTAAATTTCAGTTTGTTCACCTTCACCATTACAGGTGCTAGGCACTAGTTTAGTACAGAAACCCCTTCTTTGGAATTGGGTGGAAAGGTATAATACAGCTGGGCAGCATCAGCATTCTGGTGCTACCTCATCAGAATGACTGCTGGAGGCTTTCTCTCTGGATAATATATATGGTCTTCCACATTAGATATGGTGTGGATTCTGTTATTTATTCCTAGCAAGAATATATCAATTAAATCAATTGTTGAATACAATAATATATCAATTGAATCAGTTGTTGGATCACCATGTAGGTAAATTCCACTGATTCTGTTGGTTTCTTTTTGTTGGAATTCATAATAGTGTTCTAACTTAACTGCCTTAAATGTCACTTTCAGAGGAAGTGAATGAAGAATCCCTATATAACTTTATAGTTCTGTATAGCCTTCAATATCTTTTCAACTTTCATACACAGTTGTCATGACCCTGAGAACTTTGATTAGATCCTAGAGCCAGAATGATCTCTCCAGACGTTCCCAAGCTGTTAGACTCAAAAACCTGGATTGAAATAATATCCTAGGCTTTCAAGAAAGTAACATGAATATGTCTTCCAACCTCAGAAATAGCCTTTTTTTTTCATTTCCTCTTCACCTTTTCCCCTAATTTGGGACTGAAAATAGCTTACCAAATAAAAATAATTATAGCTAAAAATTATCCCACCCCAGCCAGGTGCCTTCTGCATGTTTTGAATGTTGGTGATAGATGTCATTAACAACCACTGGCCATGCTGGCTGGGGCTGATGGTATTTGTAGCCTGACAATAGCTGGAGGATCATGCATTCTTCACCTCTGGCCTAGTTAGAAAAGATGGTAAATGCATAGGAATAGGACTTGGTAGCTCTTCCCAGGCAGGCAATTCCATAGTCCAGGCTTAGTCATACAGAAGCATTCATCTCTGTGTGTACTAGTATTAATTCCTTTCAGTTTCAGTTAAGAGTGTGTGACTGAGAAAGTCTTTTTTTAGAAATCAGGCCCAAGTCTTGCTTGTGATGGGCTCCATATATGGATAAAGCATAATTTCTCCAGTCATTTTTAATGTTCTTCTTAATATACACTGACCTATATGCTGGTAATGGTACTGTACCTATGCTCGTTGATCTTGGGATGGCTAGGGTAAACGTTCAATTTAAAACTCTATTTCCTCAAGTGCCTATGTCTGCTTCTCCAAGAAATAGGCTAATGGGCTTGGTGAACCATTTTATGTCTGGACTAGCAGAGTTCATTATGTAATGACTGAAGGAATATGATTTTTTGGATGCCTCATCCACATAGAAGTTGTTTTCCCTCCCCTTCCAAACACAGATTCTCAGAAGGAGTGTAAAAAGGTATCTGTGTTCATATCCTTCATTTGATATCCTTGTCATCAAAAAGTGCTGTCAGTTTTATTGATAGATCATGTAGTGTCTGGACCTTTGTTCCAATCTGATGGGTATGTTTACAGTGTTTCCATGAACCATTCCAGCTATAAATGCATTGTAATAAAGCAGACAAAAATGATACAAAGGAAAAAATCTGCAGGAAGGTTGTGCATAGATCAGATTGCCTGGATATGAAGAATGAATAACTGGGGGTGGGAGGATTGATGCCAGTGGATAGGTTATACTTGTCAACATTTTCAAAGAGAATATGTGACAATGAGTGTACATGAGATCAAGATTCCTTCCTGATGCTTTGAGGAGCATCTTTTTTTCCCCATTATTCTTCCAAAAGAATCATATTTTTTGAATTTGTAAAACAGGTTTGGGCAACTGTGGAAGGCTGGAGGAAGCATTAGCCCCCTAGGATACCTTGGAAGGCTATATCTCCCTACACCTGCTTCAGCAAACACACACACACACACCACCACCACCAAATGCTTTTAGGGGACATGGAGACATTTTCACTATGTTTTAAGTTTAAAAAAAAGGTCTCTCCAGGGCCAAAGAGGCCACAAAATGTGGTGGAGATATACCACATGTCCCCTTGTGAATATTTTGGGGCATTTTTTTAAATATAAAAATTGGAGAGTCCAGGGGGTGTCCACATATGATGGCAGTGCCTTCCATACACTGTAGGGTGCATTTGAGGGCATTATGGGGCAGGAAAAATTGATTATTTTTTTTGCAAAAATTAAAAAAAAATCTACTGGTGGACCCTGGAGACAATAAAAATGACGCTGTGAGTTGCTCACCTTTGATCTAGAGTAGTGCTTCTTAGGGTTCACCCTACAATCACCAATCGTCATAAAATGACTTGAAGGCACACAACAGCAAATTAAACACCAGAATGATGGTTACACAGAGCATGGCATTCAAATTAAAAACAAGTTTAACAACTGAGAAAATATTTATTTGATTTGAAATAGGTTTTCCAAGAAGCACTGAGTAGAAAAACCCAAAGTTTTTTCAAGCTCCCTTTAAATCACCAAGTACTGTACTGATTTTACCATGAGAATTAAAGTCAAAATAGGGGGGGGGGGACTTTTCCAAACAAAAAGAATGTTTGCAATCTGTTTGCAATAAGTTTGTTCTATTAATTAGTGCCCCTCACTGGCTCCATTTTCTTTTCTTTTTTCAAGTCAAGATTGCGCAATCCACTCTGTCCCCTGCAATAAAAGTTTCAGAATCAAAATAACAGGATTAACAATGATAATAAATTTAGAGGAGATGATGATGATGATGATGACGATGATGACGACGACAGACCAACAGAGCAGGAAAGACCACAAGGACAATGTTATCTGTAATCTAATTCCCACTTACCATCCAAATTCATCATTCGGTTACAGTCCTGGCGTAGTTTGCACTATATTTCCACTGGGTTCTGTCACAGCAGAGTAGGTCGCAGAGAAGGAGAGTTGCACAGAAGCCAGGGACATTGAGAAGGAGGTTGCATGGGAGGAAGGCCGAGGAGACAGACTGGGCAGCAGGTACGGAAGGGCAAGGGACACTTTTAGAGGCCAGTGGGCTGGGGCCATTGCAGCTGCCCCCCCATCACAGGGAACGGAATCGAATCCACTTCCCTGGCTCCCACTTGTGCGGGGGGAGGGGACGGATTCAAATTCGCCTGGTTCCCACTTGGGCTGAATTGATTTATTTCTAAATAAATTGATTCAGCCTAAAAAACACCCCATTTTACCCGCATCTTTTTGATGTGGGTTAAATGGGCAAAAACCATGCCGCCCCTTTCTGAATTGCTTCAGCAATTTGAATTAAGTGAGAATCATGGTGGTTTAAACCAAATCATTTGAAATCACGATCCGGTTTGAACCATAGTGAGAATTAGACCTGTGCATGTCTATTCAGAAGCAAGCCTTATGGGGTTAAGTAGGACTTACAGCTTTGAAATTGTGTTTGAGAGCAATTAAATTCTCAGCATTTTAAAGTTTTCTTTGAGATGAGAAAAGGAGAAGTGTTTTTTTTTTTGGGGGGGGGTGGACAGGTTTTTAAGTGGGTCCCTAGAGAATCTATATAATCTGTTTCATTGCAGCCTGTAGTAACAGGAGTGAGTCTCTCTTACATTTCAACATGTACCAAAAGGACTTCAGAGGAGGTGCAGCCCTAATCCTGCTGCTCTGGTGGTGGTTTTGGTGGCCAGGAGCCTTTCCTGCCCCACTGTGGTTTATATATCCAATTGAGATATCATTTGGGTATGATATTTTTGTTGTTGTGATTGATGAGATTTGTCCCACTCTCAAGTATAGTTTATGAAGTACAAAATCAATTGAGTCTTGTGTTCCATTTCTATTAGTAGTGGTCTCATATGTAATATGTAGGTAGAATTCAGATGGTATTGCAGCTTGCATTTCATAGTAGTAGTCTCAAATGCGGTTGATGGAATCCAGAGTTTATTATTGTTGGGGATGCAAAAAAGTTACCTATTTTAGTAGAATTTGGTTATATGTGTATCCATGTAGAGCTGGAGTCTTCTCACCTGTTGAACCACAGTAGGAAGTAGGCTCTTGAACCACAGTTAGGAAGAATAATTTGAATCTTCATAGTTGTAACTGGGTATGTGCCAGTTATTGAATATATAATTGTGATTCATATATGATGGAAAGATCTTTGGAAAAGGCATGTAAAATGAATGAAGTGAGTAGGTGAATTGGGCAGAGGGCACTGTAGAAAAGTGTAGGTTGGTCATCTTAATATTTGCTCTTAGCACATTAGTACAAAGCATATTTAAAGTTAAAATTGTCAAGCATGTACAGTAATTTTCCTTTTGCTGAAAGATGTTGGATTCAAATTACAGGAACTTATTATAAAAGAGCCAGCATGGTTTAGGGCTTTGAGCACTGGACAAGAACATTAGGAGATCAGGGTTCAAATCCCTGCTGTACCATGGAAATCCACTGGATGTCTTTGGGCAAATCACACTGTCAACCTCAAAGGAAGGCAAGGACTAACCCCTTCTGAACAAATTTTGCTGAGAAAACTTCATGATAGGTCTACCTTAGGATCACCATCAGTCAGAAATGACTTCAAGGCACACAATAAAAATTCTGACTAAACGTGGATTAAATGGTCTTGGCAGAACATTTCAACTCTTTTTTTTTGGGGGGGGGGGAGAGTTTCTGTGAGATTTAGCATAGTTTCTGTAAAGGTAAATTCTTTATATTAGCATGATGAGGGTTTGGGTTGGTGGTGCTCAGACTCTCTCAAGGTTCAGCTGGGGAGGGTGAGACCCTCCTGAAATGATCTGGCAAATTTGGATCACCAGGGATCTTGTATAATTAAACATATCCAGGAATTATTAATCTGAAGGGTATGAAATGATAAAACACCAAGAAACATAAAGATAGCTATTGTTATTGAGTCTTCCCAGAAATAATAAAGGCAGCCTGCAATCTAGAGATGGGGAAGAAGCTACACTGAACAACTGGAGGGAACTTGCAAGTGCACATTGTGCTTCTAAGAGTCTTCATATTTAAAGATGTTAGAAGAATAATGGATTAGAGAAGTATTTTGCCCTCCCTCACTAGTAGGCAAAATTAATAGGAGCCAGCCTGCCAAAGTTGAGCCCCAGTACCTTAAAAACAGTTCAAGGGGCCCTGTTCATTAGTTACATTTATGATCCACTTTAGTTCCTGTAAGCTCAAAGAAGCATAAATATCTGTTTCTTTATTCTCTCTTCACAATAATACTGTGAGATATGTTAGACTTTGCGATTGGACCAGCACGTCCTCAATCTCCCACATCCTAATCCACTACTCTAAGCACTACCATCTAGCCATTTAGATGTCTTTGAAATGCTAACAATTACATGGTTTGGAGAATGGCATGTGCTGGTTTATGTGGACTTTCCAAAGTATTTTGTTAGATCCTCCTAGCTAACTCAGCAATAATGAGGGACGAGAAGGATAGAGGAGTAATAGCCCTTCAATAAAGGGTTGTAAGGCATTGGGTCATTTGATCATGTGTATTGGGGCTGCTGCTTTATAACTTGTCCATAACTGATCTACAGAAAGTGACCAGTGGGGTCTGAAAAGTGACCAGTGGGGTCCCACAGGGCTCTGTCCTGGGCCCAGTGCTTTCAACCCATTTATTCAAATGACCCTGGATGACAGAATTGGGAGCATACTTATCAAATTTGCAGATGAACCAAATTAGGAGGAATAGCAATACCCCAGGGACAGGATCAAGATTCAAAATGACCTGAATAACTAGAAAGCTGGGCCAAAGCTAACAAAATGAAATTCAACACGGAGAAATGTAAGGTATTCACTTAGGGTGGAAAAAATAAAATGCACAGATATAGGATGGGTAACACCTGGCTGAATGAAGTACGTGTGAAGGGATAGGAGTCCAAGTAGACCAAAAGTTGAACATGAGTGAACAGTGTGATGCGGCAGCTAAAAAGGCCAATGCATTTTAGGCTGCATCAATAGAGAGTGTAGTGTCTAGATCAAGAGAAGTAATAGTGCCACTGTATTCTGCTCTGGTCAGGCCCCACCTAGAATATTGTGTCCAGTTCTGGGCGCCACAATTCAAAAGGACATTGAGAAACTGGAGCGTGTCCAAAGGAGGGCGACAAAAATGGTGAAGGTTCTGGAACCATGCCCTATGAGAACGACTCAGGGAGCTGGGGATGTTGTCCTGGAGATAAGAAGGTTAAGAGGTGATGTGATCACCCGTAAAAGAAGGGAGCAGAACGGAGAGGAGCAAGCGGCGCCCCAGAGAACGGACCCGGAACAAGGGGATGCAAGCTACAGGAAAAGAGACCACCTGAACATTAGGAGAACCCGACAGTAGGGCGGACAGGGGAATGGCACTCCTCGGAGGGTGATAGAGTCCCCCTGGGAGGCCAAACAGAGGCTGGATGGCCACTGTCAGGGATGCTGGATTGGATTCCTGCATGGCAGGGGTTGGACTGGATGGCCCTAGTGGTCCTCCCACACGCACAGATTTTTTTGCTCTATGATCAGATTCTATGATACAATCAAGAGTGAGCAATGAAATGACCACATTTGCGTAACTCAAATTATCAGAGTGCTGAGTCAAAAAGGAATGCCAGAACTCAAAAACAATCTCTCCAAGCTGAGTGAGCAGGAGCTGAAATTTTAAATGCTTTTCAATGTAAGTTAAAGTTCAGTTAAGTAATTAAAATCATTTATCCTTGCACAGAGTCAGGTGAGTTGTCTAGGTGCTGAGCCAGTGTCTGGAGCTGTAACAGGCTGGATATGAACCAGGAAATTGACATATATTCCCTGTCTATACTGACAAAAACAAAGACTCCGTTGGTTGGTGGGCCCAGGTTCAGAAATTTGTCCTGTAACGCGGGGCATGCTCCTAAAGGAGTTGGCACAAAGTATGCTGGATCCATCTTTCTTTCTGGTAGCCCAACTGGATGGGATTTCTGGGGAGCTGAGGGAGTCCACCAGCTATACCTTTCCTGAATGCTGGCCACAGTGACAAAAATAAAATATAAAATAAGAAGTTCTCCTAGGAGAACTTCCAACACATGGCCACCATGACTAAAAGTTCCTTTGCTGGTCAGTTGATCAGCTTTAGTAGGTGCTAGAAGCCCTGGTGACCAATGTGAGATGATTTATTGGAATAGTTTGGCAATTCACGTGGAAGAAACCAACACATCTGTTTCTTGCCTCTATTCTGTCAAAGAGTTTATGTACGTACTTGAAGTTGTGAGCACCTTTCATCCACCTTTAATTATCTATCCATCCCCCCCCCCTTTGTTTGTTGTTGTTTACCACCCTCACATAGATCTCGACTCATGTGACCCTGTGGATAGAGACTACTTCAGACTCCCTATCCTCCACTATCCCTCTAACCTCTGTAGATTCATACTTGTGACTTCCTTAATTAGTCCATCCACCTATCTGTGGGTCTTCCCTCTTTCAACTTCCCTCCAACTTTCCTAACATTATTGTATTCCAGTGATTCATGCCTTCTCATGATGTGGGAAAGGTATGACACCTGAGTTAAGTCATCTTTGCATCCAAGAATTTTTAGGCTTAATCTGTTCTAGGACCCATTTACTTGTTTTTTTGCTGTCCATAGTATCCCACACACCTTCTCCAGCACTACATCACAAATGAATTATTCTCTTTTTGTCCAGTTTCTTAACTGTCCAGCTCTCACATCCAGTTGCTAGTGTATTCTAACTTTTGTGCTTAGTTATGTACTTTGCTCTTTAGAAGTTGTCTAGTTCTTTCATACGCGCCTCCCCATTCTACTGAATATAAAGAATATGCAGGATTTATAGAATGGACGGTATAGAAGGATCTTGGGGAAAGAAATAAAACAGTGAGCATTACTGGAAAATTATGTGTTCTTTTTCTGAAGGAAAAAAAATCATACCAACAAGTTTTAATTGTTCTTGATGTGTTTTGTCAGTTTTGTCCACTTTATCCAGTATTTATCTCTTGTTAAGTGTTAATTTTAAGGATATCCCTTATCTAATGGTTCACCTACTCAACCTAATATACAGGAAAGACCGTATCTCCCAATCTGGACTCTCCAGATATGTTGTATTGCAACCTGTATCATACTTGATAAGGTTGGTGAAGTTGTAGTTCAGAACTTCTGGAGCATCTCTGGTTGAGAAGCTGCCTAAGAAATTAGGAAGCTATTTTATGCTAGATCAATCTGTTTGTCCATCTAGCCTGGTACTATTTGTCTAACACAGGTCTCTGGATATTCAGGTAGAGGTAATTTGGTACCTGTTCACTTTGTTTTTAAAGTGAAGAAATCCAGATATGGAACCTGAAGTGTATGCAGAGCATATGATCTACATCGGAATGGCAGTTATTTCAACCTTTGTATTTGGTCATCTTGTAGCATTCCATGGAATTATTCTTCTTGGCAATTGTCTACATCGTGAGGCAGGGGTAGGAATATGCTGCATCGGAGGTGTGTGGGAGCTCCATCTTTGGAGGGTTCTAATCAGAGGCTGGATGACCATCTGTCAGGGGTCCTTTGATTGTATGCTCCAGTATGGCAGGGGATTGGACTGGATTGCCCTCGCGGTCTCTTTCAGATCTATGATTCTATGGATAATGAGGTCTTCTACATGCTTTTAGACTGCTGTTCAGAGTTGGTGATAATGGCTGGGATTTGTAGACCAACAACATCTGGAGGGCTATATATTAGAATCATAGAATCATAGAGTTGGAAGAGACCATTAGGGCCATCCAGTCCAACCCCTGCCATGCAGGAAATCCAAATCAAAGCATCCCTGACAGATGGCCATCCAGCCTCTGCTTAAAGACCTCCAAGGAAGGAGACTTCACTCCAGGGAGTGTGTTCCACTGTCAACAGCCCTTACTGTCAGGAAGTTCCTCCTAATGTTGAGGTGGAATCTCTTTCCTGTAGCTTGCATCCATTGTTCCGGATCCTGTTCTCTGAGCAGCAGAAAACAAGCTTGCTCCCCTTCAACATGACATCCTTTCAAATATTTAAACAAGGCTATCATATCACCTCTTAACCTTCTTTTCTCCAGGGTAAACAACCCAGCTCCCTAAGTCGTTCCTCATAGGGCATGGTTTCCAGACCCTTCACCATTTTGTCGCCCTCCTTTGGACACGCTCCAGTTTCTCAATGTCCTCTGAATTGTTTGCCGAGAACTGGACACAATATTCTAGGTGGGGCCTGACCAAAGCAGAATACATGGCACTATTACTTCTCTTGATTAGACACATACTTCTATTGATGCAGCCAAAATAGCATTGGCCTTTAGCTGCCGCATCACACTGTTCACTCATGTTCAACTTGGTCTACTTGGACTCCAGATCCCTTTCCCACGTAGTTTCATTCAGCCAGGTGTACCCATCCTATATCTGTGCATTTTATTTTCCGCATAAGTGCAATACCTTACATTTCTCCGTGTTGAATTTCATTGTTAGCATTGGCCCAGCTTTCTAGTCTATTCAGGTCATTTTGAATCTGACCTGTCCTCTGGGGTATTAGCTATTCCTCCGAATTGGTGTCATCTGCAAATTTGATAATATGCTCCCAACTGTCATCCAGGTCATTGATAAAGATGTTGAATAGCACTGGGCCCAGGACAGAGCCCTGTGGGACCCCACTGGTCACTTCTCTCCAGGATGAAAAGGAGCCATTGTTGAGCACCTTTGGGTTCGGCCGGTCAACCAGTTACAAATCCATGTAACAGTTTCCTTGTCTAGTCCCCATTTTACAAGCTTTTTGCAAGAAATCATGGGAAACTTTGTCAAAGGCCTTACTGAAATCAAGATATACTATATCCACAGCATTCCTTTCACTACCAAGCTGGTAATTTTATCAAAGAAAGAGATCAGATTTGTCTGGCATGACTTGTTTCTCTGAAACCCATGTTGAGTTTTTGTGATTATGGAATTGCTATCTAGACTCTTTGTTTAATTATCTGCTCCAGAATCTTTCCTGGTATTGATGTCAGACTAACTGGACGATAATTGTTGGGATCCCCTTTTTTTTCCCCTTTTTGAAGATGGGAACAACGTTTTTGCCCTCCGCCAGTCTGCTGGGATCTTCTCTGTTTTCCAGGATTTTTGAAAAGATTATTGCCAATGGCTCCTATATTACTATTGCCAGTTTCTTAATACCTTTGGATGGAGTTCATCTGGTCCAGGACTTAAATTCATTTAGATTAAAGGTGTTCCTCTACTATCTCTTTACTTATTCTGTGCTGAAATTCCCCTACTGTCCGGCTCCATATCCCTCAGGTTGAGCACCCTTTCCTTTATGAGAAGACTGAGGCAAAGAAGGTTTGGTAATTCTGCCTTTTCTCTGTCCTGTTACATTTTGCCATCTTCTCCCGCAGTGGCCTAACGTTTCCTTCTTCTTCCTTTGCTGCGGACAATCCAAAAAAGCCCTTTTTATTGTTCTTAACCTCTCTAGCAAGCCTGAGTTCATTCTGCGCTTTAGCTTTTCTGACTTTACCCCTACACATGCCTGCTATTTCTTTGAATTCCTTTTTTGTGATTTCCCCCTTTTTCCATTTCTTACATGTTCCATTTCAAACTCAGCTCGGTTGAAAGTTCATTAGTCACCATCCTGGTTTCTTGAGACACCTCCCATTTTTCTTTTTCACTGGAATTGTTTTGAAATTGTGCCTTCAGTATCTCCCTTTTGAGAAAGTCCCCTGTCCGGAACTCCTTTATCTTTTAGTATTTCTGACCATGGAATCGCCCTCAATACTTCTCTAAGTTTACTGAAATCCGCTCCCAAAGTCTAGGATCGTGTCTGACTCTGCCTGGCTTCTCCTTTCCACTGTATTACAAACTCACAGAGAACATGGTCACTCCACCTAATGCCCACCACTTCCACCCCATTAACCAAGTCATCTTGTTGGTTAGGATCAGATCTAAAAATAGCTGACCCCCTGTTGCCTCTTCCACCTTTTGGACCATGAAATTGTCTCCAGGCAATGAGGGAATTTGCTAGACCTGAGGACTGGCTGAATTTGACTTCTAGCAAATAGCAGATAGTTGAAGTCACCCATCACACGCACTCTCCCTTTCTGACTGTGTGGTCACTGTTCTAGAAAGGCATCATCCAATTCCTCAGTTCTGACTTGGGGGTCTGTAGTAGACTCCCACCATAACATCCTTGTTGTTTCCCTCCCCTTTAATTTTTATCTAGATGCCTCCCACCTGGCTTCCATGATTGATGTCCTGGATCTCTTCACTGGTGTAAATATCTCTGACATATATGGCTATTCCTCCTCCTTTCCTGTTTGGCTTATTTCTCTTAAAAAGGTTATACCCCTCTATTTCCACATTCCAATCATGAGACTCATCACACCAGGTTTCAGTGATGCCACTGAATTCCTTGCTAGTGCTCAGTTGGCATTAGATAACCGTTAGATAAAGATTTCCTGTCCTGTGTGTCATGTCTCCTTTGGACAAAGTCCAGAACTGCATAGCACACTTAGCCCATATAATGATGTATGTGGCTCATTGCAATGTGTACACCTTAGAACTGTTGAAGTTCTGTTCTCCTCATAGCATAACTCCCCTAGAGTCACTTGAGACCTAAATACTTGAGAAAAAGATCACATCATCACACATCAAAACCAATCAAGAGTGTGTAGTCTGAATACTTACTTACTTTTGAAAAGAATAAAAGGAAAACATCTGTTTTTCCTTCAAAATATTTGTCAGTAATGCTGGCTGTTTTATTTCTTTCAGCAAGAATTCTTCCCCAGTGGATTTCTGTGCTATGCATAAAAATGTTAGCTGAGCAGAATTCCTTTCTGCCATGGGCTTTAATGTTTTCTTGTTCATTATCAAATACAACTATACTTGAAGCTTGTGTGTGTGTATGTATGAAAACATATGTTCTAAGTGTAGAGAGAAGAGGCTGTAATTTAACCGAGTCTGAAGACAGATAATCCATATTTCTCCCCCCAAACATCGAAGGTCAGAAGGTGGTACATATCATTCATCATTGTTTGTTGTCTGCTATTGTTAATTGTGTACTATATTGTACTTTGAGAAACTAGTAAAACACTTTTAAAGTCCCTTATAGTCTTTGTATGCTGGTAATAATAACCTCTATAGTTTTTCAAGAGCTTGTTTGGCTAGTAGTATTTGTACTGCTCTTTGAGATGTTTGATAGAGAGCTTTCGGTGGATGCTTCCATCATCTTGACATGAGATGAGTGGTTACCATAGGAAGGATATTCTCAACAATGGTTCCCAGTTTTGGAACATTCCCCCAGAGAAGCTTGCTTAGCAATACGTAAAAGCCTGTATTTCTTGAGCTTTGATGCTAATTTTTCCAATTTTAATGATGCTGACTTGAGTCTTATGTGGTTATTTTTATTTATTGTTCTCAGTATTTTAATTCTGCCTTCAGAACAAAAGCTCACATTAATTGTAAAAAAGCAAAAAACAAAAACAACCCTTAAATGTTCTGTGTATATACACTTTAATAGTTTTATTCTAATTGTAAACTATCCACAGATGCTGGCGAAACGTCAGGCATAAACTCTTCTAGAACATGGCCACATAGCCCAAAAAACCCACAAAAAACTATCCTTGGGTTTGACTGAGGGTTGGTTCCAGAACCACCTGTGGATAACAAATTCCATGGATGAAAGGTAACCTTTCTTCCACTGAGGCAGATAGGAATGCAGATCAAACTGTCCTCATATTTCTGGGAAGAATTCACAATGGTTACCTTGAATAATATCCAGGCTGTGGGCTTTTTAAGCAAAATGGCAAAATCAAGGTTTCCTTTTTGGAACTGATATATTTTAAAAATATTTTCAAGCCATGGACGGTTGAACCCGTGGATACAGAGGGGTAACTGTATTTCATAATAGTGACAAAAATTACATTTGCTTTTAATATAAATAGGAGGTTTTCTTTCTCAGGGTTGAGGAATCAGTGTCCCTCCAGATGTTAATCTAGAGTACTGTATGTCAATGGACTATACCACCCATGACCACTGGCCATCTTGTCAGATGATGGAAGATATAATAAATAATAATAATAAAAATTTTATTTATATACCGCCCTTCCTATGATCAGGGCGGTGCACAACAGGTTAAAACAGTTACAAATACATACATCAACAATTCAATACAATAAGACTATTAAAACCAATAATAAAACTCCCATCAACCAGCTACCATTGCTGTCGAGGGGGGGGGGGGGGGACTAGCTGGGGCTTGTGTTGGGGAATGCTAATCGGAACAGGAAGGTTTTTAATTCCTTCCTGAACTGGGCCAGGGAGGTGGCCGAGTGGAGCTCCAAGGGCAGCGTATTCCAGAGGGTCGGGGCAATGATGGTATATGACCTCCTTGCTGTGGAGGCTAGTCTAGCCCCTGGGACCCTCAGTAGCTGCTGCCCAGATGTTCTGAGGGTGCGGGGCGGAATGTATGGGGAGAGGCGGTCCTCAAGGTATCCTGGGCCCAAGCCATGTAGGGCTTTATAGGTTATAACCAACACCTTGTATTGTGCCCGGAAGTGAAAGGCCAGCCAATGCAGATCTTTAAGTACAGGTGTAATGTGACTGGCCCTGGAAGTACCAGTGATCAGTCTGGCTGCCATATTCTGTACCATCTGTAGCTTCCGGGTGTGGTACAAGGGTTGCCCCATGTAGAGCGCATTGCAGAAATCCAATCAAGAGGTTACCAGAGCATGTACTACCGTTTCAAAGTCTCTCTGGGCCAGGTATGGGCGCAGCTGGCGAATAAGCCGAAGCTGATAACAGGTGCTCTTGACCGTCGCATCCACCTGAGCTGTAAGGTGAAGCGACGAATCGAGAAGCACCCCCAGACTGCGCACAGAGTCCTTCACAGGAAGCGTGATCCCATTCAGGACAGGTGGAACCACCGCCATTCCTGGACCAGGGGAACCTATCACAAGTACCTCCGTTTTCTCTGGATTCAGACTGAGTCGGTTTTCCCTCATCCAGCCCATTACCGACTCCAGACAGGCCACGAGAGGAGAGACGCCATCCTCAGTCACTGCATCAGTCGGAGACATAGAGAAAACTATTTGGGTGTCATCAGCGTACTGATAACCCAGCGCCCCGCGCCCCATTGACAGCTGGAACACCACAAATTTAGTGTTCCTGCTGTATCATGTCATATTCTTCTAAAACCTATTGTCTATTTCCAGTAAAATTGTTCTAGCCAGTGGGCTACCCAGTCATTCTGGAATGGAAACACTAGTCCCAGCTGATGTTGACAAACCCGCTATCAGATTGCTATCCTTTAGCACCCAACCTCTTAGTTATCATATAATGTCAATGCGTGCCCATGGCAATAGATGATTTCATACAATTTTATATTCCTTTATGTGGCACAGCAGCTGTACAGGGGATGATGTTGCAGCATTTGTTTCATACCCGCCACCTCGGTCCTTTCCATCTCTCTCTCTCTCTCTCTCTCTCTCTCTCTGTATTCTCTTCCCAGTCCTATATCATTGGTCTGCATGAGTCTCAATACAGCAAATGTACCTTGTAAAGTTGTCAGATCCCAGCATGGGAAAGATAATTTGTCTTTAATGGCTGCATAGAAGGAAAGGCACAGTATGGCATTCTCATGGGCAAATTTCAAATACTTGGTGAGACTAATTAATCGTGCCTAGAATGCTCTTGCCAACAGGAACCAAAGCTTTGAGTCTCCCATGAGAACTGAGACCAGCAAAAGTTGTTCAGGTTCGTTCATATTTGATACTACAGTAGTTTAATAATTTAAACAGATGTCCATGGGTGAGGATTTTTTTGTTTTGTTTTGTTTTACTCTGGCTCCTACTTAGTGCAGAGTAAAGGAAGATTATGAGCAAAGCACACAAGTACTATACCAGTTGTTAAGACAGAAGATCTGTAACTCATGGGGTGACCATGTATGTTCTGTATAAAAGAAGTTCTGGGTTCAGTTTTGACATCTTTCATTTAAATCCCTCTTGGAGTAAATTGAGTAATGGCTTGATAAAACAGAGTCAGGGTTCTTCAGGGGCTTGCCACCTAGTTTTTCTGATCACTGTACTTTCTTCCACTGAAGGAGATAGGAATGCAAATGAAACTGTTCTCATATTTCTGGGAAGAATTCACAATGGTTACTTTTCTCTTTCATAGGGGAGGTCATCCACACCCTTGAATAATATCCAGGATGTTGGCCTATGAAGCAAAGCATAAAAATAATAAAAAAGAAATATGAATTGCAATACTGTACTTTGTTAGGCTGTCAAAAAGTCCTGTTTAGTACAGCTTTCTTTTTTTTAATGAATTCCAGTCAAATACCTTTAGCAAATTCATAAGGAAGACATGAATATGGTGATTATCTCCTGGAGGGCCTTTCCACCAGATTTGCGTCCTAGCATCTGTTTAGCTAAGGTTGTCTGTTCTCTTACTACTTCTGATAATCATTTTTCCTTCCCCTGTGAATGTATAAATGTAAGCAGTTACATGTGTGTATCTCTTTGCCTGTATGAACACATTGCAAGGTGCTGCTGAAGCCAAACAAGCCTAGTCAGAATCATATTCTCAGCATCCTTTGGGAATTCTGCAGTGGATATTATATGCTGCAGTTTGGTGTCAGAGTTCATGCTTTGCATGTAGAAATTCCCCAATTCAGTTCCTGGCTTCTGTCTCCAGGTAATTAAAGCCTGAAACCTTGGATAAAGTTGGGTATTGTAGACAAGAGCTAGGGAATGTTTGGCTTTCTAGAGATTACTGGGTTACAATTTTTATCATCTTGCACAATTGGCTATCCTAGCTAGGGCTGAGTCTGACACATAATAAGATAGGTGGAGCAATGTTTTTACTTGGTATAAGGTGGCTTCCTGTGTTGAAATTTCATTGTAAGTACAAGGTGTCCAAAATTAACCTTTACAATTTCAGTTCTATATAAAATTTAAGTTACAGAGATAATTTTCAGACACCCAGTACATTATCATGGAAAGGGGGTGTCCCAAAGAGCAAAGTTTTAAAACTTCTGCTTACTTTAAGAAGCATTTAATATACAGTACTGGCATTTGGGGGTTTATTTCCTTTCTCTGTCTTGAACCACTGTACAAGTATAGGTTGCAGATACACATCAAAACAAGATCCTTGCCAAAAACCCTGACAGCTACCGAGCTTTTGTCTGGCTGCATTTTAAAAAAATCTCTCAGCACTCTGTTTTCCCTTTCATTCTCCAATAACTGTGGAGGAAATCATTTCAGAAAGGGGATGGCAAGTCCTACAAACAGTGATCTATGCAAAGGTTTTTATCAGTTATGCCAATCAAACTGGTCTCCGTGGTATCTTACTGTGGGTCTTCCACAATAAATACAGGTCAAGCAATCAATAGAGCATAATCGGTTTTCTCTCTAGCAGGAAAGTAATATAATTTGGGGTTTCTGGGCATGCTGAACAGCAAGAACAAAATCAAGTGTTGTAGGGTGTTATATATACATGTGGAAGGGAGGAAATGCTAAATCTCTTAGGAAATATTAATCTTAAAACAAATGAACAGGATTCAGAATATGGCTGATTTTAACACCAAGCCTTTAAAAGCTGTTTGAGCAGAATAAGGTCTGCATTAAAGTTGTGCTTTTTAAAAAGATATTATCTATAGTTAATATTCTGCTTTATTATAAATATATTATTATTGCATATAACATATGCAGTTGTACATACTCAAGAATCATACTGTAGATGTAGAGAATTACACCCCGGAATATTATACTATTATTGGAATATTGCAGCTGTCTCACAACCAGTTTCAGGTGGCAAATATATTGCATTGTACCCTTTTCTGTTTTCTACAACTCTGAGAATGGGATCAAGCTAAGGAAATGACCAGGCCCAGGTCATCTGGTGAGGTTTATTCTAGCAGGGATTGGAACCTGTCTCCCCTGCCAATTTGAGAGATTGATTCTCTATCCTCCACATACCACTAACTCATACCAAGAGATGAGTGATATTGGATCTGATCCAAGGCCTAACTGGTACAACCTTCTGTTTACATAGTGGCAACCCAGAAGCCCACATTCAGGAAATGACTGCAAGAGCACTCTACCACTCGTGTTCCCCAATGATACAGAAATGCATGGTATGCTAATCACTACTCTACATAGTTGTGTTTGGATTTTTGTCTGATTTCTGGTGGCTTTTTCATTTTTGGGCATCCTCAGCAGATGTTTGAATTTTACAGGTATTGAGTTGGTGATTTCGGCAGGACTCTAATCAAACATGTGAAATTTTCATGGTTTATTGTGTTATACCTGCACATGACTTCATTGATGTCACAGTGCCATAGATTGCCATTTGATATCACTCTATTAAAACTGATATTGTAATATAGAGTTGCACTGGTTGAAAAGAGCTGAAATGATGGAGTGTTATTGGACTCACAGTAGGGAAAAGATCTCTTGCTGTGATGTTGCAAATCAAATAGGGATTTTATGGGGAAAAATGTCAGTTTGATAACACTTTGGAAGTGTTGCCCTTTCAGAAAAGTAATATTTTGCATGGAAATGGAAAACCCCTCAAACCCTGGCACAACTATAGTTTGGATTGCAGTACTTAGAAACAAATACAGTGCAACCAGAATTATATATGCAAATTTTATATTGATGTGTCTTATAACAGTGTTTATGTAATCTAGTTCAACAGAAATTCAGATAATTAAGAATTCTGGATTACCAAGATTGCATATTCAATACAAAGTATTGGACCTCATGTTTGAAATGGTTCCTCTCTTTAAGATAAAAGACCTTTCCATTTGGAAAACTAAGAAGTCTAGAGGAATGGCACTAGCTGAATATGACACACACACACACACACACACACACACACACAGAGTCATATTCATTTTCTTGTAGATATGACAGTTTTTGTGGGAGCTTGAGACTGCGCTGACAGCTTTGGTATGAATTGCAAAGCCACTGAGGGGAGTATATCCCGTCTATAAAATATTAAGTACAATGTGCTTTCCAACAAAAGATGTGGTGGAGTTAGATGCAAAGAATGAAGAATGGAATGAAAATAATTAATAGTGTTACTCTGTAAAAAATTATTTTCCAGTCTCAGAGTTCATACATTGTTATAGCATAGCCTCCCTTATGCCTGGATGTGTTGTACAACTCCAGTCATCCCCATCCATAATGGGGCCTAACTGGTGACCATGCTAACTAGGCATGAGGGAACTTGTACTCCAGTCAAAAGAAAGGAATGAAAAATCCTGTTCTGATCTAAGGGGGAAAAAGCACCTTTAATGTTCACAAACAGCCAACTTTTGTATAGCAGACCACTTTAAGGACCAAATACACAAACTATTAAACATGCAGAATTTCCCAGCTATCTCATTGTGAAACAGACTTTCTCAAACATATATGCTTCTCTGACTAATGATAAAATGTCAAAGCAGTCTACCTATAAAAATGCAAAATGTAAGGACAGATAAAAACAATTACGTTAAAAGTCTAAACGTTCTTCAGATCCAGGCAACAGTGAGAGAACATACTACAGTCTGTTCAGCATAAGCAGGCTCTAAAGAGCTTCTTAGCAGCTGGATTTCCTAAGATTTCCTATGTGTGTACAAGGAATTGAGAAACCAGGCATCATCTTTGGGTGTCACTTCAGTTTTCTTGTTCAACACTCTCATTTCAAATTAAAGCAACCATTATTATAGTGGGAAATGCTGTCCACATCTCTTAGATGTTACCTGTTATGCAGGTGATCCTCATGGCTGCATCCCTACATGATACAGTCCTTGGAGGTCCATACCATGTAAATCAGTAACTCCCAAACAATCTTATTCAAATCTGTAAGTGATTTGGATCCTTTGAGCACTGTTAATAATTTATACAGCAGTTCTTGTCTTTTATAATTGGCTTTGCCACAACCTCATGTATTTGGGCACTGATGGCACTTAAACCAATCTAAATATCTTGTCTGTGTTGCTTTTCATTGCTTGGAGAGTGCTGGGGGTAACACAAGTTCTGATTATTTTTGCCATCTTTAAGCAAAGCCAGACGGCTATTTCAGCTCTCCGAACACCCTCCTGAGCCTTTAAAATGTCTGCAGAAAACCATAAAATGAGATACAAATCTTTGCAATGCATGCATACCCCCTAAAGGGCACATTACTTGATTTATTTATTTTTTTAAAGCACAATGTGCTTAGCTCTGAGGGTATTAAACAGAGTGTTCTTGCATTAATTCCATATAAACGTGGGCACCTGTAGTTTTGATCAGGGAGATACCTAGAGACGTCACATGGTAGATTAGGTTGGTTTGTCTCCTCTGGTATAAAGAGATGTAATCCCTAAGGAGGTCTGGTTTCTCATACAATGGGCAGTTTTCAAGTGAGGCTCAGGAGCACAGTTTGAATGGCTCAGCATTGTGCAACTTCAGCCCAAACTGGGCTCTAAAGAGGACAAAAGCAGCACTGTGTACCAAGGCAGGCTTTGAAACACTTCATTGACAGTGAACAGGGAGAGCAGCAAGACTGTTTGTTCTTGCTTTGGGATCTGTGTACTCCATGTGATGCAATTCCTTGGGATTTTCAGATTGTTGGTGGGTTGTGATGCAGTTGAACATCTTCTGTCTTTCTGAATCATCAAGAAGTACTTCATATACTTTTAAACTGGGCGTAAGGCACTGTATATGAATATTTTTTTATACAGACACACCTCAGTTAACAAAACCTCTGAAAAATTTGCTTATATATATATATATATATATATATATATATATATATATAATTCGTGCCTAGCCCCCACATTTCCTCCTTGTTTTCTGTTTAACTGGGAGATGTATAAACAGCCTTAGGATTGGGAAGGTGTTGAATGAATACTAGAGAAACACATATTAGTGGTGTTGGGTTACAGCCATGTGTTTTTCATTAAAGCAGTGTAATAAAACTTGAACTGGGAAAGAATGAGATTCTAATCCTAGCTGTGTAGTGATGTATGTTTGCCTACAACAGGCAAGGTAAACAGCAGATGCCTTCAGAATCCCTTACTGACCATGTATGAACAACAAAACAGAAAGAAAGGGGAAAAACAGATATGTTTGTCTTACCAACTGCCCTTAGTGTATTGAAAACACATAGATTCATAGATCCAGCCACTAAAATGGAAATCATGAGAAAAGTAGAGACTGGTGAAAGAAAACAATAATCTCTGGATGAATTTCGGAAGATGCTTTGAAGAAATCAAAGTCAAGTCATTGAAACAACCTGAGTCCAAGTCAAATGACTTGAGTCTTCATCACTGTTCATCAGTAGCCCTGAGTGTCTTCTTTCCTTATTCATGATGGAAGGATGAAGATGTGAAATGAATGAAATGTATGAATAAAAATACACTTTTTTTTCTAACTGGATCATCTTAGCCCCTGGATAATTTACTTTCTTCACAACTTAGACATTGTGAGTATGATGCAGTTAGAAAGGGACAATACCTTAGCAAAGTAATATAGGAGGGATACAGACCGGCCAAAAAGTCTCCTGCTGCAGTGGACAAACCGTGCGGCTCCATCACGGAACAAAAAGAACCCGCAAAAAGCAGGTTCTTCTTGTGGTGCCTTTGTGATGCATCACAAAGGCTCCAGATCGTGAGGATACTACGCGTCCAGCACATCAAAATGGTGGCGCCCGTGTGTACAGGGTGCCGCCATTTTCACACCCCTGTCACGTGCTCGGGGTGAGGCTGGTATGGATGCTACATCCTCGGCCAACTCCTAGCACGTGATGGGGGCGGCGCAAAGGCCCATTTAAATTGGGACATAGTTAGGCATGCTTTGTACCTTAGTGGTGAGTAAAGCATATTCCCTGTCAGCATACCAATAGCATGCTGCCAGGCAGAAGGGAAACTATGTTAAATCTGTAATTTGTACTTAATACAGATTTAATTTGAACATAATATATTCAGACTCTCAGGGATGGCTTCCTTTCACCATATTTGTCTTCTGTAGGCTGTGTTCTGTATGGCAAAGACTAATTTCTAGGCAGAAGCTCTTCCTTACAGGGAACTGACTCCTGCTGATTTTAGATCTCAGTAAAATTGGTGTGAGTTGGTAGATTGCTGGTCTGCAAAGTAATTTATGGAATTCTTCTCCTCCAGATAATGTGCATATATGAAAACTGTTGGATTTTCTTTTGAAGGCAATATTTTACTGGTTCACTGCTTGCGTATGGGAAGATAAGAATGGCAGCTGGTCATGGTGGCTGTATACCATCTCCAGTAGAAAGACAGGCCTGCCTCTCTGTCTTCCAGGTGATGGGAAATGTGAATGGGAAGCTGTTGTTTTTCATTATGGAAAACAAGATATGGAGTCTACTGAGTAGAATGGGTATGTGGTCTGATTCAGCATGGTGGTTCTTATGCTCCTCCATTTTTGTTGGGTAGACGGTTAGTTTGCAGGAAGCACAAAGTTCACATAATTACTGATAAATACAGAGAAGGGTGGCTGTTGAGTTGTTTCTGCTAGCTCTCTTTTCTCAGTATCACTGGTGCATATCAAAATTGTTTAGTTTTTCAGAACAAAATCAAGAAAGCATTCCATGAATATTTTGAAAAGGTATTTAAGGACGATACAGATGGGAAAGACGAGGAGTATCAAAAGAAAATGCAAGAATATTTAGAAAACAAGGAAATAAATAAAATAACTAAAGACCAACAAGATGAATTAAACAAACCCTTCTCTAATGAAGAAGTCTTAGAAGCAATCAATGCTAAAAAAAAAAAATGGAAAATCTCCTGGCCCGGATGGGTTCTCAGCAATGTTCTATAAAGTGTTTAAATTGGAAATATGCAAAATATTATGTGATACATTTAACAACATAGCGAAAGATGGCAAACCAGCTTCATGGGATTATGCAGATGTTGTAATAATACCAAAAGAGGGGAAAGATAGAAAGGAAACAAAAAATTACAGACCTATTGCACTCCTGAATCTTGATTATAAGATTTACACTTGGATATTAAGTAACAGACTTAGAAAAATCTTAACGGAAATTATACATAAAGATCAGAATGGCTTCTTGCCAAAGAGACAGATCAGAAGCAATATAAGGAACATCTTAGACATTTTGGAATATTACAACTCACACAAAGACAAAAAACTGGCAGTTATATCTTTAGATGCCGAGAAGGCTTTTGATAATGTAAAATGGCAATTTATGTTGGAAACTCTAAAGAAAATGGAATTGGGAAATTTCTTCATAAAAAATATTGAGCAAATATATAAGCAACAAAAATCTCAAATAATAATTAATGGGGAAAAGACGGCAAACATAGTGGTAGACAAGGGTACAAGACAGGGCTGCCCTCTTTCCCCATTACTATTTATTATGACCCTGGAAGTACTGAATAATACACTAAGAAACAGCAAAGAAATTAAAGGTACAAGAATAAAGGTGAGGAGCATAAATTAAAAGCTTATGCTGATGACATGATAATTGTATTAGAAGACCCCTTGAAAAGTATAGAACATCTGTTGAAAGAATTAAACGAATTTGGAAAATATTCTGGAATAATAATTAACAAAAGTAAAACCTCAATCTTAACAAAAAATTTAAAAGAAAAGGAAAAAGAAGAATTGACAATTAGATCAGGCATAAAAATAGGGAAAAAAATAAAATATCTAGGAATATGGCTAACAGAAAACACCACAAACCTGTTTAAAAATAATTACAAAATAACTTGGCAACTAATAGAGAACGATTTAAAGAAGTGGAACACATATAATTTATCATTATTAGGCAGAATTGCCGCAATTAAAATGAACTTTCTCCCAAAACTTATGTTTTTATTTATAAATTTACCAATCATTTCAAACGAAAAAGTATTTAAAATATGGGAAAAAGGAATACTTAGCTTTGTATGGAAAGGGATAAAGGCCAGAATACAATCCAAAATTCTAAAAAAGGAAAAAGACCTAGGAGGCTGTGCATTGCCAGATCTGAGAATGTATTATAGAGCTTGCAGCATGCTGTGGATTCAGGAATGGATAATGTTAAAAGACAGAAAATTATTAAACTTAGAAGCTAACAATATGAATAGTGGCTGGCATGCCCATCTCTGGTACCCCAAAGAAATTACGGATAAGGCTATAAACAAGCATCTTATAAGGAAAGCATTGTTAAGCATATGGAGAACAATAAAAGGAAAATTCTACAGAGGGTTGCCAGAATGGGTATCAACTGATGAAGCTTTCTCAATGGTAAGGGGAAAAGAGAAAGATAAATGGGTTACATATAAGGATTTACTTGTGAAAGAAAGAAGTGGAAATGTGAAATTAAAATCCAAAGAAGATTTGAAAGAAAATGGAATAAACACAACATGGTTTGAATATTTACAAATAACACAAAGATATAAAAAAGATTTAAAAGGAGAAGGCTTCGAGAAGGAGGTAAATGAGCTAGATAAAATTATCTGGGGGGAAGATAAAGGGAAGATTTCAAGACTATATAAATTATTTGTAAGAAGAGAATTGGAACACGAAACAGTCGCCACATATATGATTAAATGGGCACAGGAATTGGGACATGAAATATTGTTTGAAAATTGGGAACAGGCTTGGAAAAAATCTTATAAGTTTACAGCATCGCAAGACCTTAGAGAAAATTATATCAAAATAATAAACAGGTGGTATTATACACCAACTAGAATAGCTAAACATTACCATTTAAAGGATGATAGATGCTGGAAATGCCTCAAAGAAAAAGGTTCTTACCATCATATGTGGTGGTCCTGTCAAAAAATTAAAAAATTCTGGTTCAAAATTCACAAATGTATACAAGAAATATTTGGAATACAATATCCTATGTCCCCCGAACTGTATTTATTAAATATGACATCCCTCTTGGGCGAAAAGATAGAAAAATCACTTTGGAGAATCATGTTGTATATGATCACAGCGGCAAGAATGCTACTAGCAAAAAATTGGAAACTGGAATGCGTACCAAGCATTGAGGACTGGCTACAAAAAGTATTAGAATATAAAGATATGGACATGTTAACTGCATTAATTAATAATGAAACAAAGGAAAAAAAGAGAAACTGAATGGATACCTGTAACTAGATATTGGATAGAGTATACGGAATAATATATGGGTCATATACACAATAATTATATGTTAGACGTATTGAAACCTGTAAGAATTCGGGAAGACTGTATTCAATCCAAGTACTCTACAATTCTGTATAGAGTTTACTGGATGGGAAAAAATATGTAAAATATAGATCAAAGGTAATGAATGTAAATACATACGATTAAAGAATAAAAACATTAATAAAAAAACAAAAACAAAATTGTTTAGTTTTTCTTGATCAACTCAGTTTACTTGGCTTGCATAGTTCTCAGGAGCAGAGAGGAATGGTTATAAAGTAATGTTTGGCTATATGTGTGAGGGAAACCCAGTGTGATTTGAGCATTGGACTATGACATTGGAGAGTACAAATTCCTTCTTGGGCATGGAAACCCACTGGGTCATCTTTGGCAAGTCACACTCCCTCAGCCTCAGAGAAAGACAATTGCAACCCCTCTGTGAAGAAATCTTGCAAGCCTCCCCCCAAAAAAACCCTCGAACACCCCTAAAATAGGGCTTTCTTTGGCCAATGAAAAGGAGTTGAAAATGTGAGCTAATGTAGTGCAAGAACCAGTGTGGCAGAGTGGTTTGAGCATTGGATTAGGACTCTGGAGATGAAGGTTCAAATCCCTGATGAGCCTTGAAATCCACTGGGTGACCTTGGGCAAGTCACACTCTCTCAGCCTTTGAGGATGGCAGTGGCAATCCCTCTCTGAAGGGACTTACCACAAAAACCCTGTGATAAGTTTGCTTTGGGGTCACTATAAGTCCTAAACGACTTAAAGGCACACAACAGTTGTGTTTGTGTGTGTGTGTGTGTGTGAGTGAGTGAGAGAGAGAGAGAGAGAGGGAGAGGGAGAGAGTTAGAGTTAGAGTTAGAAATACCTATGTTCTATCACTTTTTAAAAAGCTTGGACGTAGACAGTAGTAAATTCCTTTGAAGGAGAGGTGATGCCACAGATGAACTGAAAGAGCAATCCCATATGTCCATATTGTACATGGAGATGAAAAGAATGAAAGTATTAGTTAATTTAAAATGACTTGAGGCTTTTTGCCTCGGGTTCTGCATGCTTTTCACAAAAAGAATGCTTAAACTGAGACAAGGTAACCTGGCCTGGATGTTCTCCAGTTGTTTATTTTTTCCCCCATCTATATTCTTTTGGTGGTGTGTAAAATAGAGCATCCTATATAGTGCGTATGAGTAACCTTAGTATTCATGAAAACTGAAGTGAAAATCTTCAGTGGTTTGTGGCTGGGAAGAGAGATTGGCAAGATATTAGTATAACACTTTTCTGTCCCCTAAAATGCCTGCAGTTCTTCTGGCTGGTGTTCCTCCTTGTCTTCTATCATATAAATTTACAGACTCCAGATAAGACTCCAGACAGATCTCACTTAACAAAAGCTCTGACAAACAAGGACCTTCCATTGTTATGCCTCTGATATCCATAAAAAGATATACTTTTAGTATATCTGCCTAAATGTCTGTTTCTTTCCTTTGTGTCACTCTTTTGGATTGTAAGACCACTGATACCTATTCGCTGCAGCAAATAAAACTACAAATTTGCCTTTCCCCTATGTGGGACATTGGCTTAATTGAGCCAGGGCTATGAACTTGTCTTTTTATGGATATCACCTCCTTAGGCTCCTCTTTTCTTCCTTGACCTCCATTTAGGTGGAAGCTTTTAAGCAGTAGTGGTATGGGGAGGATGATGAAGGAGGGCTGGAGAAACACATACTTTTAGTGTCATTTAGTTGCAGAAGCATGACGTAGTAAGCAAAGCTTGTTTTGACTTCAAAAACCCTACACAGGTAGACTCCTGACTATTTGAAAAACTGCAGCTCCCTATATGAGCCTGCCTGTGCTTTGAGATCTGCAGGGGAATGCTTTCTCTTGGTCCCATCACCATCCTAACCATGTCTGCTGAGGACATGAGAGTAAGCCTTCTCGGTGGTTGCTCCCAAGTAATGGAACACCTTTCCTTGGTGTCTAGTCGGCCCCCTCACTGCTGTCTTTCTACCAGCAGGTAGAGAA
Source organism: Sceloporus undulatus (assembly GCF_019175285.1). Taxonomy (NCBI): domain Eukaryota; kingdom Metazoa; phylum Chordata; class Lepidosauria; order Squamata; family Phrynosomatidae; genus Sceloporus; species Sceloporus undulatus. The sequence goes on along the minus strand of NC_056525.1, from coordinate 15,179,037 downwards.
CTTATTATTTAAGGCAGCTTTTTGATTTTGCAGTGTTGCAGAAGACAAAATATTTAATGGAGTTTTTATTCATAGAATCATAGAGTTGGAAGAGACCACAAGGGCCATCCAGTCCAGGAAATCCAAATCAAGAGAAACCCTCGAGGAAGATGGCCATCTAGCCTCTCTTAAAGAGCCTCCAAGGAAGGAGGACTCCACTATACTCAGAGGAGTGTGATTCCACACTGTCGAACAGCGCCTTACTGTCAGGAAGTTCTCCTTAATGTTTGAGGGTGGGAATCTTTTTTTTCCTGCTTGCATCCATTGTTCCGGGTCCTGTTCTCTGGAGCAGCAGAAAACAAGCTTGTTCCCTCCTCAATATGACATCCTTTCAAATATTTAAACAGGGCTATCATATCACCCCTTAACCTTCTCTTCTCCAGGCTAAACATCTACAGCTCCCTGAGTCGTTCCTCATAGGGCAAAGTTTCCAGACCTTTCACCATTTTAGTTGCCCTCCTCTGGACACGCTCCAGTTTCTCAGTGTCCTTTTTGAATTGTGGTGCCCAGAACTGGACACAATATTCTAGGTGGGGCCTGACCAAAGCAGAATAGAGTGGCATTGTTACTTCTCTTGATCTAGACACTATACTTTTATTGTTGCAGCCTAAAATTGCATTGGCCTTTTTAGCTGCCGCATCACACTGTTAACTCATGTTCAACTTGTGGTCTACTTGGACTCCCAGATCCCTTTCACACGTAGTTTCATTCAGCCAGGTGTTCCCCGTCCTATATCTGTGCATTTCATTTTTCATTTCATTTTTTATTTTATGTTTTAAAGCATTGCAAAGCTGTTACAACTTGTTTTTAATGCTGTTCTAAATCTGTGTTTTTTAAAATAGGGATTTCCTTTGTGTTTTCACTTTTGCATTAACAAATTGTAGCACTGCAGTGTGCATTTAAAACATTTTACACCACCTGAGGTCCCATGCTGGTTTGCCTTTGCCTTCCTCTGAGGGTGAGAGTGTGTGACATGCGCAAGGCTGAGTGGGATTCAAACCCTAGTCTCCAAAGACATAGTCTAGTGCTGAAACCACTACAGCATGCTGAATCCACTACATCATCTGTAGGATATCCCAAATGTCTTTCAGTACAGAGTGTGGTCATTCTCCTTATGTGTGGCAGTGATATTTAAACTTCATATTGCTGGTAATATGGCCCTTGTTCCTGCCCTGCCATTGAGAAATAGCCACAATACTCTGAATATTGGGGAAATTCAAAGGAATCTAGAAAAAAAAATAGAGGATGACTGTAGAGATTATATGTGACCATTGTGGAGATCTCATTTATTCCAAAATTTTCTCCCCACCAAGAAGGAGTATGAGAGATTTTTGTAGATATTCCATTGTTGTTTCACATTTGTGAATTTTTGAATGAAAATTGAGACTTTTCTGTGCAAAGCTGAACAGTGAAAAAAAGTTACGGGTAAAATTCTCCTTAATGCAAAAACTATTGCCTCCTTTTCTCTTGCTGAAGGGTGAAACAACAAAAACAACAGCAGCTGACAGTATTTTGAATGGATCACCTCAACATGCCAAGACATACTTTCTCATCTAGGAGAAAGAAATTTGTAAAATATTCTTTACATCTCTACACTACAACATACCTAGAGTTCAGGTGAAGTGAGGCCCTGCTATAGTGTCCCTTTGCAGAAAGCATTGCTACATAATAGTAAAGCCTTTCCCTTTTTATTGCCCACAATCTTCGGGGAGAGCCCTGCTGGCTTCAATATAAACATGTACCACTTTGAAAGTAGTAAAGAATTTTGATTGCCTTCTCAATGAGGTTCTATTAATTGAACAAAAGAATATAATGGGGATGTAGTTATCAGGAGAAGGCCCTCGGGATGTAGGCCATTTTGTCTGTGTGATTGGCTATTTGGTGAATCTTCAGACATTCTTATAAAATGCCATATAATGAACAGGATGAGCTAATGGAAATGGCCATTTTGTGTTAGAATATTTGACACACACGGTCCATCAGAGAGGCTGAAAAGCTGCCCCTGCTGTGAAGAGTGGGTATAAAATAACTCTGAGCAACTAATGGGGACAGTTGGCATTTATTGCCTGCTGGTTATTGTGTTCCTTGGAAAGAATGCTGGACTAGGCTTGGATTTACCCTAATCCATCAAAGAATATTCATGTTTGTGTTCACTGGAAGTAGATTAGTTAAGGGTACACGGAAAGTTCACAAACAACTAGAGAACTCTTGGATACAGTTTTGATGGTTAAGCAGCGAAATGCAAGTTTTATCTGTTTTTAACTTTTGTATGGTTTAAAAATAGATTTAGAGTGTTTCAATGTTGTGATTTTAAATTGGTTGTAAAAATTTTTATAAACGTTTTTAATTCCTTGTTAGAGAAGCCACCCTGGGTCTCATCCAGGGTGAAAGGTGACATATTAGACCAATACTGCAAGAAGTGCTGGTTCCAATGTATACTGACCCGGTCTATTAGTGTTGCAGAATTCCACATGGTATATAAGGAAATATTGCATGGGGCAGTGAACTGAATGCAGGGCTTGGGCAGAGTTCTCTGAAACATGTCTTCACTCTGGCATATCAGGGGTATGGAATACATGGCATTCACTGTGATGATGGACTACAGTTCCTGTCAGCCCCAACCAGTACAGGCCAAGAGAAAGAATGGGGTGAGTTGTCATCCAACAACATCTGGAAGGCCACATGTCTCCCATCAGTACATACAATAGAAAGCGGCATTGTGAGTTGTGAGCTTAAGAGTCATACAGAAGATGATAGTGATCAGAAATCTTAGTATCTGAGGCTTCACCAGTCATGTCCTTTAAACCTCTGATCTTCTTGTCACAATAAAAAGGAGGTATCTGCCCCCCCTTTTAATGTTAATAGCAATTGAAACTTGTAAGGGTCTCAGACATCTAACACATTCTTCTAGTGAAATAGTATCCAGTGCCCTGGAAAGGACTTTAACATTGCAACATAGCTGGTTGTTCCAGGCATTTCTTTGATGATGTTTTGTTGTTAAGTTTTTCCCTGGGAGAGAATCAAAAGGAAAAAAGACCTCAAAGAGGTTCATGAAACACTGGAAATGCCTTGGGCAATACACTGTAATTCTTCAGGGGCAGTTTGCTTTTTATTGTCTGCTACATTTTCTTCTCCTCAGATTTTGTAATCTACCCTACCTTCCTGAATCTGTTGTCTGATCCTGCTTGCCCAGTTTGGGATGGAGAGGCTACATTAAAGAGGCATTGGGACAATATTATTCTGGGGAAGGGGGATGGTTTAAGATCTGTTTCCTTTCTCTGGACCATAGGAGACATTTCCCCCTATGATCTCTGGCTATCCCCTGTTCTGTTCTTTCCTCTGAAAGCATGGTTTCCCTGACTTCTGCAAATATTCCATGTCCTCATATGCATCTTCTGCTGGCATCGCATTACAGCTGCAGTGTCTAGCTTCTACCTGGAAAAGTACCAACAAATTGAGCACTTATTTGACCTTGGTTTCCATTAGAGTTGAATACATCTCTATCACAGAAGATGACGGTGATAGGCATTCTACAGTATAGAGAGCCATAATCAATACGTTTCTGGTTTTTTATGTACTATAGCCTAGTTTGCTTCTGGCTCCTTTTGAACTATCTCATCCATTTCTTTTTCTCAACATCCCATGAACTGTTCCTCCTCTGACTTCCAGTATTATGCTTCCTTTGAAGCCTTTTCTTTTTGATGAATTCTGGTATTTCCCGTGTCATCCCATACTGTAGGTCCTATCAGTCCTGTTCACATTCACATGTGTATTTGGTGGAAATTCTGGAGAGGGCCTTCTTTTGGTGGCCACTTTCAGGTTGAGGAACCCTCTTCTTACTGAGGCTAGAATTCCTTACTATCTTTTTCTTGACAGGTGAAGATTTGAGGATGATGATGATAATGATGATGATAGCGGCATGCTTTGGGGTACTGACAGTTTTTAAGGGAGGGGTTTTTAATAATGTGCAGGACTTTTAAATTATCTGGCTAAGTTATATATTTTATTTAATGATATTTAATTCTCAGGCATTGCATGATTATCATTTGCTATTTGATGTTCTTTTTGTTGCCTGTTTTATTGAATCATTTCCTGTATTGCTATGTATTTTATATGTATTATCGTATTATTTCTTAGATTGTACACCATAGGCAGGTTTACTCATATATTTATTGTTTTTATGTACAGCACTGTGCACATCTACAGCGCTATATAAATAATAATAATAATAATACAGTTTTAACAATAACTTTTCATATGTTTTCACCTGTGTGCATTTCTCATCTATATTTGTTTTAATTTTTGTAAGCTGTCTTGCACCCCAGTACTGGAAAAAATCCAGAATATAAATAATAATAATAATAATAATAATAATAATAATAATAATAATAATAATAATAATAATAATAAT